>NC_044914.1:6512368-7112368 GCF_001633185.2 Quercus lobata
GAGAGAGAGAGAGAGAGAGAGAGAGAGAGAGAGAGAGAGAAAGAGAGAGAGAGAGAGATGGTAAAGAAAAAAAAAAATCAAATGTCAATTAGTAACTATTAATTGGAAAACAATGAGGTTGTAAGAAGAAGTAAAAATAAAAAATAAATATGACCAATATGAAGAACATTAAAAACTTTACAGTGCAATAAAATCAATTGTTACATTCACTTAAAAAATTGAATCAATAATCAATAATTAAACACAATCATAGCAATATTTTTAAACTTAAAACTAATCAAACTCTAATTCATAACTAAAAGGAGATGTTCTCATATAATAATAGAAATTACATAAGAAATGAAATTATGATAATAGTAAAAAAAGTTATAAATGAAATTATGAAAAAAAGTGATAAAACTAATTAGCTACTATCATTATGAAGTAGTAGTCTATGATTTTGCACATCTAAAGAAGTGGAATATATAGAGTTTACTTAAGGTATATGTAAAGATTGACATTAAAAAAAAAAGATATGTAAAGGTTAAAAAATGTATATTCTATAAATAAATAAAAAGGTATATGTAAGGTTTTTATTAACTTAGAAGAAAATGAAAAATCAATTATTAATAACAGCAGCAACAACAACAACAACAACAACAACAACAATAATAATAATATAGAGGTAATTACATTCCTCTTTCTTGAGGTTTGAAGAAATGACAATCTACCTCAAACTCGAAAGGAAAAAATATTTTCACCTTTTACATTTGTTTGACCAAACTTTGTTAAATTAATATTAAAATATTGTGTACTAACTTGCACGTGCTTAAGGTAGGTTCCAAAATTAACCTTAATTTTAAAATTAAATTCTCTTATTTTAATATTTTAAATTAAAGTGTATTTCAAAATATTAAGTAATGTCTTTTCCTTTTCTTTTCCCAATGAGTTATAGAGAGATTTGTCATTTCAAATGTTTTGGTATTTTATAAATTTGTATCTTAATTCTAAAATTATGAGTAATGTCTTTACTAACCATGGTTAAACATTTATAAATGGATTCTTAAATAAAGTTAAAATATTTTGTTATTAATATAAACAGAATCGGAGAGTGTTATTACTTATTACCCCAAATATATTTAATAAGATCACCCTAAAAAAAAATTATATCGCGCAATGCATGGGTCTGCGACTAGTAGTAGTTAAAGAATGGTTCATTCATTAAATAAAAACAATGTGATAACCTTTGAAGAATTACCAAGTCTTATATGCTCTCTGTTTGTGCAAAAACATAGACCGCTTCTGTGACTCCTCTCAATATATAGACATTCCCATATGCATTGTTTCCCATCCCTCACCCAAAGCAAGAATACGCAAAATACTACACAACAAGAGAAAGAACCTCAAATATGATGAAAGTTGTAATTGTGGCCATTTTGGCTTTGGCAACCACCCTTGTTTCAGCTTATGACCCTAGTCCTTTGCAAGACTTTTGTGTAGCAATTAACAACACCGATTCTGCTGGTATGTACATACTCTCATTCTTATTAGTAGAATTATCATAACGTTCCTTTGAAATCATTATAAGTTTGACACATTCCTTTGAATTATGCCCAACACTTATACCACCTACCTTAGATTTATTTTATTTCTTCTGCAGGACATGTTCTTGTCCATTGTTACAGAAGTGTCTTATTTCTGTCAATAACAGACTTTTCTTTGTGCAGTTTTTGTGAATGGAAAATTTTGCAAGGACCCAACGCTTGTCACAGCCAATGATTTTTTCTTCTCTGGACTCAATATTCCTGGAAACATAGCTGCAAATAAAGTCGAATCAAATGTCACTCTTGTGAACGTCGATAAATTACCAGGTCTTAACACTCTAGGCGTATCTTTGGCTCGCCTTGACTTTGCTCCATATGGCTTGAATCCTCCTCACACTCACCCTCACAGCACTGAGCTTTTGGTTGTCATAGAGGGTACTATCTTAGTTGGATTTGTCACCTCCAACCCAAACAAACTCTTCACCAAAGTTCTAAATTTGGGCGACGTCTTTGTATTCCCAATTGGTCTCATTCACTTCCAATTCAACATAGGGCAAACTAATGCTGTTGCCTTTGCTGGTCTCAGTAGTCAAAATCCTAGAGTGATCACCATAGCAAATGCTGTCTTCGGATCTAATCCTCCAATCAATCTTGATGTTCTTGCCAAGGCCTTCCTATTAGACAAGAATGTAGTTGAATATCTTCAAAAACAATTCTAGTCAAACCACAAATAGGAAAAATATGTGTAAATTGGGATGGTGAACCACTAAATTGTTTGAATAAATTTTGTTTGGTTTCCCTCACTGTAACACCGCAGAGATAATTACTATCAAATAAAATGGTTTCTTATGATTGTTTTTTTGTGTCATGGACTCATGGTGTGATAACAAAGGCAGACCATTTAGTTCACGACTAAATCTTGATTACAACATGGATCCACAATGTTTGAAATCACAAGCACTTTTTTTTTTAAAAAGAAAAACACAAACATTGATAAAGTGATCAAAATTGTAATAAAAATAGACAGAATTATTATTCTCATTTTTACAAAATGACATTTCAAATTGAGGTCTCTGTTGCAAGAAAATCTACCACGCGTCAGGTGCATGTATCCCTTCTGTGTGAAACGGAGGATAAATGCGCCCGATGCATGTATACCACCTCCTTAGTACATAGCACATATTCTATGTCAAACAACAGTCCTAAACTCGATGTAAAATTTTCATAGTGTTGAAATAGTAAGAGTATTTACTATTGAGAATCTATAACTCGATGTATACATATAGAGGAAACATGGAAAGAAAAATTAATACAAGGTAAGGAAATGTAATACCTAAGCAGTTAAAAAAATTATTCAAGGAAATTACATAAAGAGAACCAGAGTTTATTTCCTATTTTAAATTAAGTCTCAAGTTTTTGATTTTGTTAGTTGAAGTCCTAGACTTATGAATTTTATTTCAATTTGAAGCCCATGCCCATCTCTGTTATTCATTTACATTATTCTATTTCTAGGCTGAAATAGAGCACAAAAAAAGAGAAAATTGATGATAAAATATTGCATTTCACTTAAGTAACCATTTTCAATTTTTGGCAAATATTTTTCCCCTAAACAAAACTTTCTCTCTCTAGAAAGGTTTTTCTCTTTCTACTATCTTTGTTCAATGAATGTCAAATTGATTTTGTTAGCTCCATAATTTAGGTTGGCAAACCCTAAACAAAAATGTTTCTGCTATGTATCTTGGAAGTATGTTTTTGAAGTCAAGATAGCTACCTAGGTTCTATAGATCATATTCAACTTGTAGCCTATTCAATAAATTTGGATTGATCGAGTTTTAATGTGTTTGAAGTGAAGACAGGTACTAGTCAAAATGAAAATTCATCTCGTTAAGCCTCTACAATTTCATGCAACCAAGGCTTAACAATAATAGAAAACCCTAGGCCAAGGTGTACTTCCCACAAAGGAGAACCAAAAATTGTCGCGGGCACTTGTGCCCAAAGGGGCACAAGAACCGTAGATATACAATTAGTGGCTCTCTAAGTCTTTTACATGTTCTCTAGGGTTTTCTATTATTGTTAAGCCTTGGTTGCATGAAATTGTAGAGGCTTAACGAGATGAATTTTCATTTTGACTAGTACCTGTCTTCACTTCAAACACATTAAAACTCGATCAATCCAAATTTATTGAATAGGCTACAAGTTGAATATGATCTATAGAACCTAGGTAGCTATCTTGACTTCAAAAACATACTTCCAAGATACATAGCAGAAACATTTTTGTTTAGGGTTTGCCAACCTAAATTATGGAGCTAACAAAATCAATTTGACATTCATTGAACAAAGATAGTAGAAAGAGAAAAACCTTTCTAGAGAGAGAAAGTTTTGTTTAGGGGAAAAATATTTGCCAAAAATTGAAAATGGTTACTTAAGTGAAATGCAATATTTTATCATCAATTTTCTCTTTTTTTGTGCTCTATTTCAGCCTAGAAATAGAATAATGTAAATGAATAACAGAGATGGGCATGGGCTTCAAATTGAAATAAAATTCATAAGTCTAGGACTTCAACTAACAAAATCAAAAACTTGAGACTTAATTTAAAATAGGAAATAAACTCTGGTTCTCTTTATGTAATTTCCTTGAATAATTTTTTTAACTGCTTAGGTATTACATTTCCTTACCTTGTATTAATTTTTCTTTCCATGTTTCCTCTATATGTATACATCGAGTTATAGATTCTCAATAGTAAATACTCTTACTATTTCAACACTATGAAAATTTTACATCGAGTTTAGGACTGTTGTTTGACATAGAATATGTGCTATGTACTAAGGAGGTGGTATACATGCATCGGGCGCATTTATCCTCCGTTTCACACAGAAGGGATACATGCACCTGACGCGTGGTAGATTTTCTTGCAACAGAGACCTCAATTTGAAATGTCATTTTGTAAAAATGAGAATAATAATTCTGTCTATTTTTATTACAATTTTGATCACTTTATCAATGTTTGTGTTTTTCTTTTTAAAAAAAAAAGTGCTTGTGATTTCAAACATTGTGGATCCATGTTGTAATCAAGATTTAGTCGTGAACTAAATGGTCTGCCTTTGTTATCACACCATGAGTCCATGACACAAAAAAACAATCATAAGAAACCATTTTATTTGATAGTAATTATCTCTGCGGTGTTACAGTGAGGGAAACCAAACAAAATTTATTCAAACAATTTAGTGGTTCACCATCCCAATTTACACATATTTTTCCTATTTGTGGTTTGACTAGAATTGTTTTTGAAGATATTCAACTACATTCTTGTCTAATAGGAAGGCCTTGGCAAGAACATCAAGATTGATTGGAGGATTAGATCCGAAGACAGCATTTGCTATGGTGATCACTCTAGGATTTTGACTACTGAGACCAGCAAAGGCAACAGCATTAGTTTGCCCTATGTTGAATTGGAAGTGAATGAGACCAATTGGGAATACAAAGACGTCGCCCAAATTTAGAACTTTGGTGAAGAGTTTGCTTGTTTGGGTTGGAGGTGACAAATCCAACTAAGATAGTACCCTCTATGACAACCAAAAGCTCAGTGCTGTGAGGGTGAGTGTGAGGAGGATTCAAGCCATATGGAGCAAAGTCAAGGCGAGCCAAAGATACGCCTAGAGTGTTAAGACCTGGTAATTTATCGACGTTCACAAGAGTGACATTTGATTCGACTTTATTTGCAGCTATGTTTTCAGGAATATTAAGTCCAGAGAAGAAAAAATCATTGGCTGTGACAAGCGTTGGGTCCTTGCAAAATTTTCCATTCACAAAAACTGCACAAAGAAAAGTCTGTTATTGACATAAATAAGACACTTCTGTAACAATGGACAAGAACATGTCTTGCAGAAGAAATAAAATAAATCTAAGGTAGGTGGTATAAGTGTTGGACATAATTCAAAGGAATGTGTCAAACTTATAATGATTTCAAAGGAACGTTATGATAATTCTACTAATAAGAATGAGAGTATGTACATACCAGCAGAATCGGTGTTGTTAATTGCTACACAAAAGTCTTGCAAAGGACTAGGGTCATAAGCTGAAACAAGGGTGGTTGCCAAAGCCAAAATGGCCACAATTACAACTTTCATCATATTTGAGGTTCTTTCTCTTGTTGTGTAGTATTTTGCGTATTCTTGCTTTGGGTGAGGGATGGGAAACAATGCATATGGGAATGTCTATATATTGAGAGGAGTCACAGAAGCGGTCTATGTTTTTGCACAAACAGAGAGCATATAAGACTTGGTAATTCTTCAAAGGTTATCACATTGTTTTTATTTAATGAATGAACCATTCTTTAACTACTACTAGTCGCAGACCCATGCATTGCGCGATATAATTTTTTTTTAGGGTGATCTTATTAAATATATTTGGGGTAATAAGTAATAACACTCTCCGATTCTGTTTATATTAATAACAAAATATTTTAACTTTATTTAAGAATCCATTTATAAATGTTTAACCATGGTTAGTAAAGACATTACTCATAATTTTAGAATTAAGATACAAATTTATAAAATACCAAAACATTTGAAATGACAAATCTCTCTATAACTCATTGGAAAAAGAAAAGGAAAAGACATTACTTAATATTTTGAAATACACTTTAATTTAAAATTTTAAAATAAGAGAATTTAATTTTAAAATTAAGGTTAATTTTGGAACCTACCTTAAGCACATGCAAGTTAGTACACAATATTTTAATATTAATTTAACAAAGTTTGGTCAAACAAATGTAAAAGGTGAAAATATTTTTTCCTTTCGAGTTTGAGGTAGAGTGTCATTTCTTCAAACCTCAAGAAAGAGGAATGTAATTACCTCTATATTATTATTATTGTTGTCGTTGTTGTTGTTGTTGTTGCTGCTGTTATTAATAATTGATTTTTCATTTTCTTCTAAGTTAATAAAAACCTTACATATACCTTTTTATTTATTTATAGAATATTCATTTTTTAACCTTTACATATCTTTTTTTTTAATGTCAATCTTTACATATACCTAAGTAACTCTATATATTGCACTTATTAGATGGCACAAATATAGACTTATTTCATAATGGAATAGCTAATTAGTTTTAATCACTTTTTTCAATAAATCTTCATTATAATTTTTTTAACTATTATAATTTCATTTCTGAGTAATTTCTATATTATATGAAGAACATCTCCTTAAGTTATGGATATTTAAGAGTTTGATTAGTTTAAGTTTAAAATATGCATGAGTGTTTAATCTATTGATATTGATTCAATTTTTTTAAGTGATGTACAATGATTTATTGCACTGTAAATTTTAATGTTCTCATTTGGTCATATTTTATTTTTATTTACTTCTCTACAACCCATTGTTTTTCAATAATAGTTACTAATATGAATTTGATTTTTTTTTTTCTTACCATTCTCTTCCTCTCCGTTTCTCTCTTCTCGTCTCCCTTCTCTCTCTTCTCTCTCCATCTCTCTCTCCCTAGGCCAAACTATTGGTTCCACTTGACTGCTATTTTATTGCATTAAATATTGCATTGTAGTTTTTTTTTTTTTTTTTCATTTAATTTTGCTACCTTTAAGTTAGTATATCCATAACTATTAGTTTCTTTATATTATATTTGGTTTGATATTCTCATTATTATTATTATTATTTTTAATTTAGTGTTTCCCAATTGGCATTTGTTTTGTATTATATTTTTTCTTTGATGTATTGGGTTTGAGAATGAGTGTGTCCCTAGTATTACTCCACTTAGAGACACTTTTATTTATTGAAGTTTAAGTAAGAATTAATTTTTAAATAAAAATAAAAAGAGGAAATTAAAATATAAAAATATTAACTGATATGAAGAGGGGGAGATGAAAGAGTGATATTAAGGTGAAGTAGTGGGAGATGAAAGATAAAAGGTAAGGAAAAAGCTGGATCAACGGTAATGGAAAAAAAAAAAAAAAAAGAGTACATTTTTTTAAGGATAATTTTATTGATTTAAATTTAAATAAAATATTCCATGTTTAATTATATATATATATATATATAGATGTGACTGAATTTAACTGTAGAATAACATAAGATGAGAAGAAAAAAAAGTAAAAATAAAATATATAACAATAAATACCAATAAAGAGAACAATTGCACATAAAAGATTTTTATTCTTTCTTATAACTCTAATTAAGATTGATGGTTTTTTTTTAATATGTGTTTTAGTATTGTGTTTTTTTAATTTCCCATTAGAAAATATTTTCTTTCCCTTTCATAATTTTCATTGAATTTTGGTTTGGATTAATACTTAGTTGTTCTTGGAAATAGGAATTTGAATATGCCTACCAATTTTTTGACTAATAAATTATTATAAAATCTCTTTTTTATTTCTTTAGTTTTATTTTAATTTTGGTTAAGTTAACCTTGTAATTTTATGATGATTTTTTATTATTATGGTAATTTCCTTATTCCATAAGAGATGAGTTGTATATTAAGCAAATGTAACACACTGAAACAAAGTTAGAAGAATATGGTTCACCTTAAAAAATATTAATGAAATACACAACAAAAATATATTAAAATGATATCCACCCCAAATGTTTTCCTATAATGACAAGCTTTATCTTTTAACCTCTAAGAAATGCAATGCAATGACCAAAGGATATGCCCCTTTAATATATTGTCTCTAATCAAATAAACAAAGGCTCTTGTCCCCTTTAGGTACAGGTTTATATGGAATTCAATTGTTTTCAATTTCTTCTTTCCTCTATAAGAAAGAACCATCAACCTTAACTAACCAAAAAAAAAAAACCAACATTAATTAGAGTTATAAGAAAGAACAAAAATAGGATAACATTTAACAATTAAAGAAAAAAACAATTTAAAAACCATATCTAAATGGCATTAACCAATGTGGAGTTTTAATGAACTCTTGGTCTATCTAGAATATAATAGAAAAAAATAAAAATGAGACTAATACTAATTCTAGGAAACATATATAGAGAATCAGAAATAAGGATGCTAATTAAAGAACATTGGCAATACCATCAATCCCGTTTAAAGCTTAATCATAACTCCACTAATTTGCTGACTTTCAACTTTTGGCTAGTATATATTCAGGCGTTCTCCAATGCCATAAAATTCCTTATTGTCTGGTTTTACTTGAATTCCGACAAACTACCCAATCAAATTAAGGAGAAAATAAGAATAATGATTCTAGTGTAGAAAAAAAAATCCCAAAGATTAGTAATTTGGCATAAATAGAAGAATGTATAAAAAAATTCATCGAAAAATTGAGAGAGAAAGAGAGAGAACATTTTTTTGAATTCTGGCAAACTAACCGATTAAATTAAGTGAGAAAATGAGCATAATGATTCTAGTGTAGAAAAAGAAAAAGAAAAAGAAAAGAATGGATTCCCAAAGATTAGTAATTTGGCATAAATAGAAGAATTTATAAAAAAATTCATCGAAAGATTGAGAGAGAGAGAGAGAGAGAGAGAGAGAGATAATCTCTTTTTTGTGAGAGAAAACCATGCATAGAATGGAATAGATAGTTACAAATTTATAGTGAGAAAATGTGAATAAAAAGAGACAAAATAAAGGAAGATGAAGAGAAAGAAGAATAAAATATTTATGTAGAGGGTAGTGGGGAGATGAAAAGAAGAATAATAATATTTATGTAGAAGGTAGTGGGAAGATGAAAAGAAAAAGAATAATATTTATGTAGAAGGTAGTGGGGGGATGAAAAGGTAAGGGTGGAGAAAGTGTGGAAAAAATGTAAATATTAAAATAAAATAAAAAGTAAATGTTAAAAACAATTATAGAAAAATTAGAAAGAAAATGATAATGAGGTGGACGATAATATAGCTCAACTGGAGCGTAGCAACAATAAATGCTACGCTTCAGCTTTTAGATATAATATAGATTGATTATGCAAAAGACTAATGAAATTAAAAGCAAAATTTCAGCTTTCCATTGTCAAACTATGAAATGTACAGGTTAGTATGGTTCAAGACTACAAACAAATGTATTTAAACTTTTGCCTAGGTGGCTATTTCACCGCATCCTATTCCTAGTTTCCCTTTGACCAACTATCATTTCAGTACAGTTCTTTAGATGAGTAAGTCACACATACACCCAACGGATCTTGAACAACGGCACATTGGCATAATGTGAATATAGTCTTGCTGCCTCAAACAGTGACCATGTATGATAGGGAAAAAACTATGACTTTAGCAGAGGAAAAAATTTTCTTCTAGGACCATTCCAGGAAGTCGTAACCGATCAAATTACTGGAAGCCTTGTGTTGATCAATACTACAATGGTCTGTCTCTTCTCAAAAACTCAATTGATTTTAGGCTTTGGTCGTCTTGGCCTTAACACGATATAGAGGACACCCAAAACAACCAAGAAAGCAGGAATTGTTGTCATATCAAAAACCACATGTACTTTTCTTTCCCTTGTGCAATGAATTGGGTGGAGAAGGGCTATAGTTGCATTTACTTTATCAACAAACCTGTGAGAGATATGAGATTAGAGATTAAGGGTCTGTTTGAATAGAACTTATTTTGCTGAAACTGAAAACTGAAAACACTGTAGCAAAATAATTTTTAAATGTGTGAATAGTATCGTGAGACCCATTTTTAATGAAAAAATTGATAAAAAAAAAAAAAAAGTGCACGGATGCACTGTTCAAAAAACTGGAGAAAACGCAGAAAAAGGAACGCAGCAAACACAATGCACTATCCAAATGAGCACTAAGTCAACTTTACATACAAACATGCATGATCAAATTTTGGCCTTTTATATTGTAGATTTTCTTCCAAGCAAAAAGGTAACATGACAGGCACATTACATGCTATATTACTCCCTAAAAAGATAAATAATACAATAAATTCTATTGCAATGGCAAATAATGCTCGCAACACATGCATCAAAACAAAACAGGCCAATTATGTAGTAAGCTATGACACAGATCCCAGCCAATCAGAGGAACCGACTCCTCACTCTTAAGGCTCCATTTAAATTCAAAATGAACAACAGGAAGGAGAGGAAAATGCTCATGAATTGCTTCCTTGATCACTTTCATCATCTTCAAATTTTCCTTCCCATTGTTATATTAAATATACAAACATTCCCTAAAAGATTTGAACATCTATCATTTTGAAATTATGGAGGTTACAGCAGTGTTCAAAATAAAAGTAAAAAAGAAAAAGAAGAGAAAAACACACACACACACAATCTCTTGCTTACTTCAAGTTTTGCATATCTAGAAAACATTTGTTGCCAGCCTATTGAATGATTAAAAGAAAACAGGTTTCATTATCTTCAAATTTTCCTTCCCATTGTTATATTAAATATACAAACATTCACTAAAAGATTTGATCTATCATTTTGAAATTATGGAGGTTACAGCAGTGTTCAAAATAAAAGTAAAAAGAAAAAGAAGAGAAAAACACACACACACACACACAATCTCTTGCTGAGTTCAAGTTTTGCATATATAGAAAACATTTGTTGCCAGCCTATTGAATGATTAAAAGAAAACAGGTCTCTTTAGATTGATATTTGCTTGCATGTATCTTCTAAAACTGTCCCTTTTCTTCTCTTTTTGATATATTTCTGTTTTCCAATAAAAATTTTCAAAAAGTTTGTCTAAGATACTCAATATGTGAAGCCTAATGATAACATGCAGATACATGAGCAGTTATTTTTGTTGTTATTTCTGTTTCACTTGGGCTTCAGAAGCCCATTGGTTTTTATTTTTTAAAATGGCATCTCAGGAGACACATAAATAAACATGCAATATATAAACTATAAAGAATTGTGCATGTAACCCAGTATTAATAGCCAATGGAAACAATAAAGAAATATTCCAAGTGCCTACCCTTTGGATGCTTCCTCTACCGTATACAGCAGTCTTAAGGCATCCAAATAACGCAATTCTCCAGTAACAGTTGAAATCTGAAAAGACACATTTTACTATCCAATTGTAAAATTTAACAGTTTCAACAGACATGAAATAACCATCTACAAAACAATTCAAGAACAGAAAAAGTTAATTGTATCTAAACAAAGGAGTCATTTGCAATGTCCACCCTGGACAATAAATTTTTGAGATCAACACCCTAATTTGTGATGAATTTGCAATATTCATCCCACCGTCCAAATCAGTGTGAAAATTAAAAATTAATAAGCAGATTGGGTTGTAGCGTACATTATCTGCCAATATTAACATATTGGTGCACATTAATTTGCAATGTCAACCCCATTCTAACCTAGTAATTTGTTAATTTTGACATGAATATGGATAGTATGTAGTATCATGCACATTACAAATTAATCTTGAATTAAAGTGTCAATTAAAAAAATTTAAAGTTGAGGGTAGACATTGCAGATGATCCCACAGTTTAAGGTGAATAGCTACAATTAATTTAATAGGAAAAGAAAAAGAGTTACAAGGAAAGGGCATAATAAATATTAAGATAAGATAATGACCAAGTCACTCACCCTTCTCCACAGGCTGACAACGTAGTTATATTGGTTCACAAGCTCACGTTCATGGGACAGAAAGAGTTTATAGGTTTTTTCAGCTGCCTCTTGTTAAGTTTCCATCAATAAAAACTTCAATTCCTATAGCAATAATATTTCAGGACAAAATAGAACCCTAGATGCAGATTTAAATAAAAGGTAGAAGAATGTTACAAGTAGCAGCATTTGTCAACTACAACTTTTACAGCATTTATACACTAAAATAAGTGGAAACCCCAATAATAATAATAATAATAAGCCATAATTTTTGGCCTTGCAGTTGAGTAATAAAATATATAAAGCTGCTGCCAGACCAAATCTCATAAGAAATCAGTCACCTCTAACAAGGACTCCATTCCTGGCTTTGCTTACCATGCAAAAGTTGCCTATACTGATACCACCATTTTATTGAGTTTGTATAAACTTAAAACTGACATTATATTGTTCATTTGTTACAAAACTACAGGAAAGGATACTTGTACGCTCCATGAGTAGAAGATGAACGGCTGAATTAACAAGTTGAATAGACTCTTCAAGTGTTGTGATGATATAGCTCCGGGCAATCGTATCAGACTGAAACTGTGATATATGCCAGCCTTGAGAAGTAATGGAAAACGGATTGCATCCTACCGACCATGCCCAATCCTGTCAAGTTGCAGACAAATGAAAAAAAAAAAACAAAAGACCTCTGAGTGTGTGCTCGCATGTGAGAGAGACAAATAAACTTTCCTTGGTATTTCTTTATTAATAATTTTGAAATTGAACAGAATGCATCAGTATACTTTTTGTCATCACAGCAAATGACATACCTCAATTGCAGTTTCATGGGCCTGACTGTAAACAAGATGAAGAGGAAGCAAACCAGCAAGATGCTCTGAAGCAGTGGCCAATGCAGCTTTTACGGGCCTCCTGGAATTTTTTTTTTTTTTTGGGGGGGGGAGGGGGGAGCGCAATAAATAAATTTGTCATGATTGTGCTGCTTTTTGTACATAAATACCATTCTTCTATGCAAAATGTTCTAGACAAGGGTGAAGCATTGGTAATATATATAGGTAGACCAAAATAGAACATAACTAGCCACCTCCCCCCACACGCACAAAAAAAAGGGGCTTATCAGCTAAGAAGCACAAGAGATTCCAAAATTCCCAGCCTCTGTGTCTGACATTTGTTCATGTCAAACATGCTAAAGACACTCTTGCATACATGTCTCAGTGTGTTGCAAGGAAAAAATTTATTTAAAAAATATCGTTTGATTTTAGATATATTTTTAAAGAATTTGATAGTTGTTATTTATTTTTGAAAAATTAAAATAAACATAAAATATACCTAAAGATATATATTAATTGTCGTATCTCCACCATGTCATGTCCTAAACTTTCAAGAATTGTAGTGTCATTGTGTCCCATGTTGAGTCCATGTCCATGCTTCTTAGTGTATCAGTATATTGAGGAGCAAGAAGCATTTATCCAAGTTAAGCAACTGAATGCTAGTCGCATGTCCAGATGAGCACCAATAACTAAGGCAGCTACTTATCTTGTCTGTTACATTTCAGTTATAAAAGTCTTCCTTCTTAGAAACAAATTGTTTGATTTTATAGCCAATGAGAACTAGCTTCAAATGGCACCTCCTCTTCATGTAAGAGCAAGATGGAGGATGAGTGGGCATGAAGTCAAGACTTCTAGGGTGCATGTATAGCTTTCCAAAAAATAATATTGATTGATAAAATAGCTCACAAGCAACCATTATGGACAATCATTCAAGTTCCATCAATTGATCCCAACATTTAGAGTTCACCATAGGTCACACTGGTCAAAGCCTAAAACTAAAACAGTGTAAATTGTAGGATTCAAAGGCCACACAAAAAATTATAATGTTGTAACAGGAGTACCAAATTAGATCTTGGCTATAGTAGGATGAGGTTGTACTTGTCAAAAGAGGGAGTAACGCCAATGTGGAGTATCAAGTCTCTCTACTTATTATGTCTCCTTGGTCACTATTCCTACTAGTGTGGCAAATAGGTTGTACTTGTGGGATGGCATGGGTGACAATTTTAAGCATCATTTGGTAAGATGGGACACTCTGTACTCAGACTGCTAATGGGGGTTTGGGGGTTTAGGAAGTTAGTCACTTTTAATCAAGCTCTTCAGGAGAAGTGGTTGTGACACTTTGGGAGGGAGGAAACGCATCTTTAGAGGAATGTAGTGGCTACGAAGTATGGCGAGGATTGGGGTGAACAGAGCACAAAATCCATCTGAGGAACTCATAGGCATGGTTTATGGAAGAGCATCACGATCGGGTGGAATAGGTTCTTACAGTATGCTCGTTTTGAGGTTGACATTGTTCCATAGAATGTCCAGTCTTGTATTATTGTTCCATAGATAGAAAGGAATCCATAAATCCTTGCTGCTGAGACTGAATGAGGGTGAAAGGAGGAGCTGGGATGTGAGATTCCACTATGACTTAATGATTGGGAATTTGGTTCGATAGGCTCCTTCCTCAATCTCCTTTATTCATATCTTCCACTTTAAGAAGGTGTTGACAGATTGTATTGGAAGTTGAAAGGAGGAATGGAGAGTTTGAAATCCCTTCATTCTACAGGACCTTAAAAGACTTGGGTGTTAGTCCCTTCCCATGGAAGAGCATTTGGTGGATGAAGACCCAAGGCGGGTCGCTTTCTTTGTTTGGACTGCAGCATGGGGGAAGATACTAACGTGTGAAAATCTCATCAAGCAAGGTTACATGCCGGTTGCATGGTACTGTATGTATCACCAGGGTAGAGAGACAGTGGATCATCTTTTTGTTACATTTGTTCTATTGCATTCAATCTATGGAGCTTTGATCTTAGATCTTTTGGGGTTCAGTGGGTTTTACTGGAAAAGGTTATTAATCTATTGTTTGAATGGAATGAATAAATTGGCAAGCACTCGTCGAACATCTGGAAGCTAGTTCCATTGTGCTTGAAGTGGAAAATTTGGAGGGGAACCAAACTAACATAAGTTTAGGGATGCAGAAAGTGCAGGGACCCTTCTGTCGGCTAGGTTTACAAGCTCTTATTTAATTGGTCTAGCATTTGGAAATTTACTAATGGTAATCTCATTCTGAAATTTATTTTTTTGACAAGTAACATAACTTTATTGAAGGAAAAAGAAACTCCAGTACACAAGGGATATACTATGGGTACAAGACAATCAACCTCAGGTGACAATGATGAAACATATCTAAAGAGAAGAACAAGAAAAAGATTGCAAAGATAGAATCCAATCAAAAAAAGAATGAAAGAAAAACGACTTCAGCTTGAGATTAGAGCATTCACATCCCTCAAAACTTCTAGAATTTCTTTCCCACCAAAGACACCACATTAAAGAATGTGGCACTACCTTCTAAATAGCTATGTTTCAATGAAAGCCAAATTGACCCTACCAAGAAGCTAGCAAATCCAAATCCTCAGTAGCATAACCCATTGAACCCCAAACAGAAAAAACACCATGGTCTGCAACTCATTAGCTATGGGGCAATAAAGAAGTAAATGGTCCACAGACTCCCCACTCCATTTACACATATAGCACCAATTTAAAACAATCCTCTCTTCCATAAATTATCTATAGCAAGAATTTCCCTAATGCAAGTGTCCACGAAAAGAAAGCAACTCTAGGAGGTACCTTCGATTTCCAAATATTTTTCCAAGGAAAAGGCATGGCATTAATCGTCAATAAAGAACAATAGTAACCTCCTACCTTAAGGCCCCAACCCTTTGTTGTCCTCCAACACAGTTTGTCTTCTCCACTTCTTCTCACAGAAGTAAGAATAAAATGGATCCATAAAAACCTACAAAGGATCCAACTCCCAATCCTGCACCAGTCATGAGAACTGAACATCCCAATGAAGAACACCATTACAAAATTGCAAAGATCAGCTACGGAAGAGTCCCTATCTTGACTCAAACCAGATAACTCTGGACAGGCCTATTTATGCGGACAGTCCAAAATTTATAAAATCATTGTCTTAGATTTTTTTACTCTCTTTTCTTTTCTTTTTTTGACTTCTTTATGTCATTTTTTTGAAGAAGTCGCTTTGCAATCAAACATCTATTTACCTTTTTTTATTTCAAGAATAATAATAATATAAAATTTATAATTTAAATAAATAAATAAATAATTAAATTAAATTCAGAAAAGAGGGAAAAGGTTCTCACTTTTTGACCCATTATTAAGTCAGATACCATCGTTCCACAGCTGATCTAATCTATATCAAAAATGAAAGAAGTAGATTTGCAGAGATATCTCCTTTTTTTATGTCATTGGTAGTTAGTTATACACATACTACAAGCACCCAATGGGCTATGAACCCACCACCTTGCCCTTCATCCACACATGCAAGAGCAGCAAGTGCAGTTTGAGCCAAGGCTCATTGCATAGATATCTCCATGATGTAATAACTTTCAAATACCTAGGCTTTGCCATTCTCTATACTATTAAATTCCCCCCCCCCCCCCAAAAAAAAAAAAAAAACACAACAACAAGAGAGAAAAAAAAAAAAACAAAAAAGACATTTTCCCTGATTCTGTAAGATGTCACCCAAAATTAATCATATTATAGAATATATACATCAAGACGATGAAAGAATGGAGGATTAAAAACTGGGTAATATATTGTCTAAAATACTAACCTCAAATCCAACAAAAGTGAGTGCCCATTACACTGAAGATGGCTTTCCCAGGATGACTCCTCTGACTGAACAACGATAACCATGTCAGAAAGTGCCTTTGCCTGGTAATACTTGTCAACAAACAATGGCTCACTGTGAAAGAACCAAAAAATGGGTACTTCAAGGGTGGATCTGCTATGGGCATGTGACCCTACATTATTCAAGGGAAAAAAAAATGATGATGATTCCAAAAGTTATAAGCAAACAGAAAGCACTATCTCACTTATAAAATGTTTTATTTCTTTATTTTTTTTACATAAAAAAACGCCAAGATCAATCGTTTATATAGATTGGATGCTAAATGATATCCAATTTAAGTAGAATTTGACATATAAGCACGGGAAGGATATGTAATCCAAAGGTGGAAGTGGTAAAATGTTATCCAATTTAAAGTTATCGAGCTATCTAAGATTAACATTAACTAAGCATTAGATTAGGTAATGTGATCCTAACTCTAGTGTGCATTTGGCACACCAAGGTCATCCAAACAAACACACTGGATGTGTGTCAACCATCAACATTTTTATCTTTTTTACTCTTCTATGTGTTTTAATGCCATTCAACATAACCAAAAAATTAAAAAAAAAAAAGGTTAAACCTAGTATCATCCTACTAATTTCCTCTTTAAATGTGAGGACAACTAGGGCTCTTGGACCAATAAAGGTTCTTTTCCTAATTGTCCCACATCTTAATCTACAATGCTCATAAAAATCAGTATTTCAACCTTTTTTTATTTCAGTCACAATCATTGTACCACGTTTAAACCTTTACATGGTACTTTGAATATCATATTAAATTAAATTGTCTGGCTCACAGTTCCCACCCATTAGTAGAATCTTATATAAGGGCAAAATTTAGGTACAACTCTTTAGATGTTGTACCTTAGGCTCCCTCATTAAATTCCAACACATGGCTGAATTGAATTTAATTGTCCTTAAAAGGAAAATATTATCCATACTGCATTGGTCGCAACCATGTGTTTGAATTTACTTGAAAAACTTAAGGAACAACACCTAAGGTTCTATATATAAGTTTGGCTCATAATACAAATGTAGACAGAATACGCCAGGTTGCACTAAATGAACAGCAAGACAAAATTATGTTGGTTTAGTGAATGAAAGAAAAGAGTTATGGTATCAATGAGACAAAACCCAGCCTATAAATAATCTATTTTCATGAACATATGTGCATTTTGCAGCAGAGATAACCTTTCAAAGAACCATGATCATTCAGCCTCTGCAACTGGTACTGGAGAATGGAAGAATCAAGATAGGAATTTGATGTTTTCCTATAAGTTCCATTAACAAGCAATAGAGGGACAGCTGCCGCTCTTCGTGCCACCGAAAATGCCATCGCCAAAGCAGGATCATCAGACAGAGGTAACCTACAAATCTTATCCAGATCAATAAAGCAAGCAGAAATATACAAGCTGAAAGAAGAAACAAATCTAGCATCTAATTTTCAAAAGGGAAAAGAAAATATATATAAAAATAAATAAATAAGATCAAGCAAAAGCTTCCACAATGATATCCTTAATATTAACTCAAAAGACCTTTAATATACAATCAAACATAAAAGAACTACTTAAAACAAAAACTAAAGAAATCCAACAACAATGATGGATGCATACATATGCTGACTGAACATAGCTTTCTGAGAGGGTAATAACAGAGAGGAAAGTCCATCATTGATAGCCTTGAGATCCACAGGCAATAGTTTAATATTTCTGACTTTCTGCAACAAAAAAAAGAAAAAAGAAAAAAAAAATCCGTTCAGGAGAAAAATTTCAGTTTCATTGAAGCTTGTTTGAATTTTGTAATGCACATCATACCTCCTGTGTGATGAAATATAACTGAAAGGATATCTTCTCATAATGATGAAAAGCACCATCAGCAATGGAAGGAGATATAATGTGTCTCATGGATCCCCACAACGTTGAACCTAAATGTGCGAGAAAAGCATCACGCGCAACTGTGTAGTTTTGAAACTCCTGCCCATGAGGAAAAATAAATATATGATGACAGAAATTCATATATCTGATTGAAAAGGCAGAATCATCACAAGAAAAATAATCTAAACATATTGATAAGCCTTACAAATCTCGCAAGGAAAATATCAGAGTAATTACTCAAAGACAGACCAACAAGCATACCTCATGAGTATCACTGAACAAATTCCAACTCTCCATTCGCTTTAACGCCTCTATGGCCTTTTGCTTATGACTTTCATCATATTCATCACCTTCAAAGGACTGGAGCTCATTTTTCAAATCCCGCATTCTCTCATCAAGTTCTGGAATCATAATATTGAAATGTATGATTCACAAGCCATATTTCAAAAGAATAAGAAAGAAAACAGTAATGTCACACCATAATTGTTATATTCAATCACCACAAACATTATATCAAGAGGTATACTAAAAAGCATTTGGATCACCAAGCTGTCAAACCTGCAATGTTTTGACAAGTGAAGTAAAAGAAATACATGCTTTTGTCATTCCCATATGTCATGTATCAGAGATATTAAAACCACAAATGATTTTTGCTTTCCTAAACTACTTCTCAGAAGTGCTAAAATTGCACGTAATATATATATATATATATATATATATATGTATATGTGTGTGTGTGTGTGTGTGTGGGTTCATGCCCCCCTAAACCATTCTATCTCAAAGAACAAGACTACCTTCACAGAGAGCAAGCTTAGTCTTTCTTCCCTTGCAATGCTTAAAAGCAAAAAGCTCATATATGTCAATCTCTGCCAGAAGAATATCAATCGCCTGGTGCTCTTTCTGCAATATTTACATGCACAATCAAAAGAATGAGACTGTGGAAGTCTCACAATTCATGTAAAGTACTGATGTGAAATGCAAGAACCAAAAAATCTTAACATTAATAATTAATTCTTTTATTCACCAAAAAGCACATACATCACCAAATATGGAAAACTTTTCCTGAATAGCATCTTGTAAGCGATCCTCAGCCTCATCTTCAGAAATTTCTACATACAACAAGAAAAGCCAAAATTAATTATAAATAAAGAACTTGTGTAAAGAGCTAAAAATCATTATCCAACTATGCACTAAGGTCAATGCTTAAGAAGTCCACATAATGTACCCCCCAACTCCTGATTGTTTGAAATGATTTTAAGGGATCCACAAAGCAGCCAAAAAACAATGCGAAACATAACTACACAATATAGCATCTTATTGTGTAGCTATACTAAACACCATTCCAACAGAATAACAACATGCACAGTAAATATGAAAGTACCTAACAATGCTCCATAAGGTTTCTGCAACATGGTGAAATACCATTAATTTTGAAGGAAAATACGTACAAGAAAACAACCCAATATGATTGTGGGGGCCGGTTAATCAATAAATTATTAAAGTCTAGTTAATTGGGCCTGTGACCCATCCGAGGACGTAAAGCTGTCCAAGGAGGCTCATATCAGGTTGTAAGGGTAACCAAACGAAAGGAAGAGGAGATATCACGTAAGATGAGTTCAGTATTCATCCGAGGACAAAATCCTTCTCAAAAATATGAGTCCGAGGACGACCAGAACGCCACCTTGTTACAAACGTACTTTGGAGCTACGTTACCACTAAAAGTGGGATATGGGACCAAGGGTAAGAAAGAAAAGGCAAACAAATATCTATAACAACAGCTGCCTCCGCATTAATTGCCTCTCAACCAACTCTCTAACCACATTAATGTGGAGGTGATGCCTGAACAATGATGAAGCAGCCTTACAGCTATTAGTTGGAGGTTCCAAAAGGTGTTAGATGGGACAGAAAGAGATCCCCTAAACCCAACTTACACATGTGTGGTGAAGATGATATCAAAAGGGCAGTATATAACATGAAAGAAAGCATTGAGGAAAGGGGATCGGAACATCGAAAAACAGAGAATACTCGGAAGAAAACCTTATGAACCAAAGAACTGAACTTGTTTCAAGGAATAATTGATCATTATATCCGTGCTAATCTATTTATAAACGTGAGGTTTAATCGTTTTTCTTTTAGAGTTAACCTAATTCTTGGACACCCACGCTCTACAAATTTTATTGTTTAGGCCTTCAACGTACGAACCCAATACTAGTTTGGGATCGTCACAAATTGAGTCCTTACAATGATCATGGCCACATATAAGCCAACATAAATTAAAATGTCCAAGTGATTGAAAGAGTGCAAAGAAAATTTATTTTAATTTAGGTTTATTTAATTTTTTAGAAGTAAATTGTTTTTTTTTTTACTATTGGTCCATTGGATTTTGTTTTAGGTCTTATTAGCTAATTAGGTTATAGGTATTTTCTTTCTCAAACAAAAAAAAAAAAAAAAAAGGATATAGGTATTTTACTTAATTTCCTAGAGTCTTGATTTAATAATCAGACTTCGCGACCCAAATTTTTTTTTTTTTTTTTTTTTTATATAAGTAATGAAAAATTTATTAAACTTGCATAAAAGAGTCACCCAAGTATACAAGAAGTAAACTAGGGACAAGTACAATCAAACACACAAATTACAAGCATCCATCAAAGGATGAACCAAAAATATTTAATGACTTCCTACAATTGACATCCAATTCAATAGCGTTTTGAAATCGAAAAGTTTTAAGTATGGTATTGTCCTTTCAAAATCCTCAAAGCTTTGGCTATTTCTCTCCCGCCAAATGCACCACATCAAACAATGAGGGACAGCCATCCAAATAGCACAATTACGATGACACCTAAACTTTCCTTGCCAACAAACTAAAATCTCAACTACCATCTTTGGCATTACTCAATGAATAACAAACAAAGTGAACACCATAGCCCACAATTCAATAGCAATAGGACAATGGTTAGGAAATGGTCTACTGATTCCCATTTCCATTACACATAAAAGCACCAATCTAAAATCCAAATTCTTTGTTTCTGTGGATTATCAGTTGACAAAATATTCCCCAAAGTTGAAATCCAAACAAAAAAAGCAACTCTAGAAGGAACCTTAGGCTTCCAGTCAAAACCCAGTAATAAAAACTAACCTCAAAACCCCTACTCTTAGCAGGCATCCAGCAAACCTTATCCTCCCCAACTCCCCTCAAAGAGAGGATTTGGATTTAATTCCAGCAGTCTATATAAGTGTCCTATTGTAGTCTAATGGGACAAGATTATGACGAACAAAATATCAGATGGAAGTTTACCAATGGATTGATGCTGACTCAGGTGCTATTTCCTAGGTTTTCTATCACGTTTGGTTTGGTTCTAAGTAATGCCAGGTGCTGATTTCCTAGGTTTATTTTAGTTTTCTGCTCTTGTTGATTTTGTTCTACATCAGTTTTGGTATCGGGGCTCATTGTTCTACTGTACATCGCCAAGACTGCCAAAGAACATTTTCATTTTTGCTCAAAACATTCTAACATTGAATTGTGGTATCAACACCATGACTGAGGAACCCACAAAAAATAAAATTAATTAATTAATTAAAATGGAATTCTGTCAAAGCAAAAGGGAAAAGTGCACACATCAGAACATACAAATGAATAAGCACTGAAATGATGTATCAGTGGTACCTGAAATTGCACCAATCGTTTTTTCAACATTTGGTAAACTTAATTCAGTGCGCACTCCTTCTCCACCAACAGCAGGTCCCCATGACCAAGGGCCTGCACTTAAATCAATAAACGCCCACCTGATGCAGTTTATATGAATATTATGCATCAGTGTTTCAATTATCTATCTGGGTGCAGGTTAGTGTGAGAGTGAAAGAGATATTGAACCTGTCTTTTCCAATCCATGCATCAGTGAGACATTCCACATGAAGATCACCAAGATTCTCAGATTTTAATCCCTTTCCATAAAGGAGCTTCTTGTCTTCATTCTTCCCTTTCAACAACTTGAAATGAAGGAATTGAAATCCATTAGTTAAAGAGTTGACCTTTGATGGCTTTCTTCAGTAACACTTCATTGGTATGCATATATATAAAGAGAGAGAGAAGCCATATAGTATACCTGTAAAACTTTTCCCTGAATAATATCAGCAGTGTCCTTCCCCTGATTCAGCCTCTCAACATTATTCAGCGCATCTAGGCAAAGGTTGTACCATTCCACCTGAAATTACAAATGAACCCCAGTAGCACCTAAACTATAATAATAGATAAAAAGGAAGCTCAACAAAAATAAATAATAAATAATAATAATAATAATAATAATTATGAAGAATAATTTTATTAAAAAGATTCTACTTCATGAAAAAAGAAACAAAGTAGCCTAAAGTATTACAAAAGGAGGCTGAAAATTGCAAGAAATTTATGATTGAAATTTTTTGAAGGAAGCATATCACTGACAATAATTTTACCAGGATTTTTTGACAAATTTGGACATCCACAGGAAATTGCACCTTATAATTCTAATCAGCTTTGGAGGCCAACAAGTTATACAAGTATAACCCAAACGGGCCCAATAATATCCCTCTTCTAAACATAAATCTTAACATGTTTACATTGTAGTTTCCTTCATTTTGAAAAGATGCATTTATCTTTCCACCTTTGAATATATCCTAATTTTTCTATTTCAAATACTAACAACATACTAAACGATAGTACTTCCCAGGAATGTAATTATATTAACATTCACTTTTTCAACATTTTAAGCAAAGATTATACTAACCGTATCTGTATCTTCAGTTACAGTCCAGGCAAACTTTGCCATTGGATGCTTCTCATACAAAGGTCTCTTAATCTTATCGAGAGCTGTAAATAATTTAATATTTAGAATAATTTGATTATAAGAAAAATATACTAGTAATTGAATAAGAATTTCATTATGTCCTGAAAATTAAAACAGTAGAAATTAGAAAGGAAATTCTCATACCAAGAACAGTTTCTGGAACATTGTCTGACTGAATAATTTTTGTTTGCAAATCCTTGTTCTGTACAATAAAAATTCGATCAGTACTGGTTCTATAGACAAAATGAAGGCAGCATAGAAGTTTTTAGCACCAGCAAGAGATACTTCAAACCTAGCATACTAACTAGAGACAAGAGTAATTATATATTATGAAAAATGTAAAACATGAAAATTTACAACACATATTTGAGGAATAGCAAAGGAACGCAAAAGGCAAACAAAGAAACTAAAATGAAAAAGAAAATACCTGTTTAAGAAAGTCTATTTCTGATTCAGATAAACCTCTCCTGCAGCAATTTTTTTTTTTTTTTTTTAAATTACAATTTAAAGCTAAACCAAATGCAAGATAAAGTTGATTAAATCAAACTAAGGAAAGTGCAAGAATGTCTTTATAAGATAAAAGAAGAATGCACTTTAAGACAAACAGAAAGATTTAATCAAGCTGTAAGATAATGCTAGCAGTTTCCAGAAGTTCAACATCAACATTATTACAATATTACATACAATCAGACAAGTATAATAACAGGGATGAAATGTGACAAAAAGATGGTGAATTTGTGGATGATGTTTTATTACACTGCCAAATTGTAAAGGATATAAGATTCATCATGTGTTCAGAGTGATCTGGGAACTGCTTGATGGTTCTTGAGCTACTTGTCAGCTGTACAAAAGTTCAAGAAACTAAGCAAGTTCAAGAAACTAAGGACAGCTTCATGCATGGAAAACTGCCTTGTAATTTTTTACTGTTATGACTGACTATATTGATTGGACCTCTGTTTTCCTTCTTTTTTTGAATTTTCTATCTCCTTCGTGGTCACACCACACAAAAACATTTAACATTTGTAGAGCTCACTAAATTTCTTCTAAAGTATACATTTTCAGATTTGCAAAATAAAAAAGACTATATTTTTAATCTATGTTCTTCCAATTAAAAAATGTTCCGTTCAATTTTCAACATTGTTTCAAATTTTCAATCCATCTTTCTGTCCAAATCTGTCTAAATTAAAGTGACAGTGTCAATCATGTGCAAATCACAAGTCTAGCCTCGTTGACACTAGCTATTTAATCAAAAGAATTTTAAGTTCAATCGTTTAGCCAACAACTTCACAAGCAATTTATATACTTAACAATTGCTTTTAGGAAATTAACATAAATGTGGTAAGCATATTTTTTAGCACTAGAGGACAAGTTATATCTAAGAATAATAATTTTGATTAAATACACAATAAATGGGAAAAAAAATAATGAATCTTACCAACATACTCACCGGTATCCATATTTAGCTCTTTTTACATCACGTTTAGGATTAAAAATGAATATGTTATACGCATTTTGAAGTTGAAGATATTCAACAAGGCTACTGAAAAGAACATCCATCATGTCCACATCAACTTGCCAAAGAGCACCCTCATCAGTCCTGTAAGCAATAAGTTTAGAGAATACTATAGGGAGAAAAATAGATGAATCATAAATGCCAGACAAACAAGATATATATGATCATGTAAGTTTCCTTTCGGTGATTAAAGTAAATAATGAATTAAAAAAAAATGTAGAAGGAAGAAGTTGCTAATTATACCCAAATGTGGCACTTGATTAACTAATTAAGCTTATATCAGTGAAGATAATTAATAAGTGATTTACCTATTACCAGAAACATCATCTCTGCGGCCGAAAACATTGATGGCATGCTCAAAAATGGAGGTAACCTTTTCACCCATTTGTATTGCATGCACAGAAAAACTGCACAAGCACATTCTTCATCGTTACCATCATATAATAGCAACATTTATTGTTATAATTTCCAATGAAATCGAGGAAGGAAATTAATAAATAAAAATGCCAAGCCCATATTCCTAAAATGAACAAGCAGAAAAAATTACAAAGGAACTTACTTGTAGTTTATGCTACTAACAATAGGAAGATGATGACGTTGCCCTTTATCTACGCTAATTTTGTAAAATGGAGAGAGAACTGCTCCAATTTTTGGAATGCGTGTATGTTCAAAGATGTGATCAATTTTTGTGAACCACCGCTCAAGTTCTTCAGGGTGAAGCTTGAAATCTAAAGAATGTTGGCATAAAGAAACAAATAAGGAAACCATCAAACCAAATTTCTAAAAATTAAAGCCAAAAATTCAGCCAGTGTATGAATATAATAAACAGTATATTTATATACCTTGGTTCCCTTTTCCTTCAAATCCAACAAAAATGAAATTCACAGGAACTGGAAGATACATGGAATCAACTTGCAAAAGCTTTAGATAATTGGCAATATTACCTGTAAAACAAGCCAGCAAATATTGTAACAGCTCAGTACTTATCATTATCAAATTGATGCTAGAGATATAGCTTTGTTTGGAAACAAGGAGACTAGAATTAAAAAAATGAAATCTAAGGGTACAAAGACTTGTTCAGCTTCATGTGCAGAGCAAACATAATAAGCTGCAGAGGCCATGAGCATCCTATATAATATTTTTAACAACCCCAGGTTATGATACACTGCTTTTAAATGAGCACAGGAAGCACAAGGGAAATCAACTTTTGACACCATAAAATTTGCAATTTGCAGTTTTCACTTAAAATTCTTTTATGAGGGATCAAGTCAAACTAACATATCATCATTCCAACATTGATCATTTGATTTGAAATTTTCAATTTTCCAGCAGAAAGATGTCATAATCTTCATAAATACATCCAAACCAATTATTTGAGCAAGAACCATAGTACCAAACTAAGACCAATTAAAAGAACATTTGACACTTAAGTTATATATGAAAAGTTCAAAGTTGAATAGGCAGGCACAAAAGCATTAGATATGGAATTAACAAATGGATTTTTTCAGTATACGAAAACAAAAAATCATATAACTTAAGACATTTTTTTTATAAGTAAAAATCAATAGCTTAAGATATGCCTAAGTAAACTAGTATTTGCTATCAACATGAGACTAGAAGGGCATGGAGACTATCACAATGTGAAGATAAAGAAAGCATTCAACCTCCTGGCTATCAAGCACTAATACATTAAAGAAAATGCTGACACACTTCAGGATGATGACATATGTACAACAAGACTTGATGTGTCTGTACATGTCTGCCATTAGATATATTGGACCTTTATAATGGGCACAGCTGGGACACCTAGAGGGTACTCACAGGGTGCAGTAAAGACACCTGACAAGACATGACATCTGCAGCCAAGTTCTTTTATAGCATTGCCAAATTTTGACCCTTGACTTGGAAATGACTCTATTCAAAATTGTATTAATTATAGGGGTGGCAATTCGTGTTCGAGTGTCAGGTTTGTGTCGTATCAACTCATGAGTATTTCACTATATGGGTCAACCTTAACCCGACATGTTTATTAAACGAGTCAGGATTCTTCAACCCTAATACAACCCATTTATTAAACGAGTTAGTCGTGTCGACCTATGTATTTGATTTTATCAAAACGAAAAAAATAATAATAATAATTGCATCACAAACAAATAAATATTTTTTAATTTAAAATTTAGACCTAACGAGTAACTACGTCACAAATAATAATTCAAAACTAAAACTTATCTCAATATCACAAATAATTAATCATAATATGTCAAAGAAAATAAACCATAACAATTAATAAGTTTATATACCTAGGGTTTGAAGAATATATTGGTAAAATCTCATTTAATTAAATGGGTCAGACAGGTCAAACAAGTTCCATGGGATGGACACTAACTCAACCCATTTATTAAATGGGTCAATCGTGTCAACCCGAATATGACACGAATCCATTAAACCTCAACCCATAACCTACTAATTTCGTGTCGTGTCATGTCGTGTCGGGTTTACTGGTCGTGTCAGATTTTGCCACCCCTAATTAATCAGATTTAAAATATGAACTAGGTAAATTTATATCATTTTGAAATTTACTAGTTAAAAAAAAAAAATTAATTCAATGAATAAAAGTTGTCTTTCCAACTCTCAAGAGACTAGACAAAAGCTGGGAAATGAAGACAAAGGAAGACCACATATCAAGGAGCAAGGGAGAAAGAAGACAAGGCCCCCCTTACCCCCATAAACTTATTGAATCTTAAATTTTAAATTAAAGAAATAAACAATTAGGAGATAAGTTAGTAGTTGCGCCCTTTCGGTGTCCTCTAAATTCTTAGAATTTGTTGTATTGCAGTGTCCAAGTCTTAACCTGGCCTATTTCCTATGTACATACCAATGCTTTGTAGACTCCTACAGGCCACCTAAATTCAAGCTCAGTAAAAACTACTAGTCTTCACCACCAATCCAAAAGAAATTTATACCTTTCCTTTTACCTTCTCCTTATTGTTTCCTTCTTGTTAGGAAAAGGGAGGGATAGTAGAGGGTGAAGCTAAACATGGCATTCAACCTTTGAGAGAATGGAATAGAGTGCCATGCATAGCCACTCATAATCTTACCTCTAAATCAAAAGATATTCCCACACACTCTTCCTTCTTCTTTTTTAACTTTTTCCTTTCTTCGTGCTGGGAGAAAGGACATCATACAACATCCTTCTGAGACATGAAGAGTGTCTTGGGACATAGCCAAAATACTCTTTATAAAGCTGTTGATATCGCTTCGTACCAGCTGTTAAAGTCAATTTTGGACTTTCCAGGCAAAAGATATATTTTGGTCTAAGAAATTGTTCTTCTACAATTTTATTTATTTTTTAGATAATTCAACGCCCATACAAAATCAATTGTCCATCGACAGTGTCATGGTGGGGAGAGGCAACCCGTAGGAGGGAGGCACTATGGTGGCACTGATGCTAGGCTGCATTAATGAGGAAATTTGAGAGAGAGAGGGATTTGTATCCGTAAGAGTAAAGCCAAAAGAATAAGGAAGAAACAAGAAATGACGAATCAGAAGGGGGGAGGAGGGAGAGAGAGAGAAAAGATAAATGAAGGAAAAAAAGTGTGGAGGAGCAAAAGGAAAAGGGGAAAACAAAAAGGAAAGAAGATAAAGATGGAGAGAACAGGTGGATGAGAAACAAGAGAAAGAAAAAAGAAAGTGTTGAACTTGGGCTAGTGGGTTGTGTTAAGGTATGGACAAAAATTAAAACAAAACTGTATTGATTGGCCTAGCAATCACTAAATGAAAAGACTAGTCCATCAAAAATTTACTTCGTACAAGTTCATACTACTAATTATTTGTTTTATGTGTCAATGAATATATATTTTAAGTTCATATATATACATAGAGAGAGAGAGAGAGAGGTTAAAAGTGCACTTTAAAATGGTTCAAAACAAAGTAAAATATTTGCATTATAGAAATATACATTTTATTCAAACCAAAAAAACCTCTTCTACACTTTTAATAATATAACAAGCAAACTGGATATCTGCAGTGACCCCGCCAAAAAAAAAGCTCTCAGGCCAAATTAATACAATGACACGAGTACAAGACCATCTCGCTTAAGCATAATCTAAAAAATTATTTACACAAGGCAATTTAACAAGAGTAATAAATAATTTATCATATGCATTGCAAACTTATAAAAAAGGGCTAATAAAAAAAATTTCAGGAATATATTGATGAAAGACAGGTAATTACCTGCCTTGGTGTAATTGAGAGCACCCATCTTGCCAGGGCTCAAAGATTCCAAATCATCAAAATCTGAACATTAGCAGATAACATCAAAATCTGAACATTAGCAGATAACATTACACGCAAAAAAAAATCAAAAAAATCAAAAAAATCAAAAAAACAAAAACAAAAACAAAAAAGAAAAAGACCATTCCTTAGTAATATTTAAAAAAAAAAAAAATGTAAAAATTCAAATATACAATATGTAAACATACCTCCACGTATAACAGACTCACTCCAAAATCTACTCTTCTCCTTGAGATTGAATAAAGAGAACACTGAGGACTTGCCTCTTCTATGAGTGCTGGGGGTAGATCCATGTGACCTGGCTGCTAAGAACTAGTACACATGCCATATATAGATCAGCATATAGTGTTGTCACTCCAGTTTATATTGATTATGAAAATTAAAATTAAATAAAGAGATGTTCATAAGCAACCTCCAGGAATCCATAAAAAAATACGCTAAAATTATTTTCCTTGAAAGCACACCATGGCAAGCCATGAATATCAAGTGAAAACCACAATAATTTGATCCTCGAAATGGTATCACAGAAATGTAAGATTGAACAAATGAAATTGAACTTTATGCATCCATATACTGAATCCAATTTCTTTAATGCCAAGAAAAGAAAAGGAAACAAAAAATCAATGAAAGCATTCAGTACAGATTTTTCAACTAAGAGGCATGAACGCAGACACCAACACGACAATACAGCAGTTCTTGAAAAATTAGAAACGACAGTGGGGATACAACAGTTAATTTATTAACTAACATATATCTTTAAGTATATTTTATTTATTTATAGGGATATTTTATGTTTATTTTAAGTTTTCAAAATAAATAACAATAATCAAAATCTTTAAAATATATATATATTTATATATATATCTAAAATCAGGAAATTTCTTTTTTAAATCTTCTTAACAAATTGAGAACACACAAATGCAGAGTTTGTCGACATGTCCAACATAGACACACTGACTTTTGGAGTGTCTGTGTTTCTAGTCTTTGAAGCTAAAAAGTGTTTTTTCCAGAATAACAAATGATTTTTTAGAGGCCGGAACTAGGTGCGATGGCCACCAAAAGCAATAAATGGCAGGTTGAGTCCAGGAATCAGCCTCTCCAAAAAAAAAAAAAAATTGGGAGTAAGGCAGCACTGGATACAACCTTTTTAAGGTGCAAATTTTAGACATTTGGTATCTAAGGCCAAAAAGCCTCTTTTTTCTCTTTTTTTTGGAAAAAATTTAAAATAATCAGAGTTATTTTGAAAAATAAATAAGGGAAATACTATTTCAATATTCAATTTTTGTCGAAAATTTTGGATTTTTTTTCCCTGCTTTTGCATAAAGCTATAACCAAACTAACCTAATTTAAAATAACAATAATAATAAATAGCAATACCAGCCTTTTGCTGTAACACAATCAATCAAAATGCACAAACATAAGCAAATATAATATAAATTCAAATGATCATAAACCTTAATTTAAATTAGAATATTTGAATGGAATGCTAATATCCTAGTTTTTGTTTATATAGTGAAAGACTAATTCCTAAATTCAATACACAGAATCTGCTTAAACCTCTACTTCCCAAAAAAAAATATTGATATCAAGCCTCTCCTTCACATTTCAATATTGTTTAATCTTCTGTTTGGCAGCCGAGGGAAAAAAAAAAAAAAAACTAAGTGGAAAATGAAAGAAACGGATTAAACAGTTCTAGGTTTTCATTGATTCGAGGCATTTGCTTAGTCCACATGAAGATCACAGTGAGCGCGACTCAAAATTCAAAGACAAAAGCAAACAAATTTTGACGGCGATCAAGAACAACAACAACAACAAAAAAAATGATCATAACGAATCCAAAGAGAGAAGCGATTGGAATTATACCAGTAGAAGAGTGAGGACGACGAGGAATTGAAGACGGAACGATTTGACGAAGAACGCAGACGCAGTAGATCTACTACTACCACGTTCAGATTTCATTTTCTTCCTCGTCTATGATTCTACGATTCTCACAGAGATTTGGCTATTTGTGATATATGTGAAAGAAATGAAATTTCATCAAGGGACTGAGTTCGAGGGACTGAGAGAAATATTGGTCTTTTTCTCTCTCTTCTTTTTTTTTTTTCCTAATTTTTAGAAAGAGAAAGAAAACTGATGGAAGTAAAAAGGAAAAGAAAGAGGAAATATTTTTGGGGCTTTGGGGTTTGGGAGTCAAAACGTCATATGTGCTGACATGTCACAAAATTGTTTGTTGGGCACACCATTGCCACATTGCCCCTCAACAAATTTCAAATTTCACATACAAGAGTATCAATTTTTTATTTTTCAGTTTTTTTTCAAATAATCTAATTTTTAGAAATAAGTTTTTTTTTTATAGCTTCTGTAACTTCTTTAACATAATTAAAAATTACCGAAAATTATATGTTTAGATAAACATTATACAAATAAACTATGTATTTAAAAAAAAAATGATAAATCTAGGGAGACAAGTAATTTTAAACCAAATTTCACAATATACTAAAATGGATGAACGCTGATTACATGAACTGAACACTTTTTGTCAACCACTTGTAGTCAACCAAATTAGAAATGTGTGAAATTGGGTATGAAAATGAGTGTGTTTGTACTATTGTTTGATTTAAGAAATTAAAATATACACAAGAACACAATAATGATATAGACACGATAAATTTCACAACTTTTTCTTAATTTCTTGAAGTGACAAATGGTGATTAGTGTTACATCACTTTCACATGGAACCAACATTGACATTAGTTTTATTCCACACTAATCACAATCTATAATCTAGACAATTATGAAATTTGTTGTGATTTTAGACTTACTAGTATGTAGCCCCGTGCTACCGCACGGGAATGAATATATTATTAATCATGAGTTTATTCATGTTTAAAAGGCTCAGTTAAGTCTAAATTCTTATTATTAACCAGAGAATTTCATTAACAAAACTTAGCAGTATATATATTTTAAACAGAAATATGAACCTTGGTGACAATGTTTATCCAAAAGATCCATTCACGCTTTTGAATCTTCAATCTCTATTGGTGATTGAAATTTTCGCAGCTTAAAAAATTTAAAATTTAAAAAAAAAAAAAAAAAAAAACCCTAAAAGTTGTACTGATTTTGTAGTTTTACGATGGGTCATTTTGTAACATGATGGGCATTTGTGTAAAGAAAAAACCTCTGAAATTCCATGGCTGATAAAAGAAATTATCTCCAATCTTTTTTTATAGAGAGAGGGGTTTGTGCGTGTTTTTATACATCCTTCATAATTGTATTATCACGAAGCAGGTCCAATGGATTTAGATTGGTACTACTGATTCCCAAAGCATGAGTGTTTAATGTGTTATTAATTTCATCTCATTGGCTTCTGCACATGACAGCAAAATTAAAAATAATTAGATTGTACACGTGTATAGTAAAATTGGACTCCAATTTCATATTCTAATTGAACAATTGGAATGATAATATATAATAGTAACAACAATAGGAAAATTCAAATAAAATTTTGAATTAAATTGTAACAATCTGAATAAAAAATTACAGTAGAAAGACAGGGTGGAGTGATCCACTCCAAGAAGGCAACCAAACTTGCGTAAATATAGAATAATAAATCTCTCTCCGGAAAATTTACATTGTTCATAACCTTTACCTTCACTGGACATTTTAAAAACATAGTGACTCACATTTGTCATCCAGACATCTACAGTTAGGTCCTCTCCAATTCACGTGAGATTCCATTGATCACTAAGTTCCTTTGTAGCCTGCAAAAAGTATCATCCATCGGTCCACAGCAGTGCTTTCTTCATTGTTATAGGTGCCAAACCTAAACAAAAAGCCAAATATAAGAATAGTGAATTTTAGGCATAATGTGCATCTAATCACATATTAGCAATTTATAACAAATGTAAAGATGCAAACTTTGTAAGTGAATAATAAACAAAACTTAGTGTCAGAATCAATAAGAAAGCACTTTAATTCGAAACTTAGTGCAAATGTAAAGATGCAAACTTTGTAAGCAATTTATAACAAAGATGCAAACTCTGGCTTTGCTATCTTTTTGGAAATTATGCAATGTATCCAAACCAAGTTCTTATCACCGATATTAATCTCTTTGGTTTTCACGTTTGACTACAAAATCAAGAAAAAACTTAATTAGCACAATAACTCACTTGACCCGATACATAGAAGTGATTTTAATGAGAATGAGCTCACATACATTTAGCCACATGATGCAAAATTCAACTTCAATTTCAGATTCTAGACACATGGCACAAAATTAGAGTTCTAATTTAGAATTAAATTTCACACTCTCTCTACTACACCTATTATTTTATATATAGATTAATCCCAAAAATGACAACACACCCGTACATGAGAAAAAAAAAATACAACCTGAAAATGTCATAAAAAATATCACAAGATCTGTGGAGGGTATGATATTGTACTAAACCTAAAAGGCCTTAAGGTTATTAATTATATTTATACCTCTTAGTAAATCCAATATCTTAAATCTAATGGGACAAGATTTACCTCCAAACCAGTTTGAAAAAAATCTCCCCCAATCCATTAATTAGCGATTTATAAAATTATTCACATATAATATTTAAATAAGTCATATAACTTATTTAAAATGTCATTTGAACTCCAAGAGGTTGGCTAAATGATTCCTAAAGCCTCATGATATCCATGAGATATGGGATTCGAAATCTTTTGTCAACATCTTGGGGCCACTCTTAAAGGATTCCTCTATGTAATAACTTGGTGTGTGTGGAATAAGGGGACTGCATATAACTAAAAGAATAGTCAGATACACGTAGAGGTTTGGACACTCTCATTTGTCCCCCCCCACCCCCCCCCCCCCCAAAAAAATAAAAAAGTATACATAGATAGTCCTTTTAATCACCATGTAGTGGGTTGAAGGAAAATCCCTTCAAATCAAATTTGGAGGTAAACTTTTTTCAGTCCAATATCTTATAAATCAAAATGCTAAATTTGCAAGCTTTGTTGGAGAGTTCTTGAGTTTCTTACCCTCAAAAACAAAATGCATTATTGCTTTTAAAGGGTTACTCTTAATTTCGATCAACTCCATAAAACTGAACCGAACTGTCAACGATAGAGCAGACTTTGGCTTCTTTCTCTACATCCATATCATAGATAATTCTCATTACGAATTTTGCAATGAGACCATAGGGAGATAGTGGCATGGATCCCTAAGATCCCTAAGAGCATCTCTAACAGGAGAACTAAACACAAAATGCTCTTTACTTTAGAAAGTAAATCTACAAAATAGACTACTGTTCATTCTCCAATGGACTCTCTATACCCGGAAATTTTTTTGGCTCATGAGCAGTAGCTTAACAAGTCTGATGGGCTACTGTTCATTATTTAAATGTTTTTTCTCTATTATAATAATAAGGTATTGAATAAAAAAATGTTGGAAGATGTATAATTGTTAAAAAAAGAATAAATAATGAATGAAAAAATAATATTGAAATGAGATAGAGAATATATTAGAAAGTGTATTTGAAAAGAGAGATACTACGTCTATAATATTTTTATAACATTTTTACAACAAATCACAAATGGTTAGTTGTTATTGGTTCAAATTTGAAACTAACACTAAGATTACTTTTTTGCCCCAATAATAACAACTAGTAACAACCTGCCACTTAGGATTTGTTGTAAAAACGTTGTAGACATATCATTTCTCATTTGAAAAAGTGGGTAGCTAAAAGGTAAAAGTCATTGTTCATTCTTCAAATAGTACAAAAATTTGTCTAATCTACTGGAGATGCTCTGAGTACTTCCTCTCTCAGCTAAAAGATTTTCCTCCAAGCCCAAGAGCATTTTCCTAGGATCTTAAGCCCAAAAGTTTCTATTCCAAAAGTGGTCCAAACTGAATGATCTTATGATTGTTACAAAATACCAAATATGATTCCTATTTGTTTTATTGATCCATTCTTTTGATTCTCGAGTCCTCTTTGCTCTTGGAAGACAATCTCAATCCCATACAAATTTTGCTTCTCTTGTTCTCAGCCCCACCTCTTCAATGAGAAATCTATGAGGGTATTTTTAACTTGACTGATTATAGAAGGATGGTTGATACCGTATTTTGTTCGCGTCGGATTACATGTGAAAATCCCAAATTAAGTCCAAAAATATAAAAAATTTCAGATTTTATTTGGGATCAAGAGAATTATTAAAAAAAAATAATAATAATTTACTTTGTCCCAATCAAATATTAGATCAACCGATTTCATGATACAAGAGCCAAAATTATGAAATTACCAAAATCTAAACTAAAATGAAATGTTGAATTTCAAGGGGTCATTTCAATAAATCTCAAGGGAGGGTGCTCTAATTTACCCCCCAAAAAAACTCCAAATTAGTAATCCACCCCTTGTATGGATTATTATATTACAAAATCTAAACTAACATGAAATTTTGAAATTTCAAATCCCATTCTACTCCGATTTCTAAAAAGAGAGTAATATCAAATGCATGCAAGATTGAATATAAACAAAAAGACCAATCACCAAAATGAGAAATACGCATAAAAATCAAACCCCAAACAACCACAAATCCTCACAAGAAAAACCATAAAACTGTGAACTTTGATTACTATAATTTTTTTTTTCTAAAAGAACAAAGTAAGAATTTATGGCATGAAAACCTAGCCATGATTTGATCCATCTTCAGCTATAATTAACAAAATCAAAGAAAAATGGAAGTGATAAAATTGAAATGAATTTTTATAAGTAATACCAAAAGAATACATGTGTGTACTCTTGTACTGCATTCTAGCATTTTAACATTAGTGTGCAACAAGTGAGTTAAATTGAAAGTAATATCTTCATTTGAACTAGCATAAAATTAAGAAATTACATTAGCCATGGACAAAAATTCAGAGATGCAGAGTTCAAACATCAAGTTATACGACCGTTCTAATGTTATTATTTTTTTAATGAGAAATTACATAAAAATGCCCATGATTTACACCTTATTTCATATTAGGTCCCGGGTTTTTAATTTTGTAAATGAAAGTTCAAAACTTATGAAACCGTTTCAATTTGAAGCCCCTATTCATATCCATTATTCATTTTATTATTCTAGACAATAACAAAGTAGAGGGAAAAAAAAGAGAAATCGTTAATAAAATTTTGTGTTTCACCTAGGTAACTAGATTGATTTTATAGCAACCACTTTCTCACTCTAAACTAGACTTTATCTCTCTAAAAAAAATTTATCCCTCTACCTTGTTGTCCACTAAGAGTGTGTTTGTTTGGGGGGATTTAAAAAAAAAAAAAATGAGATGTCTTATTAAAAAGTTAATTGGAGGTAAATCAAACCCTTTCAAGAATTGTCGTAGCCTCATACCTACATTCGTACCAGGTGTTCGTGCAATCTAGAAGCAGTGCATGTGATAATTAGGTTAAAACGAGATTATAATAATGTTATTAGTTGTTAGTCATTTACTACCTGCACACACTTGGGGCCATTAACATTGATTGCATCAATGGCTAACTTAATTAGCCGTGGTGTTGGAGTGAAAATGAGGCTAAACATGCATGCATGGACGGAATGATTAACATGGAAAACCTCGTAAGAAATAAGGTGAAAAACCAGCACATAAATCCTCTACTCCCAGATGTTGCACTTGCACAACCACTAGAAAATATTATACATTATCTTGACTACAAAATATGCTCACCCGTTTTTCTTTCTGCAAAAATTCTACTCCCGACGACAAACTGCCGTTAAGAGCCTAAAGAAACGTCATCAGAATCTGCACACTCAAAAGCAAAAATATGATAACGACGTTTCTTCTTTTTTTGGTTAATCATTTTCCTATTTCTCTGTCTACGTACGTTTGTTTGTCTGTCTCTAACAGTATCTTTGCTCTCTCACTCGTTGCTCATACTGTGCCTTATTTTAATTCATATCACAAACAAAAAAGACTCAGTTTTTTGTACTCTGTTTCTCTCTAATCAATTTTAAGATCAGAAACAAACCCATTTACCCTAAAAAAGAGAGTCAATTTAAAATTAAAGCCCTTGAAATTTCCAAAATGCAGAGAAAGGGTATTTACCTAATGGCTCTTCTTGTTGTTTTGAAAAAGGAATGAGAACATTGAGAAGCAAGTGGGTACATCTATTTGTTCTTGTTGTTCTACACTTGAGTTCAGCGTTTGAGTGGTAGTTTTTGTTCCAAAACCTTTTTTTTTTCTTTTTCTTTTGAGAATACCCCAATGAAAATATTTGGTTGTTCATGAATATCTAGTTTTGATATTTTATGATTTTCTTCTGGTTTTATCAATGTAACTTTCAAGTTTTGATTAATTTGAGAATTTTGTTTCCTTCACTATGGATCCGTTTGGATATAACTTATTTTTGTTTAAACTGAAAACACTATAACGAAATAATTTTTAAATGTGTAAATAATGCTGTAGAACTTATTTTTAATAAAAAAGTTACTGAAAAGTGTAATTTGTGGAACCTATGAACAATACATGAATGCACTGTTCATAGTGACTTCTGACTTGTCAACAATTGCAGGCTAAACAAAACAAAAAAAAAAAAAAAAGAGAAAAACGCATATTACAAAACGCAAATGCCAAATTAGTTTGAATCCAAACGGATACTATGTGTTGCAAAAACTACTAAATATGCTTTTTTTCAGTTTCTCTCATCCAGAGAAAGATGATGTGGTGTTGATTTTTAATCTCAACCTTACGCTAAAGTAATGAGTAACATGACTGCTTTTTATTAAAAAATTAACCAAAAATAAGCCAAACCCTTTCAAAAATTGTCGTAGTCCCATACATCCATACTAGGTGTCCTGCAACCTAGGAGTAGTGCATGTGGTAATTAGGTTAAGACGAGATTGTAATAATGTTTGTTGTTAGTCATTTACCACGAACAGCACACACTTGGGCCCATTAACATTGATTGCATCAATGGCTGACTTAATTAGCCGTGGTGTTGGAGTGAAAATGAGGATAAACATGCATGGACAAAATCAGGGAAGGAGCTAGAGCCTTGAGTTAAAGAGGTGGCTTTACTGTTAACTGTGTGCAGTAATTTCAACTTTTAACTCTATTACTACTTAGCTGCTGAGTGTTTTTTTTTTTTTTTTTTGTTGGTAATAATAAAATTATTTTTGTTTAGAATTTTAAAAATGACTGGGTTGTTTATTTTAAATAAAATTGGTTAATTAAGCTTAATTTTTTTTTTAAGTTTTACTACTGATAATTTTTGTTGTTGAGCTATTTTTTTGGAGCTTGCATATTTTGTTTTAGGTTTTAGATGTATACATTTTTTTATAATCACTAAAATGAGGAAAATATTGGTGCTACAAACTTTTTATTATTATAAATTATTGATGTAATAAGTAGTTACTAGTAAATAAAAAAAATGATGTGATTGGTGGGTTCATGTGCGAATCAATAAGAATTTGTTATCAAAACAGTTTGTAAAAATGTTTAAAAAAAATTTGTGAGTATATCATTACTTTTAAAAGAATCAATAATATTGTTTAAGGGAAAAAAAATGTAATTTTATAGGAAAAAATTACTAAAATTAAGACTCATACACATATAATAATAATAATAATAATAATTTTTTTAAATTAGGAGGGGCCATTGCACCTGGTCCAAAGCTAGCTACGTCCTGGACAGAACGGTTAACATAGAAAACCTCATAAGAACTAAGAAATAAGTTGAAAAACCAGCACATAAATCCTCTGTTCCCAGATATTGCAGTTGCACAATCACTAGAAAATATTATACATTTTCTTGACTACAAAATATGCTCGCTCGTTTTTCTTTCTGCAAAAATACTACTCCCGATGACAAACTGCCGTGAAGAGCTAAAGAAACGTCATCAGAATCTGCACACTCAAAAGCAAAAATATGATAACGACGTTTCTTCTATTTTTAGTTCATCATTTTCCTATTTCTCTTTCTAAGTACGTTTGTTTGTCTGTCTCTAACAATGTCTTTGCTCTTTCACTCGCTGCTCATACTGTGCCTTTACTTTTTCTTCACCTTTTTTTTAATTTCTCTGTCTAAACTCTCGTTTTTTCTTTTGTACTAGCTGTATTTCTTAGATCACATTGTTCTCTACTTTCATCCTGCTTGTTAGAGATATATATTAAACATATATTAGTCCAATGTAATAGGTCTAAGCCCAGTCCTGCTTGTATTAGTAGTCTAGGGTTTAGTCGCCTATATATCTCTAACACTGCTGAACTAATACAACTATCTTTAGCTTCAGAGGTCCTAATTTCTTGGGTGTTTTGAACAGAAGCTGGCTAGTAAAGCAGATTGGAGGCATTAATATCATGGGTTGGTTTTTATTTTCTGTTGGGTTGGTTTCATTGTGTTCAATGGTGTGCACAGTGAGTGGCATTGGTGCCAACTGGGGTACACAGTGCAGTCACCCTCTGCCTCCAGATAGTGTAGTGAAGTTGCTGAAGGATAATGGGTTTCGAAGGGTTAAGCTTTTTGATGCAGATTATGATGCATTGAGAGCTCTAGGTAAATCTGGGATTGAGGTCATGGTTGGGATTCCTAATGATATGCTTCCATCCATGGCCAGTAGTGTGAAAGCTGCTGAGAAATGGGTTGCCAAAAATGTCTCCACACATATCACCACCAATTATGTCAACATCAGGTGAGCTAATTCCTTCACTTCCTCTATCTTTTCTCTTGCTAATTACTTCTGCCAATACTGTAAAACATCAACAATTTCTTGTATACTATTCTTGGTAACTATTACTGCTGTTATAAGCTTCTTGTTTGGTAATTGTAAGCAAGCTTATGGTTGATCTGGGTTATAAGTCAGCTAATGCTTATAGGATCACATCCTCTGTAATATCATAAGCCTAATTAAATCACATTACATGCTAGTGACTCCTTAGAGAATTGCCTACTTTACACCAAAATGGTTGCATTGTATCTCATATCCCCAACTTGAAGTTGGTAAAACTTCTATTATATGAAGAAAAAGGATAGGAGTGTGACATCTATGCCATGATGCTTTCTCTTCAATTTCAAATGATTCATCGTTTATTGCTTTCTGAAGTTCATGTCTAGTGATATTTGTTATGAGGTAAAAAAAGAAAAAAAAAAAAAATAGAACTCACTAGGTGAAGAGAAAGCTGGAGTTGGAGGAGGCTAGATAAAAACTTATGCTTCAAAAAAACAAAAAATAAATCCTGCCTAACAAGTAACAATTCTGTAATAGCCCTATTGAACCCATTGGGTTTCTTACTCTGACTTTTGGTATAATGATAATGCTTCTCTATTCCCTTGTAGAAGAATTCTCACTTTCGGCTAATAATACTGCAAAATGTATCACCATCTTTCCATCTCACCAATGTTCACATGAATCTACAGGTTTGTTGCAGTTGGAAATCAACACTTCTTGGAAACCTACAATGTAAGCCTTCTCAAAACAACCTTCCTTGCTCTGCAGAATGTCCAAATTGCCCTGATAAAAGCTGGTCTTAGCGGCACAGTAATGGTTACAGTCCCCCTTAATGATGATATGTATGAGAGCTCAACTGGCCTGCCTTCTGGTGGTGACTTCCGAGCCGACATACGTGACCAAATGCTTGCCATTGTCAAGTTCTTGATTTACAATAATGGGGTCATTGCCGTGAACATCAATCCATTTATAAGTCTCTACACCGATCCAAACTTCCCTATTGAGTTTGTCTTCTTTGATAAAAAGGCAACACCTATAAATGATAGTGGGAAGACCTATTACAATATGTTCGATGCAAACTATGACACACTTGTGTGGGCACTAGACAGGAATGGTTTTGGAAATCTGCCAATCACAGTTGGAGAAATTGGTTGGCCAACTGGTGGGGATCAAAATGCTAATATAGAGTATGCTAAGCGGTTCAACCAAGGTTTTTTGACCCATATATTGGGCGGGAACGGGACCCCGATGAGACCTGGGATGATTGATGCGTACTTGTATAGTTTGATTGATGAGGATGCTAAGAGCATTGATCCAGGAAGTTTTGAACGCCACTGGGGGATTTTTAATTGTGATGGGTCAGCAAAATACCAGCTTAATGTGAACTTTGTGGACCGCAAGAGGTGTGTGACAAAGCCATCAACGAAACTTGATGACCAACAAGCGGCACCAAGTGTGGGATATGACTGTGGACTTGCTGATGGCACTAGCCATGGTTAAGGTCCTTCCTAAATAGAGGATTGGGTTAAGTATGTGTTTTTGCTTTTACTTCTATCTGTCTGTCTATCTCTATGTCTACGTATAAATCAAAACAATACTATTTTGGACAATATTTGTGTGTTACTGTTTTTATATATTCATAAGATATCAAATATATTGTCCTATAGATATATGTCAATCGTTTGGTTTTTGTTGGAGTTTTAAAACTCAAACCGAAGAGTGAATCGACCTACATTAGTTTTGGCTAATCGGGAACTGCCAGAAGTAGGTTGAATCGACCGGTTTGGCTTGACTTTGGTGGTTGGAATCTGAATAGCCCTAACACGCCATCACTAAGGGTGGAGTATTAATTTGCAATTTCTTAATAGTCATGCCATTTGAATTTTACTTAAGTAGGGTATAAGATTTAAGCAATGTTAGAGAAAAAAATTTCAAAGGCTTTTGCCCAAATTATGATAATATCAACGATGAGCCAATATGAAAGTGATGTTGTTTTACACTATGTTTTGGAAGTTTAGAGGGATGGGAGAGTAAAAGGGTTATCCATTTTCATTGTTTAAATGTTTTAAAAATTAAGTAATAGTAGTAGAAAATATATCGATGTCCTTTTTTTGGATGCTTTAAAAATTATAATGGGATTATGAGAATGAAAGGAAATAATAAGTCATCATATGATTATAAAATAAAAAAATAAAAAATAAAAAAAATAAGAAGAAGAAGTCTTAGACATCATATACATTTACAAGTAAACCAATTTTTTGTTCAATTTAAAGAAATAGATATAAATGACATCACAAGAGAAAGCTTGTCAATCTTTTTTTTTTTAATATAATTTGAATCCCACTCCCTAGAATTTAGGGTAAGTTACACTTTACTTCCTTAAATTATACTATGGAATATATTTTGCACTCTTAACTTTCATAATGCATTGTTACCACCTTAAACTATAAACTGTGTTTATCTTTTCACCCCCATTGTTAATTGGGCTGTTAACCTGGACGATATTACGTGGAAAAACTTAATTACCCATATTCTCAATTCCTTAAAATTTAAAAACAAAGGAGAAATTACATTTCAATACCCTATATAATACTTATGATTACACTTTGCACCTTAATTTTGGTTTTCTACCTAAGATGACAACAAAATTGATGGCATAGTGTAAAATGTAACATAAGTTATAATTTGGAGTGCTAATCGTGCATTCTGAAAGTTTAGAGTGTAAAATATAATTTGAGCTGTAGTTTAAGATGATTAAGTGTAATTACCCCCATAATTTAAGATGAAAAATTTGGAGGATTATCTTACCCCTCAAACACTTTGCTCTCTCCTTTTAAAAGACATCCAGATTAGGTAATTAAACAACTCTATCATGTTCTCAATATTCCCATTGTCTTCCTTTCGTCCAAATATATTGTTAGAGGCTTAGAGCACTAACATTTGGTATACTATATGCTAAATTTTTAGTATTTAACACACCGAAAACCATGCATGCTTCACAAGATGTGTCAAATCTTAAATATTTTTAGAGCATACTACAATACCTTTCTACTATAGCATGTTAAAAAATTAGGCTTATTAGCATTAGCATCCGGAATTGCAAAAAATATTATATTTTACCATCTAAAAAGTTACTTCATCTATTATACAATCCCACTTTACAATACAACCAACATTCCAATTTTTATTTTTACATACAAAACCTTAAAATAATATAAACAACCCAATAAAAATAATATATCCCTACAGTAAAAAGAATATATCCCTGGTGGCCACTGGCCAAAGCCGCACCCATGTTGCCAAATCCCTTTGCATCTCCTTCTTCCCTTTGCACCTCTTTTGATGTGAGTGGCGAAAAGGCAAAGAGAAGTGGCTGTGTAAAGTATGGTGAATGGGAGAGAGACTTGGATGTGAGTTGTGTGAGGTGTGGTGTCTGAAGTATAAGAAGCTGATAAAGATTAAAAAATTAAGAAGAATGATAATTTTAAAAGAAAAAAATGAAGGAAAGAAATAAAGAGATAAATGTGATGTGTATTTAACTAAAGATAGTGATTAGTGAGTGTACAAAGTAAGCTTAGGATAAAAAGAAAAAGTATACATAACAAAAAAGGTAATTACTTATATTAGAGTTTGCCAAAAATGTTTCTGTAAGGCCACGATTTGCAACGAACCGTAACAGTGTTGGGTTCGCACGTAAAAAGGTTCATACAATATCATTTGTAGAGCGTGGGTTTGAAAGGCTAGGCCTTGGTCACCAGGCGGTGGGTTTTTCGTAGTTAGGCGGTGGGTTTTTCGTAGTGTTCATACATGGTTAAGTTGTCTTCACTCCTGGAGTCTTTCTCTTGGAGGTGGGCTGGGAGGCTCTGGTTTTTGGCCATTTTTCCCAGCCCACCTCCAGGAGAAAGACTCCAGGGGTGAAGACAACTTAACCATGTATGAACACTACGAAAAACCCACCGCCTGGTGACCAAGGCCTAGTTTTTCAAACCCACGCTCTACAAATGATATTGTATGGGCCTTTTACGTGCGAACCCAACACTGTTACGGTTCGTTGCAAATCGTGGCCATATAGTTTCCTTTGCTAATGCTCTTAATAACAACTATAATAAATTATGAAAATTTTTTATAAAAATTTGCCGTGTCTTAGACTTTTTATTATAGATCAATTATAATATTGATTGGTCAAGAATTTGTTGGATATACGTGTGAGTAAAGTCCCACGAAATAAGAATAATAAAATAGAGTGGTTAATATAATATTGTTTAACTCAAACTCATAGGATTTAAGCTTTTTGAGTCAAATGGTGTCATTATATGTTATATTAATTACTCAATTAAGATCTTCCCCAAGGTGTTATTTTCCTAATAGAATCTTCTATATCTTACCATCTTTTCAGCTTATGTAAAAATTTCTATTTATTTTAGTATAAGAATATACTTTTTCTATTCTATGTACCCCATTTTTTTAAAATTCTTCACATCAAATTATTTATTTCATATTACATTTCATTAAAATATCTATTTTCTTGATTTTTTTAACTGTTTATATTTCTTTAAATACAACAACCACCATCTACTTTTTTCCTTCATCATTGGAGTGGTGCGGTGCCCCAGACCTATGAACGTTACTATCTAGGAAAGTGGATTTGAGTTCTCAATTTATTTATTGGTGGGTTTCCTCACAGTCCAATAGGTTTCACTTCAAACGTAGCTTAGACAACCCAACCTCAAGTATCCCTATGATTTCCAGCTCAAACACCCTCTTTCCCTTAGACTTAGTCTCTTTTTTCTCTAATCTCTATCTTTCTCTGTTCTTTCATCCTTCCTATGTTTACTCCCTCTCTTTCTCTTTTCTTACTCTTTCTCTCACTTGTATTAGAGACCAACCACCCTCACTGTCTACCCTTATTCCCCTTATATAGTCTCTCCTTAGTAGGGTTCAAATTATTACTATTTCACTAGTTTCCATGCAATCCCACTTTCACCTAGAATCCCAAGAAACCGTCATGTCTTCTGAGAATTCTCTTAAAATTTGTTTCAGATGCCAAATAGCGTTCGACAGCGAACTCCCAAAAGCACTACTAGTACTCGAGGTTGATCTAAATTCCTCTATCTCCTCATTGATTTCGCATTGTCTTATTGGTCAGTAGTGGGCAAGATCTGCCCGAATAATTAGCGAATTCCCCGAACAATACTCTCTAGATCTTGATACACTTATTATTGGGCCAACTCCAATCCCTCGGGATAGTCTCGACTACTCAAGCTGATCTCGGGCTTAAGTTTGGTGAGCCGATATTGATCACCCAGGCCCAAGTCCTCTACAATTGGGTACGTAAAGAAAGAATAAAAAACTGAAAGCATAATGAATAATATTAGTGTAATTTTATTCGACTATAATAACCATATATTTTTACACAACTGCATATAGTCTAATGTGGATAAATTTTGACCTTAGTTGACTAAAATGTGTGTTTTTTTTAAGGGTTCGGTTAATGTGTACCCTATACACATTAAGCCATCTATTTTTGGAAATATTTTCTCGAAAATTGAAAAAATTGTTAATATTTTTTCAATTTCCAAGAATTTTTTTTCCAAAAATGGTTAGTTATTATGTGTCCTTAGAACACATATTAGCAAAATCATTTTTTTTAATTATATAAGTATTGATGTGAATGCTCTTTGTTATAGTTCAAATTTTCTTCTCATATAAAATAATAAAAAAAAAGAATAAAAAAAAGAATATTGTGAGAATGTTACTATAGTGGCTATAGTCTATAATCAAAAAGGAATAAAAATAATAACGTGGATGGTCTCCGTCAAGAGATAAACGGTATCAGAATCTGCACACTCCTCATCAAAAAAAAAAAAAAAAAAAAAAAAAAAAAAGAATCTGCACACTCAAAAAGAACAAAATGCCACGTAACACTTTGGCTTGGCATAGAACACCGTCCCCTAGAAGATGCCACAGAGAAGTACTGGAACTTTTTGATAAACACGACTGAAAAACACACCTTCCCTACTTACTACATAGTCGGTAATATCATAGTAGTACTACACACACAAGTCATAACTACGCACTCACATATTCACACACGCACTGTTCCTTTTTCTCTTTTTTTAGTTTTGTTTTTTTCATTTATCATTTTCTCTGTTTGTGTGTTTGTGTTCTGTCTCTGACATCTTTGCTCTCTCTCACTGGCTGGCTCACTCTGCCTTTTTTCTAATAAGCTGAGCTGAGAGCATTGTTTGGATTCTTGAGCTCACCTCTCACTCCAACACTAGATGTGGATCCTTAACTTCTTCATGTGATTTTGTCTCCCATTTTAGCTTAACCTTTATTTCTCTCTCTATCTTAAGATACTTTTTCAACTTTCCCTTTTTCGTTTTCTCTTGATTTCTATCATTATCAATCTTGTTCAGATTTAAGCATGTACTAGTTCTACTTTACTTGTTAATCACCTTATCTTAACAACTTGAGTAATTCCAAATATTTTCTTTTTTGATTTTTGTATTTGAAGAATCTCTGCTAGTACCTTCTGGGTTTTTTTTTTTTTGGTTGTTCTTTGAGGTAAGTGTATATCTTTAACTCACTTTTTCACTATCCCTTCTGGGATTCTATCTATGTGAAGCTTTGTTAGTACCATAACAATCATGGGTATCATTCCATTTGTGTTTTAGTGTTGGATTCCGCTGTAAAAGCTCTTGCTTTTTCTCTTGTACTAGCTGTATTTCTTAGATCACATTGTTCTCTATTTCATACCTGTTGAACTAATACAGCTATCTTTAGCTTCAGAAGTCTTAATTTCTTGGGTCTTTTGCATAGAAAGTTGGCTAGTAAGCAGATTTGAAGCATTAAGATCATGGGGTGGCTTTCATTTTCTATTGGGTTGGTTTCATTGTGCTCAATGGTTTTCACAGTGAGTGGCATTGGTGCTAACTGGGGTACACAGTGTAGTCATCCTCTGCCTCCAGATACTGTAGTGAGGCTGCTGAGGGATAATGGGTTTCAAAGGATTAAGCTTTTTGATGCAGATTATGATGCATTGAGAGCTCTAGGTAAATCTGGGATTGAGGTCATGGTTGGGATTCCTAATGATATGCTTCTAACTATGGCCAGTAGTGTGAAAGCTGCTGAGAAATGGGTTGCCAAAAATGTCTCCACACATCTCACCACCAATAACGTCAACATCAAGTGAGCTTCCTTCACTTTCCTATAGTTTTCTTTTGTTCATTACTTCTGCCAATAATGTTAACATAAATAATTTCTTGTATACTATTCTTAGTAACCATTACTCCTGTTATACTGTTTAAGCCTTTTTTATTATTATTTTTTCATTTTTTCTTTGATTGGAGTGGTAGAAACATTAACTCCCTAAATCGAGATATTCATGTCTAAGTTTATAAGCTTCTTGTTTGGTAATTGTTGGCATGCTTATGAATTATGATTGGTCTAGGATATATCATATAAGTCAGCTAATGGCTCTATACTGTATGTGTAAATTAATCTATAAATAGATGAGGATAAGGCAGTAGTCCATTATTGCAATTGTGTATTGGCAAGTCAAATTTCTTTGGAATTTCTTTGGAATTTTGGATATTCAGTAACTGGTTTGACTGCTGAAATTTCATAGATCTTCCTGCTGCTCGCTATTTTCATAGTTTTATTTTATTTTTTATTTTTGTTTTTTCTTTAATAACATTATGGACATGTGATTTTGGTTTCAATTTGATCTAGTAGGATAGCCCCAAGAACTAGAACATGTCAATTTCAAGAATAAATCCTTAAGAGCAAGACTTAGGTACTTACAGTATTTAGGTGCTGTTCCTTAGGTTCCCCTTTTAAGAATTTGCCATGTGGATTTTTTCTAATGGGATGATAGTGTATTTTTTAGTTAAGTAGACATAGGATTGAATCTTAAGAGGGGAATATAAGGAATAGCACCTAAGGTATTGTACCTAAGTTTTGTCTAATCCTTAAATCCTTTCAAGGTTCCTTGTCCTTGAATCTACCATTCCATGGGATCCATAAGAAAGAAAAAAAAGGACCTTTCTTAAAATTCTGAAATTTTATTAATCGGTGGTCTAAATATCAAAGGCTACATGAGACCCCTCCACTTGCAAAATAGATAGTTCTTGAGTTAATATTCAGGATCTGGAATCTAGCGCTCATTAATATAATTCCTAGAGTATGAATTTTTGGGCTAGTAATCTTTCTTTGTATATGACAACTAGGGAAAAACTTTAATTACAAGCATCTTTTTTCTTCTTTAGCAATGAGCAAATTTTGTATTTAGTATTTACCTTATTGGATCTTATGAAATTGTGTTCGTTCCCGCCAACCTGAGGCATACCAACTAAGTTTATAGAAACTGAGTTAAAAATTTCTCTCCTAAGAAATACTCATATATTAATCCTCTAGTCTAGATCAAGTAACCAATCAAGAAAATCTTCCTTATATAATCAATCATTACAATTTTTAATTCTTTCATCTGTAACCCTTATAAATAGTATAAAAGGAATCAAACTTAATAGGTTGCCTGTGAGCCATATGAATTATATCTCCACTACAATTGTCCCTATTGTTTCTACAATTCCTATTACTGTAAATCCTTAGATCAACAAGAAAATTTAGTTGTTCATTGTGGTAATAGCATTGCTTGTGGTTGCCATGGTCCTGACCAGTCTCCAATGGCGTATCCTAGCAAAGATATTTATGAGTGTTTGTTGCATGTCATGTAGTATTTGCTAGATGTCACATTCAAACTGAAAGAATTTGTCCCTAATAAGGACTTCTCCTTTGTGATCTCTATCGCCAGAATTTCTATTGTCTCATTTAGTAGCCACTAGATTAGGAAAGGACAAGGCTTTGATAACAATTGACATAACAAGATAGCCACAAGGAATAGAATATGTCTATTTCAAGAAGAAACTCTTAAAATCCTTGGGGTGTTTGTTGAATCTACAAAGAGAACTCTGGAATCCATAAAAAAAGAAAAAAAAAGAAAAAAAAAAAAAAAGAGAATCCTCTCTATAATTGTATTATTTCATAAAAAACAAAAGTGCTAAGGTGGCTAGGAAACCCTTAGGGAACCCTAATTCGTGTTAGGCACTAAATTGGGCTTAAAAAAGAAAAATCACCAAAATGTTTTTATAAACAGATTATAATTAATACAATACCATGTAAGAATTCAATTTTCACTAAAATACTGATAGACTCTCTAAAATGACAAAATATAGCCCTATTCTTTAAAATTCTGAAATGACAAAAAAAAACAAACCTATATTCTGTCCTACATCACAATTTGATTTAGTTAGGCCGGGCCTTGTGACATTCCTATCTGCAACCAATCATTTGTATGATTACCATTTTTTGAAGTTATTGTTATGATTCATATGATGTGGACAGTCTCAGGAGGTCAATCTTCATCTACTTATTGGGAGCTATATAAATTTATGTTTCATGAGGGTTCTAGTTAGCTCAATTGTTAAAATCTCTTGTCATCAAATAAGAGATTTGGGTTTCAAACCCCATTTACACAAAAAACTGATTGGTGTTTTGGCCGGATGATAAAGAGCAATCATCATGAAGTAAATGCCATAGGTTGAAATTCTATCGTATCAATAAAAAAAAAAAAAAAAAAAATTTGCAACTAAAGACTTCCATTCCACAGACTTTTAGATCTTATTTTTCAAGTACTGTACTTGAGGTTGATTAGTGTTATTGGAATGGTATCGATTTTTAAGCCAGGGTCTTTTGTTTTTATTGCTCTGTATTATGAAATTCAAGAATGTAATTAGTTGAGTCTTTTGACCAGTAAGGCCTGTTAAGTGTTGTCTTTGGGCCTCTTTTTAGTTTGTTTGTCAAGTTATCTTACCACCTATATCACCTGCATAGGTTGCTTTCTTAAGTCCCATTTCACAAAGACTTGTATTGTTGAGTAGAATTAGTTCTTACATTCACAGAATACTGTTGGTCAAGTACTGTACTGGTAGTTGATTATTTTTTTGGGACAGCATCATTTTTTACAACTTAAGGTTTTTTTTTTTTTTGGTTGTTTAATTAAAAACATTCAAGAATGTAATTAGTTGAGTCTTTTGACCAGTATGACCTATTAAGTGTTATCCTTTGACCTCTTTGTAGTTTGTTTGTCTAGTTATCTTACCACCTCTATCACCTGCATAGGTTGCTTTCTTAAGCCCCAGTTGACAAAGGTTTATTTTTGACTAGATTTAGTTCTTAACATTCACAGAATTCTGTTGCATTTGTAATTATAGTGATGATTCTCTCTTTTCCTGTTTCTATTTCAATATAGGATTAACTTTTTTATTCATATTTATTTTTGATGGAAAGCAAGAAGTGGGGTGATTCATTAAACGTGTTTCTTCTTTTGAATCATGCTGGGATCATGGTGTAAACAATCAGAATCTAAAGCCCTTATGTTTGAGCAACCAATTCTATTTATAACTTCATTTAAAGATCAAGGTGAAATACGCACCTAAATGCTTCAGTAGACTCCATCTAGTAAAACATCACTCACTATGCCACTTCCCTTAGATAGCTTGCACACAAGAAAGCAGAATGTTTAGAGTTGAAAATAACCATTTGCATTACTTCCTCATTGGGCAAAGGTTGAAGTGCTATGTGGATATAATAGAAAGGATAGGAACCTTTTAAGAGTAATTGGTGGGAAAACAAAATGCATCCAAATCTAAATTTCAAAGTTCTGACCTTGTGTGGCAATCTAAACTTCAAAGTAAAATCCCAACCCATTTTCAGTCACCTACGTGAATTGTTCTATCCATAAAAGCCTTATTATATAGGATCGCATCCTCTGTAATATCATAAGCCTAATTCAATCACATTACATGCTGGTGCAGCCAATTGCCTAGAATGAAACTTCTTAGAGAATTGCCATGACTTTGCACCAAATTGGTTGTATTGTTTCTCATATCCCCAATTTGAAGTTGATAAAACTTCGATTATATGAAACAGATTTCAAAATTTTAGGTTGAAAGTTGGGGGGTTTCATTCATTTTAATTGAGAATTTTGTTAACACGTACATATGTATGTTTTATGCATAATTTTTCTTGATACAAGAAAGGGAAAAAAACGTGACATCAATGCCATGATGATTTCTTTTACAATCTCAAATGATGCATTTTTTGCACAATTGTCTTGTGCCTAACAAATACTCAGTTAACTATTTGTTGGGCCTGTATGAAATGCAAGTAACTTTTATTTTACATCTTGAGGCCTTTTAGATTTATATGCTATCTATGTCAATAGTGTCTATGAAATATATAAAATTTTCGTGCCATCCAAAAACCAAAGTGGAGATCTCTGACTACTTGATGTTCAGGATTTTATTGGTGGGTAAGAAAATAAAAAGTAAACCAGTATGAGTAATGGGTTGCAGTTTTGTTTGCTTGCATTGTACTTTTTAGCAATAGGATGGCCATATCCCTCAGCTTTTTATACCCAAAATATCACGTGTGTCTTCATTTATACTTTCTCTTATGATTATTTTTGTCTGGATCATTGTCAGTGAACATTGACCTTTCTGAAGTTCGTGTCTCACAATATTCTTAATGAGGTTGAAAAAATAATGAACATGTAGGTGAAGAGAAACCTGGAGTTAGAGGAAGCTGGATATAACTGATTCTTCCAGATAAAATTGTTCAAAAATAATAAAATATCCTTTCTAACAATTCTGTAATAACCATATTGAACTCATTTGGTTTCTTACTCTGACTTATGGTATAATGATTCTCCTCTATGCCGATGAAGAATAATTCTCAGTTTCAGTAATATTGCTGCAAAATGAATCACTATCTTTCCAACTAACCAATATTCACTTAAATCTACAGGTATGTTGCAGTTGGAAATGAACCCTTCTTGGAAACATACAATGGAAGCTTTCTCAAAACAACCTTCCCTGCTCTGCAGAACGTCCAATCTGCCCTGATAAAAGCTGGTCTTGGCACCACAGTAAAGGTGACAGTCCCCCTTAATGCTGATGTGTATGCGAGCTCAACTGACTATCCTTCCGGTGGTGACTTCCGAGCTGACATACATGACCTAATGCTTGCCATTGTCAAGTTCTTGAGTGACAATGGTGCCCCCTTTACTGTGAACATCTACCCATTTATAAGTCTCTACACTGATGAAAACTTCCCTGTTGAGTATGCATTTTTTGATGAAAAGGCAACACCTGTAACTGATGGTGGGACAACATATTACAATATGTTTGATGCAAACTACGACACTCTTGTGTGGGCACTACAAAAGAATGGTTTTGGAAATTTGCCAATCATAGTTGGAGAGATTGGCTGGCCAACTGATGGGGATCGGAATGCTAATATAGAGTATGCGCAGCGGTTCAACCAAGGTTTTATGACCCATATATTGGGTGGGAAAGGAACCCCTATGAGACCTGGGGCAGTTGATGTGTATTTATTTAGTTTGATTGATGAGGATGCTAAGAGCGTTCAACCAGGAAATTTTGAACGCCACTGGGGGATCTTTAATTATGATGGGTCAGCAAAATACCAGCTTAATCTTGGTGCAACAAATTCAGGAGCCCTGGTTGCGGCACGGGGTGTGAAGTATCTGGACCGAAAGTGGTGTGTGATGAAGCCATCAGCTAAACTTGATGACCCACAAGTGTCACTAAGTGTGAGCTATGCCTGTGGACTTGCTGATTGCACTACCCTTGGTTATGGGACATCTTGTGGAAATTTGGATGCTCGGGGTAATGTCTCTTATGCATTTAACAGTTACTATCAGAGAAATAATCAGCTTGATCAAGCCTGCAAGTTTCCCAATGTTTCAATGATCACCAAAACTGATCCATCAGTTGGAAGTTGCAAATTTCCGGTAATGATCGAGCCATATTATGGTGGCACAGAAAGGACAGTTGGGAGTCTGCAAAAGCCAGTGATTTTGGCTTCTGTCCTCATTCTCTTTTTGCTAAGAATTCTGTGAATTTTGAGGCTTCTAGTTCCCAAGGTATCATTTTTCCTCAACTTTTCCTAATTGCTTTGTAGGATAGCGTAGTGGGAGCTAAGAGCCATCGATATATGGCATAACTTTAGTTCAAATTTTGCAATCTAGAAGACAAGACATTCTACGTGTCAAATGTATTCATGTCTGAAATCAAACTGCATTTGGAATTCTTTATGCATGGTAAGTAATGTTTGTGAATGGGGGGTACTTATCAAGCAGGTTGAGGTGGAGTGTTGTTGACGAGAGATATCTTTTGCAGCTGGCATATAAAACATTCTCCCTCTCATAGAATGTGAACCCCACAAATCAATTTTGCGTGACTCACATGTTGTGATTGCATATGCCAGATGCATAAGATAATTATTAGGGGCTGATAACCTAGTTGCAAGGATTAGCTCAATGTGCCCCGGAAATATTGTATAGCACCCAAGTCGACAAGGGAGTACTTTGATCACATGGCTTCTTTGTCTGGAAAATTCTTGTTGTCTCATCTTTTAGGCAATAGGGACAACTTTTGTAGGACAGAATCCATAATTTCAGTAAGGAAGAGAATAAAGTGTCTCGTCTTTTATTCCTAGAGAGCCTCTCACATGTCTAGTTTGTTCCAATGTTTGGCTGGCTTCAGATGCTTTTCTATATAACTATTCGCTCTCTCTCTCTCGCATAGTTGATTATTCATCCTACCACATCCTCATGAAATAAGCAATATCATCACATACATGATTCAAAGCCAATAGAACTCCTGGCTTGGTGGAAAAATGAGGAAGCAATTTTATCTATGAATATGCAAATACTGTTCCTTATTGGAGCCCCATGCAAATACAATCCAGTTGTTCAAATTAATAACAATGTTGTTTATTAGTGCTTGAGATATTCTCAACATGTTCCATCGAAAATCTGTAGCAACTAAATTAGAAAACCATGTTTTTTTGTAAGATGGTAGTGCTGATGGCTGCTACGAAATAGTTCCATACTTTAACAAAATTCAGTATTGTTGATGTCAATGGCCTTGAATGATTTACCGTTAGAAAGTGTTGTCATTGGGCTGGCCTGGCCCGTTTTTACTAGGCCTAGTGGGCCGGGTCAACTGAACTGCTGACCAATCAATAGGTCGGGCTGGGTCAGACCGAAAGGGAAAATTTCAACCCATGGTTCTATCTATGGGCAATGGCCATTTTATATTTAGTGGGCTGGGTTATTAGGTAAACCAAATAGACTACCCATAGATTTTTTAATGGATTTTTTTAAAATCTTTTTTTCAAAGGAAAGGATCTAATTATTACTTTTTTTTAGAATTGAAAAATTCAAAACTTATTTAATTTATTTAAGGCCAAAATCGAATAAATTTTTTTTATTAAGGTTTTAAATATTTTTTTCTTTTTCTATCTTTTAATAAACAAAATGTCCAATGTTTAATTTAAAATAAATAAATTAAAAGTTACCAGGCTAAATATTTTTGGTGTTTAGGCTTTATAAAATTAAAATAAAACAAAAAATGCATAAAATAAATTAATTAAAAAAAGAAAATAAAAGGGAAAACTATATAACACTTATTACAATTAAAAAAAAAAAGAAAGAAAGAAAAGAAAGTCAGAATCTGAGTTCTACCTAGAAACACGTATGCATTTGGGTTTCAACCAAAATTTCAGATTCATATTATTTCTAGAAAATAAAATTAAAACATAAGTAAACAACATGTTATCATTTAAATTATTATAAATCATGCATTATATTAATAACAAAACATAAAAGCAAATGAAAAAAAAAAACATAATACAATATACTAGGCATGATTCTAATAACAAATATATATATATATATATATATATATATATATATAAACATAAAACAATACATCCCAAATCATATTAATAACAAAACATAAAAAAAGCAAAAAAGAAGAAGAAAAGACACAAAGCAGCAGTAGCAGTAACAACAACAACAACAAAAAAAATAATAATAAATCAAGGAGGAGAAATATGGGTCATGCAAAAGATCTATACCTCACACCTGTAGCACAAACTTAATACTACAAAGAAATCAAAACAAACTATTTTGCTTTGCAACAACAGTACTGTCAGGCTTTGATGGATTCTATCAGACATCAAAACAAGTTTTCTTGAATCCCCAACAACGTCCTCGTTGTACACGTGAAGCTGCCTGGGACCGCAATCGCTTGCGGCGCCAGAATCGTTGTACAAGTATAGCTGCCTGGGACAATTGCTCTGAGCCTAACAATTTCTGAAATAGTGACAAATCCCATATTTTTTTGAAGTCGTGGGCCATTAGAGCGAAGGCTTCCACTTTTGTGTGGGTTTTGAGGATTTTTGAAGAAACAGGAAGTATGGATAGGTTGCGCATGTCGTCGGAGGTAGGTTTCATAACCCATTCAAGAAGTTCTCCTCCAAAGTATTGACCTTTTTCAAGACGCTTAGCATGTCGAGAGTCAGATCCTTCACCATTATTGCTTGTATTAGTCCATACAATGCCTTCTGTAATATAGAATACCGCATCAATTGGGTCTCCCTCCCTAACAATGTAGCAGTGCTCGTTGTAGAACTTTGGTTTAAGAGAGTCGCAGATTTTTTCAAGCAACAGTTGTTCTTGCCTAGCCAACCCACTGTCTTTTATGATTTCCAGCTGATCAAGGAAAAAAAAAAAAAAATACAGGAAAAAAAAATACTATAAGTTTGTGTAAATCTAAATTATACCGCTTAATAATTAGGTAATTGAGTTTCACGTAATGCAAATTATCTTAATCATGTTACTATACTTATAATAAATTACATACTAAAAGCATGTCAAGCTTAATTAATGCTTATTGTGGGGCCTGAAATTTGGAATCCCGGCCCGTTTCACATTAAGGGCCCAAAGCCCAGGCCGAGGAGCCCTATTGTCAGGGACACAGTAAAAGCTCCTTGAAGGCCCAAGGCTGTGGCCGAGGACAACTTTACGCCCGACATCTCATAAAACGCCCCAGGAAAAGGACAGATTCGGTACAGGAACAACGCAGGGGAGAAGGCTGCCAGCACCTTAATGTGGAGCCCATTGCCTGACAAACCCATACTCATATCATGCTATCCAGCTCTTCCCAACCACTCTGATGTGGGGATTGACAAGACAAGTAACCACCCCGACCAAGGGAAGCTCGTGGCATTGACAAAGGGATCCCATCCCACCTCCAAAAAAGAAAGACTACATGGGGGAGAACATCTCAACAACACCGAACTTCACTGAAAAAAGTCCATCGTTGGGTAACCGGGGTAAGACCTCAATGGTCCTCGGATCACCTCCGAGGAGTCCCATCCCATAGGGTGCGACGCCTTAGGGCTTAAATGTTCAAGCCCAACTCCTTTTTTCTACATAAATTCCTCTAAAACCATGACCGGGCATCGCCCCGTGACCAGCGGCTAGCTTTTCAAGCCCACTCTCTACAAATCATATTGTGAGGGATCTTTCATATGCGAGCCCAACATCATTATTGGGCCGCAATGGAATTGTGTCCTTACACTTATATTGAGTCATTTGACAGTTCATAAAAAAACATAATGAGTAATTTGACATAAAGTGTGTAAAAACCAACTTCTATTATATTAACTAAAATTTCTACAATATCTATATAATTCCCCAAAAAATTATTAATAAAAGTAAAGGTGCTAAGAAATATTTAATATTTTATTTTTTAAAAGTATAATGGATATGAGAAAAAAATACTTTTAGGTCAGCCTGTTAACTTCTAGTCGATTAACATTGTTTCATTATAGGTACTCTATGAATGCATATAGTAGTTTTCTAGGCATAAAGAATACATTTTGAATTTGTTTTTTGGTTGTGTTTGTTAACTCTACTTTGTACTAGATTCTAAGAATATATTGTCCCTAACCTCTATAATTAATTAAATCAGAAATGTAATTCTTATAAATAAATAAATAAATAAATAAATAAATCGGAACAGTAATCGTTAGAGCTGAGGATTCTCATTCCACCCACCCACCCAACTCACAAGCCATAGCAACCCACTGCTGTCTATGCTGCAAGCCCATACCCATTCACGACTTTTGTGGAAAATTGTTTGGGCATATATCTCTATAAATTGTTAAGAAATTGTGTAAAATTGTACATAAATTACAAAAATTATGAAAACTCATATAGATGTTAGGGGAATCACTTCGGCTTTTTTTTTTCTTCTTCTCATTTTTGTACAAATTATCCAATTAAAAATGAGTGTTTTTTTGTTATTTTTGTTATAATTTTTTCGTAGATCTAATTATACTAGCTCTAGCGTTTACATTTTTTTTTCCTTGTGCTTGATCTATTATTTACTAAAATAATTAACATATCGTAGAAAATTTTAATAATAAATTATCATTTTATAAAAAAATATATTCTCAAAAAGCATAATCCAACTCATTTTAATGAGCATAATTATTTTCTCACCTATTTGATCATTATTTAAAACTTTTTTTTTTGAGATCCATTATTTAAAACTTTATTTCTCCAAACAATGTATTTTGCAAATTTCGTTTGGTTAGGATTTGATATTACTAGAATTTCTATTTTCCAAAACTTGCCAAACGTAGCCACGATCGTTCTTTCGTACACAGTACACTAGAAAATTCTAAAATCTATATATTCAACATTTTTATTTAATTCTCAAATGATATTTTATTATTAGATTGAATCTGGTCGGATTTTACTATTAATTTTCAAAAATTATTCTTTGTCACTATAAAATATATACTAAAACTAGTAAATACTTGTTTCTAACTATTCTTCAAGACGATAACCCAACATACTAATGCAAAAGGGAACAAATATTTTGTCATAAGCTATAAATTACACAACGGTCATAAAAACTAGCCTCTAAGCACGCGCTCACGCGTGTGCTCAGAAGCTCTTCTATTTTTTGGGTAAGGGTTAATTTAGAGCATTTATTATAATTTGGGATTACTTCATTTTCCAATCACAAAAAAATCTAGGGGTGTGATTGGAAAATTATTTTTCCACACATGACACTCATCACACCCCTATGTTTTTTTTGTGATTAGAAAATATAGTAATCCCAAATTATAATAAATGCTCTAAATTAACTTTTACCCAAAAAATAGAAGAGCCTCTGAGCACGCGCGTGAGCGCGTGCTTAGAGGCTAGTTCTATGTAATTTTTGTTCCTCTCCAGTGGATATACTATTGGTTCATGAAATGGCATTACTATCTTTTGGTAAGCTTTACAATATTGAGAATTTGTTATATTCCATAATTGCCTGAGATCATTTATTTATTGATTTATAAAGCTTAATTGGTTTTTTAGGCAGTGGGGTATTGAATTCTGATGGCAAATTTGTGTTTTTGGTTATGTTGGTACTAAACATAGGCTCATGTGTATCTCACGTTTTCCTCTTTTTTTTAAATCTCTTCCATATTTTCGAAAAAAAAGACTCCTACAATAAAACTACTACTATAATTATTTTACTACACATAATACTCATCACACCCCTAGGATTTTTTTTTTTTTTTTTTTTGTAATTAGAAAATGCAGTAATCCCAAATTATAATAAATGCTCTAAATTAACTCTTACCCAAAAAATAGAAGAGCCTCTGAGCATGTGCGTAAGCGCGTGCTCAGAGGCTAGTATAATGTAAATATCCTTAATCCAATACTAAAATATTTGTAATTTTTTTTATTACTTTAAAGCCTACAAAGCATTTACTATTCAAGCAAAAAATAAAAAAGCCTGAATACAATTTATGTTCCTTGTAATTAGAATATAGAATCTATCGATAATAAATCTAGAGAAAGGGGTTTCTGTATAGCCTAACCCATTATGTATGTTGCAGGTTCTTTAGGCAGTGGGGTTTTTTAGGCAAATCCAGAGAAAGGGGTTTTTTTTTTTTTTTTTTTTTTTTAAATTTTATTGTGAGTATAATAACATAAATATATTCAACTATAAGAGAGACTTTACCAATTAAAGTAATTGAAGTGCACAAAACTTATAAGTTTTAATTTTTAGGTTAAATGGTATTCTTCTATATTTTATTAACTATTCAATTAGAATATTTTCAAAGTGTAGTACATTGTCACCATGCAAGGGACAACTGGACAAAGCAGTTATTTAGCAAATTTATGAAGGTAATGAAACTCACCTTCTTGAGCAGTTCTAAGCAGATATGGCGGTTGACAGCCCTTCGAAGTTCAGTAGGAAGATCAGGGATAAGGGTCTCTACATAAACGTCTTCGTCTGCTTCATAGCTCTTATATATATGTAGTCAATAATCTTGTCCCTTGTTGTTCTATCAAAGCGGTATTTGGACAACCACGAATTAAGGTTTTGTTGTCGTTTTCTCAACTTTTGTTCTTTTGTTGTTCTCCACTCCATGTATATCTGTCGTCCCACTTCTGCTAGTCAGTTCAACTCGCCAAATCTTACTATGTTTAGGCATTAAAACTAATAATATTTTACAATTATACATCTCAATGTTCTACTTCCACACAACTTTTCTTTTTCCATCTTCTCAAAAAAAAAAAAAAAAAAAAACCTTTTCTTTTTTCAAGAAAATAAATAAATGAAAAAAGAGAGATGTAGATAGGAAATGGGGTAGAATTTATAGACTTAAACAATCTTGTGGAGGGGAAAACGAAGGGAACAAGATTCAGCCAAAAAATAAGAATGGGGTAAAGTACAAGAAAAACCTCATAAATTTATAATTAGGACATATCAAACTCCAGACTTTCAATTGAGATTTGAGACACTTTAATTAAACTCATAACTTTTATAAATTTACATTTCACATGTGAGGGTGAAATTTGTTTGGAAGGATTTTTGTGTATATTTATGAAAGTCATGGGTTTAATGAGTCCCATTTAAAAGTGTAAGGTTTAATGAGTCGAAATGATAAAACTATGGTGCCCTTTTTATACTTTTCCCAAAAAGAAAATACTAACAACTCAATCACCAACTTGTGCAATATGCGAAAAAGTTCCCTAAGGGTAACAACTAGTTGCTAGCTTGTGGAATATGCAAAAAAAATACTAACCTATCTAGCTTCTAATGCAGAGAACACAACTTTGTTGATGGAACGCCATTTGCTGGAAGAAGTTATGTTAGTAACCCCACACTTCTTGTAAGATCCTCTTATCCGAATAATCTTATCCTTACATCCCCTCAATTAGTAGTTAAGTTCCAAGTAAAATAGATAGGATTAAATCAGTTACACATGTTGGGATTATGATAGAGTTAGAGCTATGTGTGTAGGGTTGTCCAACCCACTCGATTACCCAAGCTAAGTGATAAACCCCACTGGATCCAAGCCAACTGCAGCCCGACCTGACTACTCCAGTGGTCAGTAGAGGGTCTTTTCCTATAGAAATTAATGGTGCCAAGTCAGTTGCAGGTCTCCTTCCTCAAAAGCCAAAATACACGAACTAATTGGAATATATATGAGTTTTCTGGCGAGATTTGCAAGATTTGGCGAGATCTTATTGGATATGATGAGATTTCTATCAGATTTGGAGAAATCTCACCAAATTTTCACTGATTTTTGCAGTTAACTAGCCTAATTTTCTCCGTTTTCTAGATCCACAACTCCAACCAAATTGACCACCACTTGTTGAAGGTTCGATCTACCTAGTTTGATCAATCTTTTTGGTCGGCGATGAGTTGAGATATGTTCCACCCGATCAGGTTGGGTCGAGTGTTGCTTGAGCCCAAACCCGATATGACCCAACCCATGGACAACCTTACATGTGTGGCCAATAGAAGGAGAGCTTGAGTTGTATAAAGGGTGCAAGGAACCATAATTTGATATATCTTTAAAAAAAAATGTAATTCCTTGCTTGGTGCACTTCCTTTCTTTCTTAATATTTCTCTATGGAGTGTGACTATCTTGAATTAAGGCAATTCACATACGATTCCCATATATTTCCATACGCTTTCCACCTATTCCCAATAGAAAAAACCAAGTTCCTAACAAGAAGTATAATAATAGTAGCTTAATTTTGAATATTTATATCATTATTAGAAAGTATTATCATACTTATTTTTTGTTAATTCATGCATTTTATATTTGGTTTTAGAATAATATTGAATAATTGATTTTGTGCTTAAAATGAATTTTAATGCATGAATATGTCTTGTAGACACCCCATTTCATTATGACCTATACCCAAATCCCCTAGTCCCAATGATGAGAAAATCAGTCGCTGCCAATATGATTAGCATCATGTGTGGAGCCCAATGAGCATACAAACCCCAAAGTGGCTCAATACAGTTCAAGCCCAAGCACAACTATGACTCAAGAATCAAGCTCAAAAGCCTAAAAGCCCATTTTTGACCTAATTGGGCCAAGACTTACAAAAGGTGCGTACATTAGGTATTTGATGTGTATGCACTCAATTTGTGGCATACACACCATCTAGATAGAAGCCTTAAATCACTTAATTTTTATTTCTGTGAGATTCTAGGGTAACCAACATGATCAACTGATTGCCCAAACGTTTAACCTAATCCTAGATCTCAATTTTTCCTATATAAACCCCCATTTTCACCATCCAAATGGTCCAGATTTTCAATACCTACAGAAACTTTGCTGAAATACCTCTAGAAGGGCAAAAAATGTGAGCATTAGATTGATTTTCAGCCATCTTTGGTTAGAAGATAATCTCCTGCTCATTCATGTTCAAAACTTCTAGTTGGTTCAAAGCTTTTCTAGCACACCACTTAGGGTCATTAAGCTAAACCTGACCAAACCATTCAAATCATTCCTCCACACATTAAATTGCGGTAGTTGATTTCAGTTGAGGGGCTGGTAATTAACATCACTGTAAGTGCCATGAGGAGGAGATATGGATCTTTCCTATGATCCACACTTTTCCTTTTGATTCTTGTTTCTTTTATGTTTTTTCATGTTGTTTTAATGTTTTAATATGTTGCTTTTGTACCATAACATGCTTTTCTTTAGTTGTTTGATTCATTTTCTTCATTTTTCTGCAAATCTGTAAAAAAACCCTAATTTGTCTTAGGATGCTTACGCATGGGATAAGATGCATACGCACCAATACCCCTGTGTACGCATGTTTTAGACGGCTAGGGTTCATGTTTTTGTTGTTTTTCTGGGAATCTATTTGAAGCCTAGATGTGCATGCCAATCTAGGCAAAAACTAGATTTCTTTCATTTACTTTTAATGCCATATTTTACTGTCTTTCCTTATTTGTTTTATTTGCTTTGACTGTATATATGCTGTCATGTTTGTTTCCTTTTGTATCACATGTGTAATAAATCCAAAATACCCAAAATATCTTATTTTCTTTCCTTTCTTGTATCAAACCCTAATGCAGTTTATCTCTTCTCTCTCATTCACTCTCTGATTTTGATTTGATCCTCATAAGGCAACTAAAATTTTTAGAAATAATCAATGAAAGCCTTACAACTCATAAAAGCTTAAATACTTTCTAAAAAAATCAAAATCAAAAGTCAATTAATATTCAATTCCTTTTCGAATTAGTTAACCATTCAAAGATAAGGAAAGTATCTTGACAAGCTTTAATGTTATTAAGGTAATTGATTTGAACTTAAATAGTAACATAAAAGTTAAGTTAATTTTGTCTTAATTAATCAAATCTTGTTCAAGCCTTAAAAGATGCAAGATCATTGATGACAAATCAAGACAAATCTAATTTTAATAAAGGGAAGATATCCACACATCAATGAAGACTTCACATCAATTTTAATGATCCCTTTTTGCATAAGACATAATCATCATTTGAGAGAAACTCGCAATCTTGGTTGGTATCCATTTGCATGTGTGCGAGCACATGCATAATTGGGTATACACATGCACATACTTGGATGTTGATGTTTTGACCTCTATCATGTTTGTATGCTAATGCTTTGAGCTTGATGCCATGAGTTGTATGATTCTATACATGTCTATGCTTCCATGATCACATGTTTTATCTACTTTCCCGTGGTTGTCACACATGATACATAGGCTTATACCTAGGCTTTAGATGCAAGTGCACATCCATTTGGGCCTCTAAGATAGCTTACTTTCCACCAAGTTGAACAACGATATATGAAGGTCACTATAGCTAGGTAGGCTTGGGGTGCCTAACCTATTCCCATCCTGTACCCTAACTCTGAACCTAGTCTAGTAGAAAGATCTTCATGGAGTCATGTTTTGGTTTTTGGACCTATAACCAAGTGGTGACTCCTTCATCTCTTTTTAAGAGACTTCGTATACTTTTAAGCTTGCGCTGGCTTCAAATCTAAAACTGTTTTCAAGGAGATTGAGTGTAGCGTATCCCACCTTCGTGAGAAGGAACCGACAAGCTGATGTGCCATAAAGGGGGTACAAATCACAGAATTTACATGTCTTTTGTAGAGAATGAGATTAATTCTAGCAAGGAATCCTAATGGAATTAATTTTTACAAGGGAGATAATGAAGTTAAAGAAGGTCAACCTAATTAAATTTGAGTCCAATTGGAGCAAGGAATCAAAAGAGATTTACATAAAATCTAAGTCCAATTTAGGTTAGGATTCTAGACTACACAACATTTAGTATTTTGGGCATAACTTTCAACTCCGATATTAATTTTGAGGATTCAAGTAGTGCTGGAAAGCTAACTTATAGGGCTAAAAATTTATAGTTTAATAAAACCCCGATTCTGACTTTAAATGGGCCAAAAATGTTGGTTAAATGAAGTCTAAAAACTAGGGATTCTCTCTAAATGAGAATCCAACTTATAATAAGATTTCTTGGACAATTTAAAGGCTCTTTAGGGAAAAACTCAAGAGGTAGCAGCCATAGAAGGAGAATTAGATTTTCTTAAAGTTTATTTACAATTTTTAGAGTTTTATTTGGTGTAATGACTTGATAGAAGCCTTGCTAAGATAGAGGGTGAAACCCAACTATTTATTGGTATGTTCATGACAATAATTTTATGGTTTTAGTGCTTATGTTCTTGCGTTTTTTATTGATTTAATTATCTAGAATAGTGATTGTTTCTGTATATTCTTTGATTTAGCATAGACTTTGGCATGTTAGATGCTTAAAATTTCCTGTGAATTAATTCACTAGTTTTGTTTTGCCTAAAATGAATCAAAATTTAGAAAACTAATTCTTGATTTCTAATTGCTAAATCATCAGACTAAGATCATGCTTTGTACGAATTTTAGTTGAGTTATAAATTAATATTGTTAAGACTACCAATGGATGTGTGGCGTGTGAACCCTTAAACCTTAGTGTTTTAATATATTGTTGTTTTCCCTCATTCTAAATTTTCTTTACCAAACCCTCAATCAAAATTTCTCTTACATTAAATTTTATTGTTTTTAATTTTTAATTTATAATGTGGTTTGCTAATAAATTCCTTTTCCTTATGGATTTGACCTCGGACACATTGAAATATTATTTTGTGACTCTTGCACTTGGGAGCATTATTTAAGTCACAACATGGTATTAGAGCAGTTGATCTTGAGATGATCGAATTCATTGCACTGCATCAAAGTTTCATGGAGTTACTGAAACTCAAATGTGGATATTCTTTTTGATGGCTTCTCAAGGTCTACAAATTCTTTGCTCTTGACAACACTCCACCACTTCTCATGGTTCCCATTGCCTCTTATTATATGGAAGGAGAGGTGTTGAAGTGGTTTCAAGACATGGAGGCATTAGGCTTATACAAAAATTGGGTAGATTTCATATGCACCCACAATATTAGTTTTGAACACCAATCCTTCCTGCATCAATGGAGACTACCACCCAAGAATCCAAATGCAAGAGCCCGTGAATTACATGACGGAGAACCAAGAACTAATCCTTGATGTACCCACTCAAGAGTCCACAATTCAAGAATTAGAAATCCAAGTGTCTTTGATCCAAGAATCAAAGATGTAAAAGCTGATAATTCAAATGGTTAAAGAATCACATGAGGTATTGAGAATTCAAAGACAATCCAAGGTCCAAATAACTAATGAGAATTCAAAGACAATCTAAGGCATCAGATGATGTCATGGATGATGTTATAAGAAGCTGGCATAGTTCTTCGGTGCGTGGCAAGAGTGTGATGGCGACAGCGTGTGTAGGACTTCCAGGTGGCACATGAGAGCGCTTGTAGGGTCAGATGAGGGCCAGATTCTTAGGTTTTTGTAGATCGGCGAACAACAAGGCCTACATGGTGGTGTGTGTGACCATAATTTGATCAAGGAGTTGATAATCCTTGGCGGCACCTGTGAGGAGAGTCGGAGCCTGTGTCTGTGCGTGGAGGCGCGTGCAGTTGCCATTTGGGATGAGTTTCTTGGGTATTGGTCATGGTAGGCTGTTGAGCACGTCTGTGTGGTTGATTGTGTCAGGTGAAGGCTACTAGGAGTTGTGCATTGAACGGAGATATTGCCGCTACATCACAAGTCCAATTGGGTATTGGGATAAACTGTAGATTGGTATTAGGTATTGAGATTTCTTTTACTTGTAACCGCTTGTTTTGATAATAGTGGATTCTCGGGAGTTGTGACCTTACATTCACCTGGTGGGGTTTTGCCTCAGTGGTTTTCCCCATTCGTTAACAAATCAACTGTGTCAAATTTATTTTCCGCTGCATTTAACGTAGTTGGTGATTTGTTTGTGCTACCACATTTATTGCATGTAATTGAATCTAATTAATTCACTTGGCTAATTAATTGATTAATTTATCAAAGAGGTCAATGCATTTTTGGCCTATCATAAAGAAATAATAACATACCAAAGATAGAAATTCCAAGTACAGAAAAGTTTTCACAAAAAAAGAAGTGAAAGGAAAGGATTGCGCACTCACCTGTAAGTTTCCAATGAAATAAAGAAATAATAACAGACCAAAGATAGAAATTCCAAGTGCAAAGATGTTTTCCCAGATGTAGCTACTTGTTTGGAGGTTTGACCCAAAAGAACTGCAAAATGCCACAATTATAATGTATGAGACACTAAGCTTAAAATTTCTAACTAAAATTCAAAAAATGAGAATTCATGAAAATTTAGGGGAAATGTACAAGTTAAAGAGAAAATGAAAGATCTATATTTGGGCCTTCAAAGTAAGAAAGCAGGGTCAAGATCACATGTTTATGGCTTTTGGACAAATAGGAACCCCAACCCCATACACAAGAGCAGTTGTTAATTAAGGATGGGGTTCAAGCCCATTACATCTATGAGAGAAGGAAGCATGAATGTGACACAATTAGAGTAAATTAAGGAAAGAATGAAAAGCAAAAAGAAGACAATGGCTACAAACTTCCCTTATATCTTTTTATCGGATGTGAATTTTAACAAATCCACCATTTGATTGCATTTTCTTATTATGTCCTCAATGCTTGTAAACTTTCAAGAAGATTAAAAGTCAATAACTATATCAATAATTAAATGTTTAAATTTCAAATTTTTATAATCTTAAATTATGCATAAAATTTTCTTATAGATTGAATAATAAATAACATCTTATTTGAACGAAATATGACATATATGTTAAGAACATGAATATTGGCTTTTGATATTGTAATGTAAATAGTGGTAATGAAGGTTGAAGTATCTATTCACTATACAAGACAATCTTGACAATGCAAGAATGAAGGCTCGGTCATGTGAGATTGACAATCAGGAAAAAAAAAAAAAACACTTAGAAGACTCTTAAAAGACTCTCGGTCAACTAATAGCCTATTACAAAATTTTTGAGATTTGCTTCTGGATTGTTTGCTTGCGGCACTAAATCAGTGTGAAGACTAAAGGCTAGTTCAACAATTGTAGCAAAAGCGGTAAGCTAGGATACATTGTCTATTACTTGTGCTGGAGGTCTAGTGACTTAGTTTCTATCTCAAAAATCTTTATGGGTAATTATTGTATGGGTTACAATCGAACCCAACATGTTTTTTAAAGTGATATTTTTTGAAGTTGGTTATATGATTCTGTTATAGAATAGTCATAATTTTTAATTCTTTATTGAATCACTTTCTTTGTATGCTTGACTTATATTAAAAAATTTTATTGTAGATAAAAATACTAACAAAATTACTTGCCAACTTATAAAAAGAAGAAGCCTTCTGGTTAAGTTGAATCTACTGTCAAAGAACCAATTGCTGCAGATAAGCTCATACACACAAAAAACAGGGGAAGTTAAGATATAGAAGATAGAGCACGACATGTAGTTAGTTGCTATATAGGACTTGTAGTTTAGTTAGTAGTATATTGTATATATGTTTCACACGTGCTGACTACTATTAGTAATACACGTGCCAAGAGCTATTAGTATTTTAGTTTTTTTGATTAGCACATTTTATGGGAGTTAGTTAGAGTTAGTTACTTCCTTTAGCTTGTATATATAGATTAGCTTTTGTAATTCTAATTAATGCAATGAAATCATTTTTCCCAAATTAGTTTTTCACATGGTATCAGAGCACAAAACCTAGGGTTTTCTTCTTTTAACAGATTTGAGAACTTTCTTCTTCGTTTTTCTTCTTCTTCTTCAAAAGCTTCGAAGCTCCTTCCATGGCTGCCACTAGTACAACTACTGCTTCAACCTCTAAAACTTAATCTTCAACACAGGATTCATTAAATGTGAATGATCCTTTGTTTTTACACCATGGAGAAAATCCTGGTGCTGTTCTTGTTTCTTAACCTCTAATTGGTGGAGAAAATTATCCTGCTTGGGCTTAGTCTGTTAGGAAGTCACTCATTGCTAAGAATAGGCTTGGCTTCATAGATGGCTCTCTCACCTTGTCATCTCCAATTGTAGATTCTCCAACTGCAATTCAAGCCTGGATTCGTGCAGACAATATGGTAGGGACTTGGATAATCAATTCAGTCTCTCCAAGGCTTCAGGCTAGTATTGTCTATAGGGAAACTACTTTGGAAATTTGGAATGATTTGAGGGATACTTTCTGTCATAAGAATGGTCCAAAGATCTTCAATTTGCAAAAGCAAATCTCAGAGCTCCATCAAGGTGAAGTTTCAATCATTGATTTCTTCACACAGTTGAAGGTCTTATGGGATTAATTGCAAAGTCTCAGCCTTTTTCCTTTGTGCACTTGTGGAAAATGTTAGTGCAATGTGAATCAAAGGCTTACTGATCTTCAAGCCAAAGAATCAGTGATGAAGTTCCTTATGGGACTAAATGATTCTTTTTCTCAAGTCATAACTCAGATTTTATTCATGGATCCTCTACCTTCTGTTAACAAGGTGCATTCTTTGATGATCCAAGAAGAGATGCAAAGGAGTGTTAGTATGGGTGCGAGGGTTGAATCTACTGCTTTAGCCACCAAGACTCAGAATTTCACTAATGGGGGTTCTAATGGTAAAGGCAAAGACAGACCATTGTGTACTCATTGTGGCAAGCTAGGCCATACCATTGATAAGTGTTACAAGTTACATGGATTTCCACCAGGTTACAAATCCAAGAACAAGTCCATGGCCCATCTAGTCTCTTCTACTATTCCAGATCAACTTTGCAATCATATGGCACTGACTCCTCAAGAAGGTGTGCCTAGCCATGCATTTGTCACCACTCATGCTCCTTTCACAATAGATCAGTACCAATAGTTGCTAGCTTTGATTGGTGCACTACCAAGGCCATCTCAATAGCATTCTATAGGGCAGGAGTACCACATGGCCAATACTGTGGGTTTTCCTAATAACACAGTAGCAGGTATGTCTTTAAACTTTAAGCATTCTGTCTTTTTTGCTCAGCTTGTTAATAGAAAAGCTTATAATATGGAGACTTGGGTTATTGATGTTGGGGCTACTGATCACATAGTCTGTTCTGTGAGTTTACTAACCTCAATTATTGCTATTTCACATTCTATGGTACAACTGCCTAATGGGGAATCAGTTGTTGTCACACATGTTGGAACAATTCAACTTTCTTCACATCTAATCCTTACAAATGTCCTTTGTATACCTTCTTTTTCTTTTAACCTTTTATTAGTCAGTTCCATGACTAAGACACAACCCCTTTGTCTTGTTTTCCTTTCTGCTCATTGCTTTATATAGGACCTTACCAATTGTAGCACGATTGGAGTGGGTCAAATGTCTGATGGTTTGTACTTGTTGCAACAATCAAGCTTGTTATCAGCTTCTAGTTCTCTAGTTGACTTCCTGTCCAAGCACAAAATAAGTTCTTTTACTACCTTTTCTTCTAATACTCATCACAATAATCTGTATTCTTTGTGGCATTTTAGACTAGGACATCCCTCTGATGTTAAGCTTCAATCTTTGAACAATGTTTTTCCTTTCTTGCAAAATTGTTGTACCAAACAATGTATTGTTTTTCCATTGGCAAAACAGAAAAGATTGTCCTTTCCCTTCAATAATAAAATGTGTGATTCTCCTTTTGATTTGGTGCATATGGATGTTTGGGGTCCATTTTCTGTTCCTACCTCAGCTGGTCATAGATATTTCCTTACTTTGGTTGATGATGCAACCAGGGCAACTTGGCTTTTTCTCATGAAGGCAAAATCTGAAGTCAAAGCCTTGATTGTTTCCTTTTATAACATGGTTTTCACTCAATTCAATGTTAAAATCAAATGTTTTAGATTTGATAATGCTCTTGAATTCAAACTTTTTGATTTTTATTTTACTAAAGGCATAATTCACCAAACTAGTTGTGTTTATACTCTAGAACAAAATTCTGTTGTGGAGAGAAAACATCAACATATCTTGTGTACTGCTAGGGCTTTACAAATCTAGTCCAATCTGCCTCTTTCCTTTTGGGGTGATTGTGTGCTCACTGCTGTATATCTTATTAACAGACTGCCATCTCCTCTTTTATAGCATAAAACTCCCTATGAACTTCTGTTTGGGAAGGTTCCTTCTTATTCCCATCTTAGGGCTTTTGGTTGTCTATGTTTTGCTTCCACCACTGGTCCTAAGTCTTCCAAGTTCTCTCCTAGAGCAAGGAAGTGTGTTTTTATTGGATATCCCTACAATATCAAGGATTATAAGCTCTTTGATCTCTTATCTCACACTGTTCTTGTATCTAGGGATGTAGTTTTTCATGAGACAGTTTTTCCTTTTGTTGTGCTTGAAGATGTTTCCTCTTCTTCTTCTCTTATTCCACTTCCTGAAATGTCCCCCATTCCATCTTATTTTTATGATGCTTCTCCACAATGTTCTTCTTTTCCTTCAGCTTCTTCCCATAACATTTCTGATGACACCATCATTGATATTCATCATGATCTTGATGAGGATCTTCCTCAGGATCTGCCTGAGGCTCCAGATGAGCCTTTGGTTCTTAATCCTCATCTTAGGCAGTCTTTTAGAGTTTCTAAGCCTCCATCTTATCTTCAAGCTTACCATTGCAGTTAGGTAACCTTAGTTCCTACTTCTAATCTGCCTTAGTCAGGTACATCTCATCCTCTTTATTCTTTTCTTTCTTATGATCACTTGTCTCCATCCTATAAATCATTTTGTTGCTCCATCTCTGCTATTGTTGAACCACAATACTATTCTCAAGCTATGTTTGAACCTAAGTGGCAAGTTGCTATGGATGCTGAAATTGCAGCATTGGAGGCAAATAACACTTGGACCCTTACTCCTCTTCCACCCAACAAAAAGGCCATTGGTTGTAAGTGGGTTTACAGGGTTAAGTATAGGTTTGATGGCTCTGTGGAAAGGTACAAGGCTCAGTTGGTTGCAAAGGGGTTTACCCAAAAAGAAGGCTTGGATTATATTGAGACCTTCAATCCTGTTGCCAAAATGGTCTCTATGAAGTGCTTGTTGGCAGTGGCTGCTGTGAAAGGTTGGTTTTTGAGCCAACTTGATGTCAACAATGCATTCCTTCATGGGGATTTGCTTGAGGATGTTTACATGGCTCTTCCACCTAGCTTCCATAGCAAGGGGGAGGTTGTTTGCAAATTAAACAAACCTTTTTATGGCTTGAAGCTAGCATCTCGGCAATGGTTCTCCAAGTTCTTTGAAGCCTTGATTCAATTAGGCTTTGTGTAGTCTAAAGCAGACTACTCACTATTTACTAGACAGTAGGGTGAGTCTTTTATTGCCTTATTAGTCTATGTGGACGATGTATTAATTGCCCGCACTGACAAGGACAAGGTTGATCAATTCAAGGTTTTATTGCATCAAAAGTTCAAGCTCAAGGATTTGGGAGATTTAAAGTTTTTCCTTGGTCTAGAAGTTGCAAGGACTGATAAGGGTATAGCCCTTTGTCAAAGAAAGTATGCATTGGAAGTACTAAGTGATGCTGGTATACTTGGTCGTAAACCTTATAAGGTCCCAATGGAGCAGAATCTTATGTTGAGCAAGTATGATGGTGATTTGCTCAATGATCCTAGCAAGTACAGAAGATTAATGGAGAGGCTGCTGTATTTGACAATCACCAGACCTGACATCACTTATGCTGTTCATAAGTTGAGTTAGTTTATGTCCAAACCATGAAAACCACACCTTGAAGCAGCCTATAAAGTCTTGTAGTATTTGAAGAATGAACCAGGGAAGGGAGTGTTCTTTTCAGTTGCCTCAGAGTTGCATGTGAAAGGTTTTACTGATTCAGATTGGGCTGCATGTCCAGACACAAGAAGATCAGTGACTGGATATTGCATCTTTATTGGAGACTCCTTAATTTCTTGGAAATCCAAGAAATAGTCCATTGTCTCAAGATCTTCAGTAAAAGCTGAATATAGAGCAATGGCAGTAGCTACATGTGAAGTGGTATGGATTCTTTATCTTCTAAGGGATATTCAAGTAAGGCATGACAGAGAAGCTTTGCTCTTTTGTGATAGTCAGCCTGCTCTCCACATTGGTTCCAATCTAGTGTTTCATGAAAGAACCAAACACATAGAGATTGACTGTCATGTGGTCAGGGACAAGGTGTTGGCTAAGGTGATAAAGTTAATTCATGTCAAGACTCAATGCCAATTGACTGATGTGCTAACTAAGGCTTTGAGTTTTAATCACTTCTCAGAGCTCATTTCAAAGATGGGACTGATCAATATTCATTTGCTCTCAGTCCATCTTGAGGGGGAGTATCAAAAGAAGAAGCCTTTTGGTCAAGCTGAATCTACTATCAAAGAACCAATTGCTGTAGATAAGCTCATACACACAGAAAATAGGGGAAGTCAAGATATAGAAGAACAGAGCACGACCTGTAGTTAGTTGCTATATATGACTTGTAGTTTACTTAGTAGTATATTGTATATATGTTTCACACGTGTAACTACTGTTAGTAATACACGTGCCAAGAGCTGTTAGTATTTTAGTTTTTCTGATTAGCATATTTTATGGGAGTTAGTTACTTCCTTTAGCTTGTATATATAGATTAGCTTCTGTAATTCTAATTAATGCAATGAAATCATTTTTCCCAAATTAGTTTTTCACACAACTTGAAGTTTGATTCTTGAGGTACAATTTATATTAAATATTTATTTATTTTTCTTTACCTAATATGTTATGTTTTATTCTTAAAACTTTTTTTTTTGTTTATTTATATTTCTAAATAATTTAACTTTATTATTATTTTACATGCAGTAAGAAGAGGCACAACTAAGAAGGTTGATAACTTGACATAGTTCACAAACATTAGCATTTTCTTTATGTTATTTTATGGTGATGATATCATTACTCATTAGTGAACTTTGGATTGTGTAATCTTAGAAATCAATGTATTAATTAAGTTTTATTTAAACAGTTTTTGTTTTTTTTCCCAAAAAAAAAAAAAAGTTTTTGTTTTTGGTTCTCTTTTTTTCTTTTTCCTTTTTTAGTTATTTGCAATCTCTTATTTGTATTGAAAGGAACTAGAAAGACAATAATAATATGATCATATTATTATTATTATTATTATTACTATTATTATTATTGCATGTTAAAAACTACTAGTTAACTTATAAAATGATTAATCTGACTTGCTTGCAAACTGTTTAAGTTCGATTTTTACCCGAACAGGACCTTTTCACCTTACTCGACCCTTAAGGATACATTAGATTATAAAATACTTAATATATATATATCTTGAGTTGTGCTTAAAGTACTATTTTATAGTACTACAAAGACATATATATCTATATTAGGAATATAATATAGCCAAAGAAAAAAAAAAATACTAAAGCATCTCCAGGATAAAAGCAAACCATAATTCTATTAGTAGCAAACTTAAAAAATCCTGTGAACTTCTAGGATGATCCAAATCTATGAAAATTCGTTAAGAACTCAATTCATGGTTCAAGTATTTCTTTCTATTGTGATCCCAATGTTCATTAGGAAATTCTATTCTACTTGACGATTTTACCATGTAAGAAATAAAGAGTAGAAGTTAATGATATTTTTATTTAATGAGATCATTAATAAAACTAGGAGAAACTAATAACTATTGGAAAATATTATAGGCATTACAAGTTTGGATAAATTGCAAATTACACCCCTAAAGTTTGGGGTGATTGGATTTTACACCGTGAAGTTTCAAAATTTAGATTTTACCCCCTATGTTTTAGAAGTGTTTGGATTTTACTCCCTAAAGTTTTGGGGTGTTTAGATTTTATACCCTAAAGTTTCAGAATTTGAGGGTGTAAAATCCAAACAACCCTAAATTTTAGAGAGTAAAATCCATGTTCTGAAACGTCAATGTGTAAAATTCAAACACCAAAAACTTTAGGGGGTAAAATCCAAAGTTTGAAATTTCAGGGTGTAAAATCCAATCACCCCTAAACTTTAGGGGTGTAATTTGCAATTTACCCTACAAGTTTTATTACATATAATATAACTTATAAACTTATATGCTAATGAATGTGATTGGTAGGCTTTAACCCAAGGATGTCAATACCGTACCGGAGGCCGTACCGGTTTGGCCACCGGTACGATATATTTCGGATACCGGTCAATACCGGTGTACCGTTTCGGGTTTACCGCTATTTTTTATATTTATAAATATATATATATATATATATATGTATGTATGTGTTTGTGTATATATATATTATAATAAATATAAAAGTTTACCATAAAACATTTCCTCAATTTAGAACTAATTATTCATGGTTTTAGACTTTAGTATCAATTAAAAGGGAAAAAAAAATAAAAAATTAAAATAGAAAGCTTAAAGTTACCATTGCATACTAAGAAAACAAATAATACTAATAAGTTAATACAAATAAGTTACCATTTTGTCCTAACAAAAATTCAAAAATTACAAAACTTAAAAAAAAAAAAAAAAAAAAAACTTTTTTCTGTACCGGCCGGTACGCCCGGTACCGGCCGGTATTGCCCGAAATTGGCCGGTACGGCCGGTACGAGGCCGGTACGGCCGGTATTTTTTCCGGTACGAAACAGGGGGGTCGAGTGTACCGGATTGCTGGCCGGTACGGTATATTCCGGCCGGTACGGCCGGTACGGTACGGTATTGACATCCATGCTTTAACCACCTCATAATTGAATATTTGAATTACCTTTTTATTATTGGTGACACTTCAATTTGTATGCTTAATGTAGTAAACTTGTAGTACATATTGCATGTAGCACTACTCATAACTATTTTAGCTTCAATTGTGTGCAAACAACAAATTTAAGAATAGATTAAAAAGCCATAAACCTTGTAACTTTAAACAATGTTACATCACTCAATATTTTTATTTGAATGCAAATTTTAACAAATCCACCAAACCATCTTTGAATTACATTATTTTCATAAATTCTTCATGCTTACAAAAATTCAAGGTGATCAAAGATCAATAGTCATGTCATTAATCAATTATTAAAAATCAAGTTTTTTTTTTTTGTTTAAAATAATATATAAAATATAAATTTATTAATCGAATAGTAAATAACATCCGATTGACATGAAAATTGTCATGCATGTTAAAGAACATATAGAACTTATAATCCAACAATGAGATTTTCAGAATATGAATTCAATAATAAATTACTAAGTGGTGTAATATTTTTAAAGTTATATCATGTGTAACTTGAACGACATAGAAATACGCAGGACTTATATATTTTGATATGGAATAGCAAAGAGTGTATCATGTGCAAACCTTAGATTTCGCATGCCCCACCAGAAACAGTAGAATGCTTTAGGCAGAAAACCCGTGGACTCTAAGCTTCCAGATCGACGGGCTTCAAGAAATATTCCAAAATCAAAGGTACTTGTGTTTGGTGTATCAATAGGGCAGAAATCATCTAAAAAAGAGAGATTTCTAAAACTGTGGTCACAGTTAAAAGAAATTTCAACCCCATCACTATGAATTTTACAAGCTTTGTGCCAGCAAGACGCTAGTCGTTGGGTAGAGAAAAAGTACCAAAAGGCTCCCAATACCTAATCGATTAGATTATCATTATAAATTAGTAAATTTTGCAGATATCGTAACCAAAGGTTAATAACCATTACAACTATAACAATAAGAGAAAAAGAGAATTGTATGGATATGAAACTACTACTTAAATTATTCTCCCTTTCAAAAAAAAAAAAAAAAAAAAAATCCTCAATAAGTGAATCGAGATGCTTTTCTAAACCTTACCAACGGATGGAAACATACTTGGCATAGATTAGGCACAAAGGCATCCAAAGCACAGGGATGGGATGTGTGTACTTGGAGCCTTCACAAGTAGGGATCACACCAAACAAGCCTATAGAAGCTCATACAGACAATCTTGAAAAAAAAAAAAAAAAAAAAATCCGACAAAAGGGTATTGCCAAATGGTGAGATGCAAGGTTCCATAGACAGTAGTGCAAGCTAAGTTCTAAAAAATGAGCATACAAAGTTGAGATGTGGTTCTTATGGATGGCATACATAAGGCTCATGGATGACATGTTGACAAAGAAAAAGTCCATAAGGCTATAGAAGCAAATGAGACTTGTTTGTTGCCTATCAAGAGGCAAAGATTCACAGGTGAGGGGAAAGATTGTTAGGTATACATATATAAGTGAAGTCTCATATTGAATAATAATGAGAATGGTGAGTGGTTAATATAACATAATTAGGCCTATACCCATTGGTTTAAGCCAGCCTTTTGAGTCAAGTGTTGTCCCTATATACATGTTGTATTAACTACCCATTTTGAAGCTTTCCAAGGTATGATCTCCCCAACACAACTCTTACATGAGATAGCACCTTCTAAGTTTCATTCTTGAGGTATTTTTTTTTAAAAAATCAATAAAATGAAACATTTGTTATTTTTATTTTTCTTTCTTTTTTGGATATTTCTTCAATATATGATTTTGATTTAGCAAGGTTGGTTGGTTTAGATTTTTTTGAGAAGAAGGTTGATTTGGAATTTAAATATTAAGAAAGACAACAATACATTGATAAAAGAATCAACATTTGTGAAGATTAAAAATAAAGAATATGAAATTACTACGTAAGCAAACTTACATGACCAGCAAGGATGTATAGAAATAAATTCAATGAAGCTGTGATCCATAGGGAAGCCTTATTAGTTTTCCCTGCGCGTTTGAGTTCCTTCCAGTATCGGTAGATTTGGAAAACTCTTGGCCCATATTGCAAAAGAATTACGGAGTTCAAGATTGTTATATTTGAAGATTTTGTCCGTCGTCTCATCTCTGAAAATATGCTTGGCATTACCACCTGAATGGATTACAACAATTTTTTTTTTTAGAGTCAATGGATATAATCTAATTATGTGTAGGACGGTGATAATTTAAAGAAAATAGTAATTATGTGTGTATTAGAATTTTTTCAAATTCACATTTTGATTTATTACTAATCTATTTGAAGTTTTTTTATTAAAGGAAAATATTTTTGTTGTAAAATAGAAGTAACTTAATATTCCTTATCCAAGAAAAAATTTAGTATTTTTTGTCCGTTGAAAATTACGTGTTAGATCTTTATGATATAGGCAGTTAGGTATTGCTATTAAGAAATAGGAATTAGAAACATTGGCATGGTTGTCAAAATTGCGATTTAGATCGTAGGATCGCACGATTTACGATCTTACCTAACCAAAACGTTTAGAATCGTAATAGGATCGTAAAAATGGTAGGAATGTATGTAAGATCGTGCAAGATCGTATAGGATTGTAGGATCGTATGAGATCCTACCAATCTTACCAAAACATGTGCTCTTGGATTTCATATTTATAATTAGCTAGTTTACCTTAGAATGAGAATTTTATTTTGGATTTCAGATTGTAATAAGCTAATTTTCATTTGCTAACTGGCTTAACTTATTTTGGATTTAGAACTTAGAAACTGGAAAATATTTTCAATATTTTGGATTTCATATGCACGGGGCTATATACTAGTTAATATAATAGTTTGCTACATAAAGATTCAACAAGCTAATTTGCCTTAATGGTTAATGTGTCAGCCTGGCCTCCGGTTTCCACTTAACCCGGTTGAACAAATTGGTCTGGTCCGGTTATGAAAACAATGCTTAATTATAAGTACTCAATAATTTTTTGAAGGCTTACGTCAAAAAAGAAAAAGGAAAAAAGAAAAAGAAGAAGTGTGTGTATATATATAAAGTCTTTTTTTTTAGTTCCAAATTACTAGAAAAATACGCGAAAATAGTATTTTTCCAACTTACAATGTAGCTAAAGTCTCCCTTACCTGTGGAATAGGCAGAATAACTAGAACGTTGAACATGATGGACCATAAATGCCTTCGACCTTTTTCCCAACATGTTGTATTTGCCTTCGACCCTCGCTGCTTGTAGGATTTCACTACAAAATGCACTAGGTAAACGACATCGGTGACCGATCGCGAAACAATAGCTATGGTCCACAACAATTTGTTTAAGCCAATGCACTTTTTGTCTTCTTTGATCATGGGAACGTAAAAGAACAAGGGATCCAGTGATACTGCAAACGCGCGAAACAATACAAGTATTTCTTCATACCATTTACGGAACAAACGTACCAATGACTTTGAAACAAATTCAACAACTTTGCTCGGACGACATTGCCCCTCGATATCCTTATTCTCTTTTTTTGAAAGGTCGATATCCTTATTCTCATTCCTGCACAAAGACCTGGCAAACATACAAATTAGAGGTTGCCTTAAAAAAAAAAAGCAAAAAGCTAAACACTATCAGATATTCTGTATTAGGATCTTCTTTTAAAAACAATTATGTATTAGGACTGAGTTATGTCGACTTTGTACACCACACCTTAAACTAATATAAGCTAACCTTACTCAACTTTCAACCTATAACATGTGTTCTATAATGATGGTTCTTTATCATTAAGCTAAAATTCTAATTAGTTTTTGGTGTAAGTGAAGATTAAACTTCAAATTTTTTATTTAATAATAAAAATTTTTATCGATTGACCTAACTGAAATCCACTATTTATTAAAAATTAAAACATCTCCATCATGAATTCTATTTACAAGAAAACTAGATTTTATAACAAAGTACCCGCACTGCTTTCTCTCTATTTATAATAATAATAAAAAAAAAAAGGTTTGGAATGGAATTCCTCATATTTAAAAAGTTTGGGATTGGAAAGAGGCTAATCCATCCCAAACCTAACCAATTACCACTCTTATGCACATGTGAAGTTGAATTAGTGGAACCGTATATATGTTTTCTTTCCAGACTCCTACTCTTTTGCACAAGATGATTGGAGTGCATTATTTTGGAATTTTACAGAGCAATTAGCATTAATAATATGTTGAATTAAAGAAAATATTATAATAATTTAATTCAAATTGAATAATAAAAATTACTTTGAATTAACTTGGCAAAAGCATATGTAAATTCGAATTTTGTTCAATACTTTGGTAATAAGTAGCATAAGGCTGCAGCATTTTCTTCTTAGCTAAACATTTCTATAAGCAGTCAATTACTTGGTCTTCGAATCATGGTTCAACTTGGACTACTATGCTTTGGGGATTCTGCTATCTAGCGGGTGAATTGTTTTTCAATTTTGAGTAATGTCGAAATTATTCATATGCACTTATTCACTATTTAATTTCAAATGATTTTGTTTTGTATGCATCTAACCCGACTGACCCACTTATATTTAATATATATTTAAATTTTAATAAATATTAATTTTTTTTTTTTACCCCTCTTCTCAAATAAAATCCAAATCTTTGGTTCTCCTCTTATAATTTGTGTTGATTTGGTGTTATACTAAGTAGTATTTGGTTATAAATTTGTTCTTATTTGTAGTGGTAGTGTTCTAATTCTCAATTTAATGTTAATAATAGCAATTAAAAAAAAAATCTGTCCAAACCATGGGTCCAACCCGATCCACATGGGTTCGGTTGGATCCTTGTAATGGTTTGAATTAGATTGAATTTTTGTAACCCACCATGATAGATTAAATTGAAAAAATCCTTCAACCCAACCCATACACACCACTAGCCACTAGTAAATACTAGTGGAAAACAGAATAGAACAGACATACAAAATCTTCTTCAAAAATGTTTTAGCTGAGAGCCTAATAATAACCAATTTATTTATTAAAGAAAACGACAACAATTTAGAACTAAATTTGTTAGACTATTGGCCAAAAGAAGAAAAAAAAGAAGTTATTGTTAGCACTAAAGTAGAGAAAAAGAAACTACCTTTCGTCGTTCTCTTGCGATGGGCTAAGATAACTCATACTTAAAGCTTGTCGATGATCCAACCTCCAAAACAAAGAACCAATCTCTGAACTATGCTTACACAACCCAACGAGCTTTACCAAAAAAAGTATGAATTTTGATCCCTGGAGAAGTGTAAAACATAAAGCCACGTCAGCATGAAAATCAACACTAATCCAAATTTACATTTCCCTTTGATTTCCTCTATTTCCTGTGGCCAAAGTGCCAAGGAGGACGAGAAGAAGAGAGAGAGGAGAGAGAAATAAGAGAAGAAAGGGAGACATGGAGATGCTGAAGAAAAAAATAAAAAAAGACAACAAATTTTTAAAAAGGACGAGGAGAGAGAATGAAATAAAATATTTTTATATAACTTTACAGTAAAGTGCCAAAGATGGTGGTCTACTTAGCTTGATTGCTCAAATTTTTAACTTTAACACTATTGATGTAGCTTGCTTTTTTATGTTTTGGTGGCTAAAATAACTTTTAAGCAATTTTAGCACTATCAATATGAATGCTCTTGCTGACCAAAATAGAAATTTTGAAATATTAAAGACCAACATGAAAATAACCCTAAATATTAAGGGTCAAAAATATATTAAATGAGAGAGAGAAAGAGAGTGTTTGTGTTAAATAAAATCACGTCAAGAGCAAAAGAAACTAACCTAGAATCGTTCCCTTGCGGATGCCGAAGGTAACTCATAACTAAAGTTTATCAATGGTACAATGTCTAGAAGAATGAATCAACCTCTAAATATGTATAGAGCCCACGAACATTACCACAAAGTTCTGACTTTGGATCCCTGAAAAAATGGAAAAGAAATTAGTGAGCTACAACCGATTAGCCACTATGGACACCACGCTTATAAGGGGAAGAATCTCATTCGAGCTAGACATGGAAAGTAAGCAAATATCATTACATATAACATAATTTAATTTTAGCTGTTTAGAAATGTAAATATTAAAGCAAACTATTAATAGTTTAAAACATGAATCTTTTTTTTTTTTTTTTTGATGAGAAAAAAAAAATGTATCTTAGAGAGATATGAATGTGTATTCAAGAAGTAAATTGAACCTGCTTAACTCAATTAGGAAGCATTTTACAAGCGGGAGGCAAAGCAAAAAGAGGCAGAAGTCATCGGATTCTAAGAGTGCATAGATGCAAATGAAGATGCACATCCAAGTAATATAGCTAGCTCCATGGGCACTAGTCCACCTTAAGTCTTTCTTTAAATTTATCTTTCTAACCAACCACTTAATAAAGTTTCAATTTACTGCAAATTCAACTCAGCCAACTAACCTAGTGCGTTGGAAGTGTAAACATAAGAAAAAAAAAAATTAACCTCGCGATTTCCAAGTAAAATAAAATGATAAACAAATGAATAAAATAAGCTTATATTTGCAATTTGCACATTAACTATAAGCTTGAAATTGCAATTCTACATGTGGTAGTACCGTAGCAAAAAACAGTCCAACTTGGCGTCTTCCTAGAAATTAAAATATTGGTAAACAAATGATTAAAAAAATAAGCTTAAATTTTCAGATTGCTAATTGACTACAGAGTAAGACTAATAACCTGTTTGGACGGAAAGAAAGGAAGGGAGAGTAGATGAGAGTTGGTTGAAAATAAGTCTATTTTCGGTCAATTCTACTCTACTTTTCCTCCCTCTCCCCTAAATCCAAACAGGCCAAAGGAATATATTCTTGAATATATTCTTTTGCACCAATTCACATCCACTATTTCATATACACATCCACAATAGGAAATAATATGCTTACAACATTTACGCAATAAATCATAGGTGATAAGTTATTATTACCTCTAATTTGAATTCACAATTTAAATTATTTTCTTGCTCACTCATAACAACCAATAACAACCTACCACTTAAAATTTATTATGAAAATGTTGTGAATATGACCTTTGTCCACAATTGAGGTGAAAATGTTCACATGTTAACACATAAAAATAAATGTGAAATAGTGGAGTGTGAAAATCAAAACCCTAATCCTGGACTAAAACCTTGAATTAGCAATCGCAAGTGGTAGTCTAAACAAAATATAGAAGAGTTCAAATTACGCTGGGGAATTGACATTTCAGTATCCAACCTCGAAATTTTTACATTAGATATAACTTGAACATATGTACGTGGATTCCAATTAACTCAATTGGTAAAGTCTCTTATGGTTAAATAAGAGATCTGAAGTTCAATTCTCGCATACACAAAAAACCTATTGGTGTCTTGGTCTAATAATAAAAAGCTATTATTAAGAGTAGACATCATAGTTTAAAACTCGATCTCTCAAAAAAAAAAAAAAAAAAAAAACCTTGAGAAAAATGAACGAGTGGATCTTGTAGGATTCCCAAGAAATTCTTCAATTTCTTCCATCTTCCAACTTTTTAAAGAAAAAAACCATTTAATACATTTCTTTTGGATAAAAATTTATAAGTTTGCAACTATGATCAAACTTATAAATTTTTATCCAAAAGATAATGTACAATTGCCCTCTCATTGCCCTCTCATGAGAGGGCAATTTTACCCCTAGACTTCTGGCTCCACCGTTGTTGAATGTCCAAAAGTGTTGTATTTTATTGTGATTCTATAATTTTTCATATATAATTTGGCATTACAAAATTTAGCATGTAAGTGAATAAGTCCAAGAGGCCTCCGTTGCTCGTTTGGTGGCATGAGAGATCATGTCTGATCTACTTTAGGAAATGTTATTGCTTGAACAGTCCCAACAATGGCATCCTGCTAAAAAAATGAAAGCAGTTGGTCTTCATGCACTTGTTGCGCTTTGAACCACTTGCTGCACTCAAAGGAACACGAGGATAAACGACAAGTAGCATAACCTCGCTTTTCAAATCAGCAAAACCTTATTCCAAAATTCCCAATTAAATCCATGTTCAGTATATGATTAGAAGTGCATAATAAGATGAACCAATTGTTAATGCATCCAAACTCGAGTGGAAATTCTATATCTTTTTCGGTTCATATGCACAATTAGTTTAAGTAATTCTGGACCAAAAAAAAAAAAAAAATCATCAAAAATTATTAAACAAAAAAGCATAATCTAAACAAATCAAACAACTCAACGAAAATTCGAACCACCTTGTTAATGAACCTCTCGAAACCATCTATTAAATAGTAATGCATAATGGGCTGGCTTAAGGCCTAGGCCTAAGGCTTTCTTTGCCCCCAAACATTTTGAATAAGTTCTTAAGCCCCCCATTACATATGAAAAAGCCCGCCAAAATTGCATAAAAATGTCCCCAAAAAAGAAAAAGAAAAAGAAAAAAAGAATGACAATTGAATATTTTTAAAAAGAGAATAATATAGGTGGGTTTTTTATTCTTCCCCACCTCCAAGTAGACATTCAAAATATTGAGTTAATAGAAATCAAACCCAATTAAAATGTCAAAGAATTTCACTAAAAAATGATATTAGTGTGCCAAAGAAGTACGATATTTTTTTTAATAGTTTTTTGGCTCAACTTCATCTTTTATCCTATTTTGTTGTAATTTATACATTTTTTTAATAGAGTTTCTAACATGTATTTTTTTTTCTTCACTCGATACAATACATATCACACAATATGTATGAACCCTCATTGTGCCAAATAAGGTGCGTATGAGTTACTAGCTAGCTGTGGTTCGCGCCATTGATGTAGCGAGTGAAAGACATTATGGTATATAAGATTGTTTTTAAAGGAACTCTTGCAGCTGGACTGCGACTTATGAACACCACCAATCCTATATTTTTATCTTCTGGTAAGGCATGGTTCTTGAAGATCCTAGAGGCAAGTGCACAAAATACGCAAAGTGAGTGGAGCTTTGTTAGTGTCCCATCTATTATAAAGCAAGTTGAAAGGGCCCTTGCCCGTTATGCATGTAAATGTAATATTTATTCCACGCTTGAGTGGAATGGATCGATGTGGTCCACCCTTCTTAATGGAAGCGATCAATATAATAAAGATTTATACTCAAAGGATATAGTTTTATATATTATCAATAAAAATTTCTACCATTTTTTTAAAGCATTATTCATTAATTAAAAAAAAAAAAAACATTAGACACTCAAATTTTGTGCATCCCATGAGTTACAAGCTTTGTACTATAATTAAAATAAATTCTTCTTTTACGGGTCCATTTGGAATCCGCTTATTTTGCTGAAACTGAAATTTTTTTTACTGAAAGTACTATAAATAAAGATAAAAGTTAGCAAAAATAGTACAGTGGGACCCATAAATAGTATCAAAAAGTGCAATGAGACTCATGATTAGTATTAAAAGTGAGTTGAATAATAAAATAAGTTAATAAAAATAATTTTTACCAAATAGACACTACATAGTACGGTATAGTACAATATTATATAAATTTATACTATATACAAATAAAAATAGCAAATATTATACATATTTACAAAAAGTGATAAATATTGTACACTTCTTACAAATTTGTACAAAATTTGATACATTTTGTGTAAAAGGGTAAACATAAAGTTTGGTATCAAACATTTTATCTTTTCACATGCATATTCATCTTTTCCTAATTTTACTATAATCACTCAAGTTTCTTATTTCACACTCACAATATTCTTTTCAAAACAAACTATTTCTATTTTGATTCCCAAAAAAAAAAAAAAAAAAACCTATTGCTTTGCAACAACAGTGTCAGGCGCTTCTGGAGCTATGATCAGTCTATGGATTAGCGGTAAGCCGGTAACAAGGTGGTAGTAAAATAGAAGCTGCCTTCTTGGATTTAACAACAGCATTACTCTGAAGTTTTGTTGAACCACCAACGCTATCCTCCGTCTTCGGGTGCGTGCGGCGCCAGATTTTTTGTACAACAGAAGCTGCTGCCGATGGCAATTGCTCAGGGCCTAAACTAGACAACTTAGAATGCAATATTTGCTTCAAGTCCTGTGCCATTAGTGCAAAAACTTCCACTTTTGTGTGGGCTTTGAGAGTTCTTGATGAAACGGGGAGTTTGGATAGATTGTTCCTGGAGGCTGTGGATTTCTGAACCCATTCCAAAAGTTCTTCTCCAAAGTACTCACCTTCTACAAGACGCTCAGCCTGTGTGAGGACAGTTCCTTCGCCATTATTATTGCTGGCTGTATTTGTATAGGTCCATGCAATGCCATCCGTAATGAAGAATATCGCGTCGATTGGGTCTCTCTCCCGAATAATATAGCTGTGCTCGCTGTGGAACATTGGTTTCAGACTGTGACACATCGTACGCAACATTTGCTCTTCCATTCCTCGAAGCACTTCTACCTAAATAATTTAGATGAATTTATTAAGGAGTTTGAATAGGTTTGTAACAATTATTACTGATCGAATAAGAATGCTTATCAAAATTTTCATTTTTTTCTTACAGTATTCGATCTACATGTATCAAATAGGACACACGCTCGCACACTTGTCAAACACCTCTTAGATTAAATTATATATATTAATTTCAATACACGAGAGTATAGATTTAGATTACATAGGACTTCTTGAGTTTTCGTACATGATATAGGAAAATTATTGTTTTACTCTCCCTAATTTACACTAACTTCACACAATATCCTCAGTTTTTTAAATTAGATATCCAAAATTTTCAAGAATGTTTACATTTTATACATGATATAAAATTGTGTGGACACTATTAAATGTAAAATAATCAAAAGTACCTCAAAATATAACATCTTATTATTACATACAAAACTCACATGTCATTATTTCCACGAAACCTGAGAAAAACTATTGTTTTACACTAATGCCTATAATAAAGCCGTAGGACCTGGTTTTTTTTTTTTTTTTTTTTTTTTTTGTGATGATAAAACAATTATTATATTAATTTTGTTTAACTTTTTTAATGTTTGGGATGAAATTTATAATACCATTCTTTGTTATCATGTTAAGAGGGCAATTGATTACACAAATATTTTTTATAATTTGATAGTTGGAGAATGAAGATTTGATTTTTAGACATTTTTAATGATAACACAAAAAAGTATTAATTGTGCTATAGGCTCTTGATAGTTATATAACATATTTATAGAGGCAAAGAAACTCACAGTTTTTAGTCGCTTTAAGCCAATATGCTCCTTTACATTATTCTGAAGTTCCCCAGGAAGATTAGGAAGAAGGCTCTCCAAGTAAACATCTTCGTCTTCTTTAAATCTCTGATTCATGTCATCTATAATTGGCTTTCTCATTTCACTAGGGAGATGGTGTTTGGAAATCCACAATTCTATTTGTTCCTTTTGTTTTGTTCGTTTTTTTGATTTCATCTTCATGCGTACCTCTTCTGATCTTGAAGTTTCCAACTGCATATACATCTGCCAATTCTACACGTGAGCTCAATTTGCCTAATATATATAACAGAATGTATCCATTTAATTTTTTTTTTTTTATATTAAAAAAAAAAAAAAACAATTTTAGAGCATCACATTGTGCCACTAAATTATTGCCCTAAAGTTGAGAAACACCTAAGATCAACCTTCAAGTTAAGTAATACTTCTCCCTTTTCGGAATTTGAAAAACAATAGCATTAGGACTTGGTTTGTGAACGATGATAAATTATTGACTGGTTTATGAAATTCCTTGGTGAGGCTTGGAGGAACTGGAACAAAAAATCTAGTACCAAAAAAAAAAAAAAAAAAAACATTTTGCTATAACTCTCCATGTGATTATGATTAGTGAATAAAAAGTAGTAAACTTATGTAAAAATTACATGAATCTAGTCAAATTTGCCATATAAGAAAATTATGGCAAAAATTGTGAGTTTGTGATACTTGAAGAATTTAATGTGGAAAGGATCTTATGTCCGTTAATACTTTTGTACTACTTGTACCATTTTTCATTGGGTTTTCACTAAATAACCAAATAAATAAATAAATTCAAAACCCCATTTGATTGAGGCAATGTTATGTAAGTATCTATTTCCTTTACTTCCTATCTAGAAACATACACCCTCCATTTCTCTCTAAACTATTTTCAATTCATAATTGTACAACTAAAAGCGTTAAACCTTTTAAAAAGAATGTAAATAAGAGAAGAAAACACCTTGGGCATTGGGTACTAACCTGTAAATTTCCCAAAAAATAGAGAAACAGTAACAAGCCCAAGATACAAATGGAAAGTGAAAAGCAGTTTTCCCAAATATAGTTACTTGTACGAAGGTTTTGACCAAGTGAACTGCAAAACAGGCACAACAACAATATATAAGATGAGATGCTAATATGAAAAATTATAACTAAAGGCACAAAGTATGACTCGACAACGCAAACCTCAAATTTAAGAGTTGCTTAATATGAAACAGAAGAGTCTAATTTGTGTGCAAACCTCAGATTTTGCAGGCCCCACCAGAAACAGTAAAATAATTTTTGTGGAAAATCCTTGGATTCCAACACACCAGACTGAAGGGCTTCAAGAAATATTCCAAAATCAAATAGCTTTGTATTTGGTTTATTTATACGGCAAACATTATTTAGAAATGTGTGATTTCCTTCAGTGAGGTCACAGTTGAAAGAACTTTGGACACATCCAGTATGTCTTTCACAATATTTATGCCAACAAGCTGTCATTCGTTGAGTAGAGAAAAAATACCAAAAGGCTCCCAATACCTAAAACACCAGCATCTCATTAAACATCATTATATTCTGCAAATATTATAACGAAACAGCAATAACAGTGGTTTCAGTTAGTTGAAAGGTAAAGTTTTTTGTCCTAACAATAAGAGAGAAACTAAATGTATGTTTAGAACTAGTTTATTAGTTTTTATGCCATTCTAAATATATATATATTTAAAGTTAGCTTTTATGTAGAACTTTTTAAAACCTCATTTTTTTTTATAAAAAAAATCATTTTTTTTTCAAAATATAAATATATTTTAGTACACTTTCAGGAAAAAAATTTTTAAAAAAAAATTACATAAGTTATTTCCAAACATATATTAAATAAAACTTTTGCTGAATTCCTTTATAAGATTCTTTTCTTTTTCTTTTTGTTTTAAACAATAAAAACAAAAGAAAAGAAGTAATAATTAATAATCATTCTAAAAAGGAAAAAATAGATTCTCTTCTAAACTTTCATGACCAATGGAAAACTACTTTTGAAGTTAAGCCATGAGATCACATATTGTTAGATATATAAAGTGCTATTACGTATAGACTCGGGAAAAATAGCAATAAAAACAACACATGCAAAGAAATTATTTTAATTTTAGTTTTTGTGCAAATTCAATAAGTATTCCAAGTAAAACTATCCAAACACAATAATTAACAAAAACAAAACATTCAACATGCAAACTCACAATCAAGACACCAAATTGTTGTGTGAAATCCCTCAAATGAGAAGGAAAAAATCACAGGACCTACCTCAATAAAATCTTCTACTATAGAATAATTGGTTTACAACTGTCTTCTCCAAAACAAATGCTAGGCTACCAATTTTAAAAACCTGTTATGCTCAAGGTATTGATTAGTGAGAATTCTCAAGACGTTTGCACTGGAGGTTTAATCCGTGTAATTGCAAAAATTAAAACTACTACTACTACTAAAATAATAATAAAAATAATAGCATTTGACAATTATGATTTATATTGTACTGCAATATAAAATTAAGATTTGCCGAGGATTGTTCCTTCAAAGGCTAAATTTTTATCAAATGTACCATCAAAACATAGATAAAATTCTATAATTGTCAAGATTAAATTTATATAAAATCTGTATATGTAATCAAACTTACATGGCCAGCAAGGAGATACAGAAAGAAGTTCAGTGCAGCTTTAAACCATATGGTTTTTTCAATTTTCTCGTTACTTCTTATCAGTTTCTTCCAGGATAGGTAGATTGGGAGAATTCTTGGCACATATTGTAACAGAACAAAAGAGTTGAACAACTTTATTTTGTTTGAAGATTTCGTTTGTGCCATTTCTGAAAAAATCCATGAAGTTACCACCTGAAAGATTACGCTAGTGTTTAGACTTAATGGATAAATCTAATTATGCACAGGACAATGTTAATTTAAAGATAATTCTGAGTTGAAAATTGTCTAAAACTTTCCCTTTTCACTTAATAGACTATTTGAAGTTTTTTAGTATTGAAGGAAAATTATTTTCCCTGTTGAAAAATTAATTTGGCAATTCTTATAAAAGAGGTAATTTATTATTTCCTTATCTTTAGAAATTAAAAATTAAAAATTAAAAGCAATCACTATGTTCTATTAAGAATGGGAAAAAGTTCATAAGAAAAAATAGTTTAGAAAACAATTCCTCCAAGCCAATTCATGGAAATTGATAAAACCATCTATGCCTCATAATAATTAAAAAAAATTAAAATATTTAAAAAAAATTGCGGGTACTTCTAGTCACATTGGATAAATCAGCGTTGTTGTGATGAAATATGAATCAAATTGTGGTAGAAAATTATTACACGGGAGGAATTTTAATAGATAGAAGCCTAGATCAACGTCTAGACCATGGCAGAGAATATTAATTGTAAGGAGTTTTATTAATATCATAAGATGAGATACCATTAGTACCTTTGGAAGATCAAATATCAATAACTATATTATCCATCAAATTTTTGTAGTCAATAATTATATATGCATAAAAAATAAGTTTATAAATCGAATAGTAAATATTATTAAAATTGTACAAAATTTGACATTGGTGTTAAAAATATTAAAAAAAAATACAATCAAACATCTAAATTTTCAAAATATATAATCATGTTAATATTTTTTACTGAGAGTTATAGTCATTACAAGTGAATTTATGCTAATATAAAGAACATGCAATGAGTGTGAATCTGTGTGAACGCTCTTTTGTTAGCATAATTACAACATGAGGTGAAAATAATATTTCTCAATATAAACATTATAGTTAAACAGAAGTATACCTGTGGGATGGGAAGAATAACTAGAAGGTCTAATAGGAAGTATGGCCACAAATACCTCTGAGCTATTTTCCAAGAATCTGTAATTAACGCAGGTCTTCCAAGTTTCTGAAGTTTCTTGTCTATAAAACCAGTACGAAATTGTAATATGATATGCATTAGGTAAATCATATCGTTGAATGATCGCAAAAAGAGAGCTCTGGTCCTCAACTTTTTGTCTAACTCAATGCACTTTTTGTCTCCATTGATCACGGGCAGGTAAAAGAACAAGGGATCCAATAATATTGCGATCTCACACGACAATACAAATATTATATTCCACCTTTGTAAGAATTTTCCACGCGGGTCAATAATTGTCTTTGACCTCGTTCTTTTTGACGCTGAATCACCACCACCATCCTTGACCTTGTGAGGTTGCCTCTCGATATCGTAATTACTGAACAAATACATGGCAAACATAAAATTTGGTCAGTGAAAGACCAAACTCAAAATGTTCTCAAACCTTCCCATTATCGAAATAATCTTTAATCCCATTATCAAAATAATCTTTAAACTTTCAAAATGATTAAAACACACTCAAAACCTACATTATGACTTTAAGTTCCGAGAGTTTGGACATTATTTAAAATCTAAGGATTTTGGGTTTTAAATCCTTTGGTGGATTTGGCCCAAATCCAATCGTTACCTTCTTAAACTATGCAAATAGGTACCGGATTTAAACTCTCAAATCCAAATTCACAGGAAACAGATACTGTTTTACAAACACATCGATGACTCCATATTAGTAGTAACTAATTTAGAAGTAGCTAAATAGTTTAAACTTCAGGTCAAAAAATTAAAAAAAAGAAAAATGTCATTGTCAAGTGTCAATGCTTAAGTAGAGGAGAAAAAAAATATATTAAAAGTCTTATATCTCAATTAATACCTTATAATATTTTTAAATAAAATAAGTAAGGTTCAAATTCAACTATTCTATTTTAACCATCAAATTATAGCAAAAAATTTGCCACTTTCATCTTTTTGTGTTTCCAAGGAAAATGTTAAAATATTCAAATTCCCCCTCCTATTGTTGTAACCAGAGTTTTGAATTTCATGTTGTTCTGCGGCCGTTCCAGCTGGAACTTTTTGTTCCAGCGGGTGGGTAGATCAGTCATCTGAAATTTGGGGTACGTCTCACTTCAAATTCCGACCTGCACCGGCTTGAACTGCAGAACTTGTGTGCCGGCCGAAATACTAGTTCCAGGTCGAAATAAAGAGATGGCCTCATCAGCTCGACTCCTGTGTACTTGATCTTAGTTGATCATGGGAATGAGTAGGTATGGAGGTGATATGTTGCTTAGCACTTGACTTGGAGAGAGAAATTTTGCTAGATTTGGCGAGAAGGTCAAAGAGGGCTAAACTAAAGAAGGTGAGAAAGATGAGAACAGAGAGTGTGAAAGGGTTCTATGAGACGCTGATAATGAAATAATAAAAAGGAAAAAAAAAAAAAAAATCTAGAATCACAAATTATTACACAATTTTTTTTGCTCTAATTGTGATGTAGCAAATTATGAAAGGTGAAGAAAATATAGCGATCTATGTGTGAGTGATAGAACTCTTGAATAATAAGAAGACAAAAAAGATAAGGTGCGTAGAAAATAAATTACAATGAGGAGTGGGAAAAGAAAAGTGATAGTCACGAGAGTGGGAAGGGTCGATTTTTGAATAGTATTTAAGTTGAAAGGAAGTTTCTTTGAAGGTCGATGCTTCCTTATTCACAAGAGTCCCAGCCTACCAAGTTTGATTTTTTATTTTTATATTTTCACTTTACAACTAACCATTTTGTCTTCTAGAAAAATAAGACATGGCCTACGTAGTTCAAGAATGTAAGGAGTATTTACCATGTTTTTCTGCAACTAACCAAACTAGCTAATTGTGAACAGTGAAAAAATTATGATTAATTAATTTGAAACGATTCAGAGGTTCAAATTGGCGACACAAAAACTGAGCCAAAGAAACGAACCTTACACCGTTCCGAAGTTGATTCCAAAGATTATGAATAACAAGTGATACAGTGGCGACAACCTTCATAAAATCCATACTTGCATAGACCCAGAAAACTTTACTTGAAAATCAGAATTTTGATCCCTGGATAATTAAATGGAAAACAGATTAGACAAAAATACAACCAATTTTTCATTTTCTTTTTCAAGAACAAACTCCCAAGTGTGTGCGCCATAAAACAAAAGTTTTTTCCCGCAGAAGCAAAAGGAAAAGTAAGAGTTGTAAATATGTATGTATACCCATGGAGAGAAATAACATTTGTATTCATAAAAAAGTAAATGGTACCTGATAAACTCAAGTTGAACGCATTTTACAAGTGTGGCCGAAACTGGGTTTTTTATAGGATTATAAGATTGCGAAGGTGAAGGTGAACATGCAGATACTACAAAGTTAAGAGTCATAGTCAAAGTCAACCTCTGCCGTGCAAGTAAATGAGCAAAGTCCAGTCGTCAATCTTTCAAGTCTTCCTATACAACAATTTCCTAACATCTTCGGCTTTCACATGGTCCACCACAATATATTGTCCCATATATAATGTGAATGTTCATTTAAAAATTTGTTTAAAAAAAAAAAAAAAAAAGCTTCAAATATGTTGGAGTTATTTTATATCAACTCATTATTACGTGACAATTAAGAAAATCGGTCCGTGTATAGTTTTGGTCACTTTTTAAAATGAGTCGTGTGGGGCCTAATAATTTAAGGACCAAGTCCGATTGCTCCTAAAAAATCCGAAGGCCCAGTCCGAGGAGAGCTGTGGCCCAAGCTCTACAGTACAGAGCACAAAACAATTTTGGAAGGCAGCCGAGGACAGTTTGGTCCTCGGCAGATCCTGAATCCCACCGAAATAAAGGGGTAAAACTGGTATAGGGACGAATTTGTAAGGAGATCCAAAATATCTTGGGGAAGTTATCCTTACTACCCTTCCAGATAAGACCCAACACATGACAGAGCCGTACTCTGCAGCCTTATCAACCATACCCAACAAATCTGGGATTAGACTGATGGGACAAATATCAGTCTTGTAAAGATTGACCCTACACGTGGACGAAGGACAATTAACACAGACGAGTATAAAAGAAGAAAGCAAGTAAATCTAAGGGGGATCCCATCCCACCTCCGAAAAAGGAGGATCACATGGGAGAGAACATCTCAACAACACCGGACTTCACTGAAGAAAGTCCGTCTTTGGATAACCGGGGTTAGGCCTCAATGGTCCTCGGATCAACTCCGAGGAGTCCCATCCCATATGGTGCGACGTCTTAGGGCTTAAATGTTCAGGCCCAACACCTTTTTCTACCTGAATTCCTCTAAAACCAGGATCGGACATCGCCCCGCGACCAGCGGCTAGCTTTTTAAGCCCACTCTCTACAAATTATATTGTGAGGGATCTTCCGTGCGCGAGCCCAACATCCTTATTGGGCCGCCAGAGAATCGTGTCCTTACAATTGGCGCCGTCTGTGGGAAAGCTTGCGCGTTGGCGCAGGTGGCGGTGGAATCAACTCATTGGCAAGCAGAAATTTCTGGGATCTCCTCCGTCTCCGGCGACATATAGTTGTTGCTCCGACGTAAACTTCTGCTAGGGGCTACGCCTCGCAGTGCTAAGGGCGCGGGCGTCTCTAGGGGCTTCCAGCCCCAGGCCAACTGTCCCCGCCTTGGTGTAGGGGCTGGTGGTTGAAAAATAAAACAAATAAAAAGATCGTAAGTTTTGGACAGAACCAAGGCCTTGCATGGTCCTCGGACTCAAGCCTATGGGGAAACCAAGTACATTAAAAAGATCATAAGTTTTGGACAGAACCAAGGCCTTGCATGGTCCTCGGACTCAAGCCTATGGGGAAACCAAGTACATTAAAAGATCATAAGTTTTGGACAGAACCAAGGCCTTGCATGGTCCTCGGACTCAAGCCTATGGGGAAACCAAGTACAAAAAGTTATTATTATTACAAGTTTTGGACAGAACCAAGGCCTTGTATGGTCCTCGGACTCAAGCCTATGGGGAAACCAAGTACAAAAAGTTATTATTATTACAAGTTTTGGACAGAACCAAGGCCTTGTATGGTCCTCGGACTCAAGCCTATGGGGAAACCAAATACAAAAAATTATTATTATTACAAGTTTTGGACAGAACCAAGGCCTTGTATGGTCCTCGGACTCAAACCTATGGGGAAACCAAGTACAAAAATTATTATTATTATAAGTTCTGGACATAACCGAGGCCTTGTATGGTCCTCGGACCCAAGCCAAGGTGGTAAGTACTACTTTTTATTGGTCTGCCCTATTGTGCCAAGCACTCCTATTAAGATTATGGCAACATCTTTTTATTATTAAGTATTTTGGTCTTAGTCGTCATTGATTTAGATGCGGTATTATTGAGCCGAGCAGCACTTGCAAATTTATAAAAACAAAGAGACAGAACATGTAAAGTGAAATAGAAACAACTTTTATTAATATGAAAAATTATTACAATGTACAAAAAGAGGCTTCAACAAGCCTATACAAAAGAGGGGCTGCCGAAACAATACTAACATCCACAGTACAGATAAGCAAACGATCAAGCGCCTTTTTGAACTTGTCTTCAAAGTCTCTCCAATCTCTGCCTCAGTGTTGCTCATACTAAAAGAAGAACTCACTTCAAAAAAAAAAGAGAACGAAGAAGAAGGAAATAGTAAGGAAGAAATCAATGAAGAAGATGGAGGACATGAGTAAGAGAAGGAGGAGAAGAAGAGTGGGAGAAATGAAAAGACAAAGAGAGGAGCAAAAGAGGGAGAAGGACAGCACCAAGGCGGAACTGGTGCTGGGAAGATTATAAGAGGAAGACGGAGGAGGGCACCAGTGAGCAAGGAAAGGGAGAAGCAGAAGCACTTCGCCCCTGCCTCAACCCTGACTCCTAACACACTGGTGCCATGTTAGGTACGCTCGTGAGGAGCCGAGTGGTGCTGATATTGGGTGTTCTCGACTCAGTCACGCCAAGAGTTTGACATGACGAGCCCCTGCTTTGGATTTTGGCTGAAAGAGAGGCGGGACAGATCTTAAGTCTACGCCACCCTTGCCCCGATCGATCCATTTCAAGCTTTATCGGAACATGGTGTTTTGAGGAAGGGCATGGTTCCTTCATCGTTCGTTATAGTAGGCGTGTACTGATATGGCGTATAACAAACGGGCTAAGCAGGCGCTAAAGGAGGCTACGGGTTTCAGATCTCAGAGGGAAGGAGAGGAGTCTGCACAAAAGTGATGGCCTCCTGCTTGCCTTCTTATAGGAAGGGCAGAACGGAGGGTATTAAATGCATTCAAGTTTCCCAAAGGAATCTGAAGAAAAAAGAGGCGTCCGTTCCACTTCCCCACCTTATCAAATGAGCCGCCGGACATAAATGAGCCTCGTAAAGGGGATTCATTAAGGGCGCGTCTGGGACAGCCAAGCGGCAGGAGTAGATCACGAGCAAATTAAACGGAATCCCTAGAAAACTGGCTAACCTCCTGGACAGGTGGAAAACCGCTCACATAAATGCGGGGTTGAACTAAACAAACCGTATTAAGGGCACGGGTTTGCCAAAACCCTCCCTTCCAACCCGGAAGTCGGATAGAAGGGTTTTGAGGGGCTATTGTGGGGCCCAATAATTTAAGGACCAAACCCGATTGCTCCTGGAAAATCCGAAGGCCCAGTCCGAGGAGAGCTGTGGCCCAAGCTCTACAGTACAGAGCACAAAACAATTTTGGAAGGCAGCCGAGGACAGTTTGGTCCTCGGCAGATCCTGAATCCCACCGAAATAAAGGGGTAAAACTGGTATAGGGACGAATTTGTAAGGAGATCCAAAATATCTTGGGGAAGTTATCCTTACTACCCTTCTAGATAAGACCCAACACATGACAGAGCCGTACTCTGCAGCCTTATCAACCATACCCAACAATTCTGGGATTAGACTGATGGGACAAATATCAGTCTTGTAAAGATTGACCCTACACGTGGACGAAGGACAATTAACACAGACGAGTATAAAAGAAGAAAGCAAGTAAATCTAAGGGGGATCCCATCCCACCTCCGAAAAAGGAGGATCACATGGGAGAGAACATCTCAACAACACCAGACTTCACTGAAGAAAGTCCGTCTTTGGATAACCGGGGTTAGGCCTCAATGGTCCTCGGATCAACTTCGAGGAGTCCCATCCCATATGGTGCGACGTCTTAGGGCTTAAATGTTCAGGCCCAACACCTTTTTCTACCTGAATTCCTCTAAAACCAGGATCGGACATCGCCCCGCGACCAGCGGCTAGCTTTTTAAGCCCACTCTCTACAAATTCTATTGTGAGGGATTTTCCGTGCGCGAACCCAACATCCTTATTGGGCCGCCAGAGAATCGTGTCCTTACAAGTCGTATTACGTGTTTAAATAAAATAAGTAAATATATAGTCTAATAGATCGTTAGTTAATGGATTAGAAATATACTTCACACATATATTTGGATTCAAATTTTATCAATTATGAATTGTTATAAATTTTTGTTGTACCACTAAAGAATACTCTTTTCTATAATGGGGAATTATTTCCAGTCTTTTTGGATTTAATTAATCACAGAATTATAATATTATTTTTTTCAGCCACTCATACAATAAGGCAAGGATTTAAGACTGGAATTTATTTCCAATCTTTTTTGGATTTATTCACAGATTTTTTTTTTTTTTTATGTCATATTCATAGAACTATTAACAAAATACAAATGTGACAAAAACAAACTGTTTAGTTGCTTATAAACTAGTATGTAACCTCATATATATGCATGGATATAATTCAAAACAATTACAATTGCACAATTCAAATTATATATATTTTTAGAAAATGTTCAAGCTATACACGGTATTAGCTTCATATTTTTTTAAATCATATATTTTTAAAATATGTAATGGCTTCTCATTATATATATATGACTTATAATTTAATTGGATTTAAATTCTTCAATTTTAGTACTCAATAATTCACTTGCCATAAAAATTAAAAAATTAGATGAACACGTAATGCAAAATTAGACTCCAATTGGCACGGTGACATAGGCTAGTCCCTCGATGGTGCTGACATTGGCATATTTTTCAATGAACAAAGTTTAGCTACAAAATTGGTTGAAACCTAAGGCTACAATCTTACTCAATAAAATAAATATTACTACATATTTTGAAAATCTAACCGTTAGATTGTATGTTCTTTATGCTCTTAATACACATGTCAAATTTTATGTCAATCAGATATCATTTACTATATCATCTGTAAGCTTATATTTTATGCATAATTTTAAACTACAAAAACTTGCAATTTAAACAATTTATTGATGACATAGCTATTGATCTTTAATTTTCTAGAAAATTTTGCAAGCATGGAGGATATAAGAAGAAGATGTAATCCAATGGTAGATTTGCCAAAATTCACATCCAATAAAAAGATATTGAGTAAAGTTGTAGCCTTAAACTTCAACCAATTTTGTAGCTAAACTTTGTCATTTTTTAATATATATATATATATATATATATATATTAGTAAAGACATTTATTCCTTTCCAAAAATAAATTCTTTTTCATTTTATATTTAGAGATTTAGGTTTATAAGAGGTGTGCATGGATCGGGTTGAAATATATATATATATATATATACGTGTGTAGCTTAGTAATACTTTTTTTTCAAAATAAATAAATAAAAGAAAGAAAAATAAGAAAAGGAGAGGAGGTATAGGTTTCAAATCCTCTACCAAAGGATTAGAATTTATAGATTTTTATGTTTGGTTCAACATGAATTGATTTTTGAAAAATATTTTTTCACCTTTACAAATGTTTGGAGCAACGAAAAATGTTGATCAACTGAAAATTGTTTCCCGCTTAACCATAAAATAAAGGCACTTATGGCGGAAAATAATTTACGCTTTCATTTTCAATAAACCACTTCCCCCTCACCCAAAATTTATCAACCAAACAACCACGCCACCTCCCACTGTCTGTCACCCAACCACTACACTCCACTAATGTCCCTGGTCACCACCACCGGTCCTTGATCATAGTTTTTTTTTTTAATCTAAATTATTTATTTATTTATTAAATATGTGTCTGAGAGATAAGAAAATAATGGAAAATATATTTTCCATAACATTTTCAAGAATGTAACTAAACACTTGAAAATATTTTTTGTGGAACTAAACACAAAAAATCTTATGGAAAGGAAAACAAAGGGATTTTTAGATTAAACTTTAAAAAAAAAAAAAAATGTCGTGTTTTGATCTATGCACAGCCTTTAGTAAAACGACGTGATGTGATTTAGTTATTTCATGTGTGATCTTTTGAAAAGATTTTGAAAGTTCAAAAACGTGTAAGAACACCTTTGAACGTTTAGACCCCCAAATAACAACTTAATCAATTCAAGCAATATGTCAAACAACTAGTGTGCGGAAACTTAACATATGCTATCATACGAAATTGATTAAATACTATCTAAGCCATAACAAAATAAAATCCACAGCAGATAATTTAAAGGTAAAGATAGAGGAAGGAAGATGCAAACACAAAGACAACACGCGATCTGTTATCGAAGAGGAAACCGAAGTCCTCGGCGAAAAACCTCTCCGCCACCCTCCAAGCGGTAATCAATCCACTAGAAAATATAGTTGGGATACAAGGACAGCAATAGACCCTCCAAGCCTAATCTACCCAGTGCATCTAAGCCCTCCAAGCTTCTTGCTCCAACGAGGTTGCGCCGAACCTTTTTCTTTTCTAGCTTTCCGGATTCCGCTTCTAGACCGTAGCATCAACCAATGAAGATTGGTTCCTTCCTAACTGCTTCCCAGAAATCCAAACAACAGACTCACAATGATGATGATAGTGAGAACCTGGTTTGGTATAATGCCTCTCAAGGATTTGACAATGGAGAGGAAGAGAGTTGAGGAATTTGAAGAGATTCTAAGGTAGAGATTGTGGGTGAAACAATCTGGTTTTTCTTTAGGGTTTCTCTCTCAAAATTCTCTCTGGAAGCTCTCTTTCAATCATGGGTAATAGGGGTATTTATACTGGAGTGGAGAGGAATGTGAAACGTCAGGTTTTTACAAAACAGGGGTGGCTCGCGGCTTGACCTCGCGGCTTGACTAAGTCGCGAGATCCAGTCGCGAGATAACCGTATGGCCAGTTGTCCTGTTTTGTCCTGTAGTGCTCCAGCTAGCAGACTGTTTACCTTCCAGCATGCTTGGCACGTGAGGTTGCTTCTGGCAGCTTGAATCCGCGAGTCACCCGCGAGTATGCCCTTGTCTTTGCTCTCAACTTTTGGCAATTCGGTCGAGTATGCCCTTGAAGTCCGCAATAGTGGCACACATAAGTTCCTCTAGGACCTCTTTGTGGTCGAGGACGTGACTTGGCACGAGATTCAGATCTGTCTGCAAACTGATTGCGAGGATTTAACATCCGTTGGTTCACCAAATTCTTCTTCTCCTCCACCTCGAGCTTCTCACCAGTAAGGTTAGCTACAACTGGAGCTTCAGCCTTTACAAACTTCACTCCTTTACTAACATTTCCAGACGAACTACCTCCTCCGGTATATCCCAATCCGGATTTGTCTGAGAAGCTCTTTTGAGATGAGATTACATCATCTAGCTTCTTGGTGGTGACCCTCTCGACTCTAGCATTTGCTTGCACAACCTCACTCTCAAGAAATCTTACTTTTGTGTAAGCTTCGGACAACTCTCCATTCAGAGTGTCTATCTCACATTTGGCCTCCTTATATCGGATTAGGAGACTTTTGTAGTCCTCCTCAGCCTTCTTCATTTTTCTCACAGCAGCCTTGGCCACCCTTGTGTATTCCCCGGACTTCTCCAAGAGTGAGTTATACTTCTCCTGAAGATTCGCTGTACTTCCATCTTCTTCAGCATCCGATTCTTCAATAAGTCCTAGTGATTCATCATCACTATGTTCTCCAAGGTCTCGCATAAGCAGGTTCAGCTCATCTGAAGACTCAACATGAGCTATAGTCATAAAAGCCGAATAGTTCCCCTCTCCATCACAGCTCTCTTCAGACTCTGAGTCAGACGAATCCGAGTCACTCAAGGTCGTGGCATACACTTTACCTTTCGATTTCAAATAATTCGGACATTCCTTCTTGAAGTGTCCATGCCCATTACATTCGAAACAAGTGACACCTTGTGTAGGTTGGGATTCTTTTCCATCTTTCCTTTTGAATTCCCTTTTCTCCCTTCCAGAACTTTGGAATTTTCTTTTATCATCAAATTTGCCATTATTTTTGAATTTCAAAAACTTTTTGAAATTTTTGACAAGATATGCAACATCTTTGTCAATCACATCTTCTCCCGATGAGTCTTGATCTTCTACCTTCTCATTAATGGTCTTTAGAGCAAGAGATTTACTCTTCCGTTGATTGGGCAGTGACATCTCATAAGTCTGCAGAGAACCAACCAGCTCTTGCACTTTGATGTCATCGAGGTCCTTGCTCTCTTCAATTGCTGTCACTTTAGCTCGGAAGCTTTTCGGCAATGATCGAAGGATCTTCCTTACAATCTTCGAGTCCTCCGTTTTCTCCCCCAAGTTGAACTTGCTGACAACCACTTCATTTAACTTCCCATAAAAAGAGTCAAAAGACTCATCCTCACTCATTTTGAGCTCCTCAAACCGAGTGGTCAGCATTTGTAACTTGGTGTCTTTCACTTTCTTCGTGCCTTCATAGGTAGTTTCCAAAATCTCCCATGCTTCCTTGGCCACGGTAATATGAGAAATCCTGTGAAATTCATCTGGAGACACACCACAGAAAATAGCATTGAGTGTTTTACTGTTAGCATTAGATGCAGCAAGTGCTGCCTTATCCCATGTGGATTTGGGTGCCTCTGGTTTGGTCCAACCAATCTCAACAGCATCCCAAACGGATTCATCAATAGAACACAGAAAAACTCTCATTCGAACCTTCCAAAAAGCACCAAGTATGCAACAATGGAGATTGGAAATGGGAGCACGGAGTGTTTGGGAGGGAGAAGATGAACAGTCACAAATATTCGAGGGAAAAAACTGAAACAAGTTTTAAAACTGCTCCTATTTCTGCCAAACACGCGAATTTCGCGACTGGATTAAATAACATAATTGATGGAGAAAGGAATAACATAATGGGCGAGGATAATTAATTGGGGTGTTAAGGAGGGAACCCAAAAATGTTGTGGAGGTATTAAATAACTAAGAATAATTGAAAAAAAAAATGTTTTGGATCCTAAAAAATTAAGAATAGCTTTAAATATTTTTGCATACTCACCATACTGCATATGTATAACTTACCAAGAGACATCATCCGAGTCAAGGCGACTTTTATTTTTTATGTTTTGGGAGTGCAATATCCGAGTCAAGGAAGCAAAAGCAGTTTTTTATTTTGAAATAACCGTTATAATGACTACTTGCATTGGTGCTTACTTGGGCCAATAGTCTGTTTGAATGTAGTGATATTGGAGATGGTTTGTAAATGTCTAGCTATTCAACCATTATTAATTAAGCACCTTACATTGTTGAAACTTGAAAGGTGTAATGTACGTTTTTGTCCATTAATGAATTTAAGTTTAAGGTTGCTAGACCTAATATAGGTGATGACTCCATTTACACATTTTGCCATGGTCTACCCTAGGTCAAGGCATACTTCCCAAAAGAAAGACCTGTTGCGGGCGCTTGCGCCCACAAAGATCATGAAGGACAAGCAAAGAGGAGAGGGAAATTAAGTGTGAGGCCTGAGGACATTACACGTGTCCTTGGCAGTGGTCCAAACTCGTACTAATCAATGAGAGGTGTCCTACAACATCTGATCATCAGGAGTTGAATTCTCTCTCATGGTAGTGCTAGGTGTCCATGCTAGACTACATACTTCTCTTCCTCCAATGGCATTCACACTATTGGCACGAGCCAAAGTCCATGTGGAGGGCCAAGATGTAGCCAAGTCGATATGCTCATTTACACCAACTTGCGTACTGTATAGACGCTAAAGGTTTTTTTGTTTTGTTTGTGTTTTGTCTTTGATGCGTGTGTTTGCTACTAGGTAAGGACAAAATTATTTTATTTAAAATTTTTTAAAGGGCCGAGTTATTTGTTTTTGGTAAAATTTTTTAGTTTTGCTATTGGTATTTTTTGTTGTTGCGCTAATTTTTTTCGGACTCATATATTTTGTTTTAGATTTTAGATTTATAAATTTTTTATGACCTTTAAAAGGAGAAAAATGTTAAAGATACAAACATTTTTCCATAAATTAATGATGTGGTGAATAGTTATTAGTAACTAAAAAAATGATATAAGTAGTAGGCTTAGATATGAATCAATAAAAATTTGCTATCTTAACAGTTTATAAAAATATTATGGAAAAATTTGTAACTATAGAATTAGTGTATTATTCTTAAAAGAATCAATAATATTATTAGGGTGGCAAAGTATAATTTTATAGAACAAAATTGCTAAAATTAATACAAAATAATATATATTTTTTTAAAAAAAATCTCCCCCCCCCCCCCCCCCAAGTCCAAGCTTAACTCTATCCCCAATTGAATTCTATCTATAAAGTTGTGATTTCCAACTAGTCTTTGTTGGCTTTAATTCCGTGCCATATTTGATTGTATTTTCTTTAATCATTTCCCTATATTTATGTGGGTTTATTTGTAAGGTATGAATGTGAGAGATTGGTGAAGAATCAAGCTTCAAAGAAGAATCAGAGCAGTTCACGACTAGCTCATGAGAAGAGTACCCCGCGAAAGGCCATGAGTGAAGCACATGACTAGAAGTTGAAAAGTCATACTAGACTGTCAAATACACGAGTACTTTGTGAGAAAGGCCATCTCGTGAGGTACCCATGAAACTCTCTATTTGACAAAAAGAAAAAATGCTTTACCAAATTCTTTACCCAGACTATATATACTCTCATTACCCACGAAATGTAAGGAGTGCTTTTCAGAAAGAGAACCCTAGCAAAAACACTTGAGAGTTAGAGATTGTTATGCCCACAATCATCTACACATTTTCTCTTGGTTTTCCTCTACTCCTATCTCTCCATCTCTACATCCTTGAGAGGTGCTTAGCCCAAACACTTACCTCACTCAATCTAAGTATTGAGTTAAATTTTGGTACCTTTGGGAAGTATTGGAAGGAGCTATTAAGTGATGGATGCAATCGAACTAAATTGCGAGATCTGGAATGCTAATAAAGACAAGACTCCGAGAACTCCGTTGGTAGCAGGAGCTTGGAGGACTTAAATACATGGGATAGACTAGGCTTGGAAAGTCTTTTGTTATTTGTGTACTCTAACTTATTCACTAGTGGATCGATTTCGACTTGCAGAATCGCGGAAAGGTTTTTCGGTTTCCTCCTTAATAACACGTCTTGATGTTATCTTGTGTTTGCACCTCTCTTCTCTACTCTTTAAGCTTTTCTTTTATTGTTCATTGTGGTTGAATATGGTTTAGAGTAGTGTTATCAGTTTATTGCGCATATTTACTCTTATTCCGCACTTTGATAAGTTAGAGTAAAAGTAACCTAGCCGTAATTTTAAAATTGGGGTCTGAACAAGTATTAGTGTTTTCACACTAATTGAGCTTTCACTATCATAGAGATATCCAAATTCATCACACGGTTACAAGCTAGTTTGAATCAAAAGGTGTAAATATAAGGTTCTAAACACAATCCTTACTGAATTTAATTGCGTGCATCAAACTGTTTATTATTTCAGACGTCTTTTTCCTAATTTTACCATTATCATTGAGAATCCGATGTCCAAACAAGTAGCACCTCCATCACTAGAAAAACAAACGTAATACAAAGACATCAGTACAAACCATTTCTTTGCAACAACAGTGTCAGGCACTGCTAAATTCTGGCGTTTTCTTTAAGCACCAACACTTTGGGCATTCAACAATATCATCAGGCTCTGCTGGATTCAGAAGTTTTTCTTCAACCACCGATGCAAGGTCGTTGGCCATTAGAGCAAAGGCTTCCACTTTTGTATGGGTTTTGAGAGATTTTGAGTAAATGGGAACTTCGGGTAGATTGAACATGTTGGTGGAGTAAGGTTCCCTAACCAATTCAAAAAGTTCTTCTCCAAAGAAGTCACCTGCTTTAAGACGCTTAGCACGTCCGGAAGCAGTTCCTGTTCCTTCACCATTACTGCTGCTTGGAAAGGCCCATGCACTGCCCTCTGTAATCAAGAATACCGCATCCATAGGTTCTCCCTCCCGAACAATGTAGCATTGCTCGTTGTAGTACACTGGCTTGAGAGAGTTGCAGATGTCACACAACAAATTTTTATGCCCAGGATTAGCCAAGCTATTCTTTTTTTTGTTCAGGAGCTGAGCAAGAAAAAAATATTAGTTGAAGTGCAAATCCATTTCCTAACCAAAAAAAAAAAAGAAGCTTTTTTAACAAGTAAAATAAAAGTGTTTTATAGACTAATTTTTTTTAATATATTAATCGACGCCAAATAAAGTTTAGAGTTATATATATATCACTATAGAGCTGCAACCATTAATTTTTATGTTATCCCTTTTATCTAGTACAAAATTAACAATTTTACAAACTAAAAGCATTCACAGAAAAAATATGAAAAAAGCTAAAAAGTTATTTTAACAACTCAAATCATGAAAATCAAGTTGCATCAAAGTTACTACATCTAAAATTTTTAGCTTTTAACTACAATAAGCTGTTATCTATAATAGCTCACTGTGGCATCAACTTAAACATAAAACTCAATTTTTTATACTACCGTCTCTCTTCCTACAATTAAAAATTCATTTCTTTCTCACTCTCCCCAACATTTCTCTCTTTATTCTCCTCCCTCTCAAACCCAATGTCTTTATTCTACCATCTCCTTCATTTCCTTATTTTTTTTATTCCTCTCATCTCTCACTCTCCAATATCCTCTCATCTCTCATTTTCTCTCGTCTCTCACTCTCTTGGCTGTGTTGTGGGTTATGGTGGTTCTAATTGTGGCTGTGGGTCTCGGTGGTTCAATCGTGATTATGGGTGACTGTGGGTTCATGGATTTGTGGTTGGGTTGATTTTGGAATGGGTTATGGTGGGTTCATGATGGTTGAACTTTTGTGGGTTTTTTTTTTTTTTCTTCGATGGTGGTGGCTGGCAGTGGTTGTGGTTGAAGTTTGTGGGTTTTTTTTTTTTTTTTTTTTTTTTTTTTTTTTTTTTTTCTAGCAAGTTGCTTGTTTTCTTGTTTGTGGTTGAAGATTTTTTTTCCTCCAACGGGTTGTTTTTTTTTTTTTTTTTTTTTTTTTTTTTTTTTCTTTTCTGGTTGAAGTTAAATGGTTTTTTTTTTTTTTTTTTCGATGGTGGTGGTGGTGGCGGCTGGCAGTGGGTTGTGGGTTCTTGTTTTATGTTTTTTTTTTTTTAAAACAGTGGTGGTGGTAGATGGTGGCAGTGGGTATGGGCGGCAGAGTAGGGAAGAGAAAGAGATGGAGGAGAAGAATAGAAGATAGAGAAAGAGGAGAGACTAAGAATAAAAGACGAATATTTATATAAAGTGGTAAAAAAAAATGAGACTTTAATGAAGGGCATATTGTAAAGTAAGATATTAAAATAAATAAAATAGGTTTTTGAGTTGCTCAAAGTTAAAATTTTTAGCTCCTTTGATGCGAATGGTCTAATTAGAAAAGAACTGTCAAAATTTATATTCAAATCACACGAGATGAAAATTATATATTGTTAAGAAAATGATAATGAGAGAGAGAGAGAGAGAGAATTTAAGGCAAACTTTTTTTATTATTTGTAAGGATATTGTGACAATGACATGCATCATTGAAGAAGACCAAGAAGTCTTTTATTTATTTATTTATTAAGAAACAAACACATATATGGGAGAAAAAAAAAATGAGATTCTAAATCCAAACTAATTTGGAAAGAAAATTTTTCAAACTCCAATGATATCTTTTTATTGGGTGCGAATTTTGAAAATCAAACTTTAGATTGGATGTTCTAATTATATTCTTCATGTTTGCAAAATCTGAAGAATATCAAAAATTGATAGATATGTCATCAGTGAAATGTTTAAATTTTAAGCATTTGTGATATAAAATTATGCATAAAAAGTTAGTTTATTAATCGAATAGTAAAAACATTATATTCGAATGAAATTTGATATGTGTGTTAAAAACATAAAGTACATGAAATTCAACAGTTTGATTTTTAAAATTCACATTCAATAAAAAAATATACGAAAAATTTAATACATATTTTTGTAAACTAGGTTGTAGACAAACTTTGTCCTAGTAAGAATACGCATGTATGTATATATCTGGTATAGGCACCTCTAGAGTGGGTATTCCAATATTTGATATGTATCAAACGCAGACACGCCTCGTACACTTGTCAAACACTTATTCAACAAAATAATATTGATCTCGACATTAAAAATAAATATATAAATAAATATTTCAATACATATTGGACAAAAACTTTTTCTAACTTTTGTAGATAATAAAGGTATGCAAGATGCTCGTATCATTTATAAAACAAGATGTTCGTATCAGTGCCAGCTCTAGGAAATTTTTTAGAGTCATCACTAAGAAAATTAAATTATATAAGATTTAATAAAGAGATAACTTGAATATATCAACATCAAAAAAAAAAAAAAAAAAAAAAAAAAAAACAAAAAAAAAAACATGAAAATACATGAATTATTACAATTTTTTCCTACTAACAAAGAGAAAAAGAAAGAAATTTACTAATAAGAAATAAAGTGGGAATTGAGAATGCTAAAATTAGAGTAATAAAGTAAGAGAATTGAAATGATAATAGAAAAAAGAAAGAAAAATGAATGATATTTGTTACAACTACGAGCTAGTTTACTAAGAATAGCAAAATTATTGCGATTGCAAAACCAAAAAAAGCATAACTATCGGCACTGCCAAAAAACCTATGAAATTATTATTTTTATCAAATAAGTTGAAAGAATTACAAATTTGAATGATTATTTTTATTTTTTCTTTTTGAATAGTTTTTTTTTTTGTTGAATAATTTGTTTACTAGTTGTTGTTTGATCTAGTATTGTTTTTGTTTGGGTTATTTTTGTTGTTATTTGGGCTTTCTCCTTTTTTTTTTTTTTTTTAGGGGTTAAGAATTATGTTTGGGAAGCCAAAATTATTTTTGGAATAATGCTACATTTATAACATTAAAAAAAAAAAAAAAAATCGTATGCACCAATTTGTTATTATTGGGTTAAAAAGTGATATTAATGTTGGACTCAAATTAGAATTAGAAACCACTTTCCGCTTATCACATAAAATTTATTGTAAAATTATTATAAAAATGTTGTGAATGTAGCATTACTCTTATTTTTATTGAATCAAAATTTTTGTAATTCTCAAGTTAGGGTGGTCAATATTTTTATTAAGGTAGTCAAAATAGGTTAGTTGTGTGTGTATATATATATGTGTGTGTGTATATATATATATATATTTTTTTTTTTTTTGCAAGTGGGTAGTCCTGTGACCACCCTGAGTTACCACCCTGAGTTACATATGGAGCTACCACTTATGAGAATATAATCCTTCAATTTATAGAGGTGAAGAAACTCACATTCTTTAGTGGATTAAAGCAGATTTGCTTCTTGACATCCCTTTGAAGTTGCGAAGGAAGTTCAGAGATCAGGATCTCCACATAAATATCTTCTTCTTTGTGAAATTTCTTTTGCACGATCTTAATAATTTCACTGCTTGTTTCTGTCTGGAGCTCTTTATTTTCAATCCACAAGTTAATGCTTTCTTCTTTTCTTTTTGCAGCTGTTTGGTACAACTTATCTTTTTAGTTTTTGAAAAGGAAAATCTAGGATTTTTAAAAAAGTTATACTTGGAAAAAAAAGTTAATACTTAAAAGAAAAAAGTTGTACTAGAACGCACCTTCTGCAATTGATTTTTTTTTTTTGCTCAAGTTCTGCAGTTGATTTTGAAGATATCCACCGCTGCAAGTATATCTGTCCCGGCCCACTTATGCTACTAAGTTAACTTCGGCATATCTTACAATTTACTACATTTTTACAAGCATACATCTCATTGTTCCAAACACTTCTTTTTTGGAGAAAGTTGTCCCAAACACATCTTAAGTGGGAGATCCACGAATGAAAAAAAAGAAAAAAAAAAAACACTCGTTACCCTAAAATTGAGAAGTGTAGCTTAGTAATATCTCTCTCGAAAAAAAGAAAAAAGAGAAGGTTTGATGGCATAATAAAATTAGATTGGTCTTGGAATTTAAAAAAAAAAAAATAGAATCTTTGATAAAGACCAAAATAATAGGAGTAAATAGTATGAGGTCCCAAGGTATTTGGGTAGACCAATGACAATAAATGTTGTGTGATTCCTAGATGGTTATGTTTGAAGAGAAGAATTCCAAGACAATTTCATCTACTTTACTAAACATCCAAACTCATGCGATGGGATAATTATTAAATTTTGATAGGACATTAACCTAGTCTAAGAGTTGGGTCATTTGGTCATTGGTTCAACTAATGAGTTAGCATTCAAACCACATGTTAAATAAAAAAATTATATATTAAAATAAATTTGAGGAGCCATAAAATAAATATGAAAGTTGGAAAAATAAGCATGTCTAAATTAAGTCTAAAATACAAGCCATCTAATATAATTCAAACTCAATGTTTCTCTAGCGACAACACTAAAAAAGAAAAAATATGAGATAAAAGAATGTCAAATTTGTGGCCAAGTCCTTACTATATAATTTTAAAAAAAGAGTCTTTACTATATATATATATATATATATATATTTTTTTTTTTTTTTTTTTACAACACATTTCTTAAAATTCTAGGAATAAAAGCATATCCCACCTTCAAAAAGTCACATTTTACATTTACATATTAAAAACCATATATGAATATAATTTCATAAAGATGTTATATGTTCATGATTAAAAATCAGATTTGAAATTTCCTTTGAAAAAGTATTTCTTTTTCATATAAAAAATCAGATCTGGAAATTCACTTTCAAGATCATTCTCTTTTGCATATCAAAAACCAGATCTGAATCTTTTTTATAAAAATCATTTTTTTTTCTTTAATAAAAACAACAGGTCTAGTGTTTCCATGAAATATTCCATTTTTCCTAATAAAAAATCAGATCTAATATTTTTTATATATAAAATATATTTCTTTCAATAAAAATTAACAATTAACAACAATAGTAAAAACGAGAGCAGCAACAACAAATGACAGAAATATAAAAATAGCATTATGAGATTTACAATCGTATCAATGTAATAATATAGTAGGATGATTAGTATATTACTTGGAAAATTATGGTGTTTCATTCTTTCTATTTAGAAACCACTGTCTCTCTGCTTTATAATTGTACAACTAAGAGCCTAACATTAAATAAAAAATAACATAATAAAAATAAAATAAATAGAAGAATTGGATTCACACCTGAAATAGAAACAAGCCAACGATAGTAATGCAAAGTGCAAAGCAGTTTTCCCCTACATTCTTACTTGGTCGGAGGTTTGAACCAAAAGAACTGCAAAAGTGGCACACAATAAAAATAAAATAAATAGAAGAATTGGATTCACACCTGAAATAGAAACAAGCCAACGATAGTAATGCAAAGTGCAAAGCAGTTTTCCCCTACATTCTTACTTGGTCGGAGGTTTGAACCAAAAGAACTGCAAAAGTGGCACAACTATAATGTATGAGATGCTAATCTTCAAAATTTATAACTACAATGAATTTACAAAAATTTATAGGGAATGAATAAATTTAGAGAATATATATATATATATATATATATCTCTGTGTGCGCGCGCGTGTGCGCATGCATGAATCCACTAGGTAACGAGTATAGGTTTTAGGCCCTCCAATCCTAATATGCAAGACGTAGAGCAAGGACAATGCTTTTGGCAATCAGAGAAGTCCTGAGCCACTCTGCTGATACATATCTACCAGGGTAACAGTTTTAACATCAAGTATAGAGGTCTGTATGTTGAGCACGAAATCCAAGTCTCCATAGTGGATAAATGCTATGGTATATACCACCTAGGAAACTAATAGTAACTCTTTTAGTCCGTAATGTAAGCAAAAAACAAATTTAATGCATTGAAATAGCTTAATATTGATCTTCTCAAAAAAATAAAAAAAGCTTCATATGGAATTGTACATAGTCTAATATGTGCAAACCTCAGATTTCGCATGCCCCAACAGAAACAGTAGAATATTTTTTGTGGAATATTTTTGGACTCTAAGATATCAGACTGATGAGCATCGAGAAATACTCCAAAATCAAAGAGCCCCGCATTTGGCATATTTTTAGGGCAAAAATCATCTAAAACGGAGTGATAGCCAAAGTTGTGGTCACAATAATAAAAAGAATTTCGGACACATCCACCATGATTTTCACACGCCATGTCCCAGCAAGCCACAGTTCGTTGAATAGAGAAACAATACCAAGAGGCTCCTAATACCTAAAAGACGAGCAAATCATTTAACATCAGTAAATTTTGTAGATATTATAACCAAATGTAATAACAATTTCAACTAAAACGATAATAATTAAAAGAAAAAAGAAGAAGAGAAGAGAATTCAAAAGATATGAAACTACTTAATTTAGTTAAAAGATTTAAAAAAAGGAAAGAAGTAATACACTGAATTCCAGTATTAATGCCAAGTTTCCTTAATTAGCCAATTATGCTCGAGTAATATTGTTTGTGATTTACCCACAGGGAAAATTATTGTATACTCTCGGAATACCATAAATGCTTATTCCCTCCTCTCACATGAATGATGGGTCCTACTAATTAAATTCATGGTGAGACCCACCATTCATGTGAGAGAAGGAGGGAGTACGCATTTATGGTACTCCAGGAATACTTAATAATTTTCCTTATCACAGTATGCAACCATATCGCAAAATAACGAATTGTAGAAAATAAATAACATTGACAATATAGTTACAAAGAAAAAACCATATATACAAAAACCTCTCTGGGAGTTTACTACCAACCCTCCAGGAAACAGAGCCACTATAATAGAATGAAAGTTTTAAAATATACTTCACTATAAATCTATTGCTACCTCATGTACTACTTAGTTGCATGACTATACTCAACTCCATGACCATTGACTCTTCTATCATGAACTCTATTTCACATGACCGTTCAGCTTGCAAATTCAAGAACCTTTTGAAGATTCTTCATAGCAACTTGACTGTGTTCTTATTGCAGCAACTTCAACTTGATCACTAAGTCTTGAATCCTTGATCACTGGGTGATGCTTTGAGAGGAATTGGTTAACCCTAACCCTAGATATACAATCCTTAGCTCTCCAAAAGTCTAAGTTCATGTCCTCTATATGCAGGATTCTTGATCGATCAAATCTAGAAAGCTATTTGTCAACATCTCAATTGATCAATTATGTGTAGACTACGTATTGAGATTTCAAACCTTGTAGATCTTCATCAGTCGTCCAGGGCATATGTCTTGGACTTTAAATACATCTCAAAGATACAAGTGTATACACCCCATTTTAAACCTCTAATTTAACTTCACTTGCATTACATTTGCATATCATCACCATCTCATTTCTCCAAGGCAAGACTGTGACTTTGACCTTTTAATCTCTAAATACTTTTCAAAAAACAAATCATGAGGTTACAAAAATCAAAAAGATAGTTCATGAGCATTAATCAGATCACCGGATTAAAAGATATATATATATATAAAAATTAATTAAAAAAAAAAAAAAACAGTTTAAAGGTAAAGTGCACTTCAATGTTGGTAAAAGCGTCAAGCACACTTAAGCACATAAGCCTCTTGGAGCCTAAGCACAACAAGCGTGCTTGATTGAAGTGAAGCGCACAATTTTCAAATATAATATTTCATAACTTCTAATAGAAATATTCATAACATATTAAGGACAAAGTTTAGCTAAAAAAAATTAACATTACTACATATTTTAAAAATCTAACAATTGGATTGCATATTCTTTATGCTCTTAATACATATCAAATTTGTGTCAATTAGATATTATTTACTTTATGATTTATAAGCTTATATTTTGTTAAGTTCTAAGACTTTAAGTTTAATGTATTAGAACTTCAATTTGTATTGTTGACAAACCATGATCAAAACGTTTTAGTCTTGTTTAGACTTGCTCAAAGTATGTGATTGTATGTAAAATCGAGTAGCTACACGATTTATTATGTAAATCTGCCTAGCTCGATTGATCGAGAATTAGACTCGATCGATCGAAGCTAGTGTAGAATGTTTTTTTGCAGATTTTTCCAACTCAGTCCAAGGCCGTTTGACGTGTAGAGTTTTATGTTGTCTTAAGTATAAAAGGGAAAACCGTAGCCACTTTTTTTATTGCTCCTTATGCTGTGTGTGTGAATCTTTTGTGAAATCAAGAGGTGTTTGCCTTCACACGTACTTAGGGTTTTCAAGATTCAAGATTATGTCAAAAACTTAGTGATTGATTCAGTTGCTGCAACAAGAGTTTAAAGATACACAAGCGGGAGTGCTTGTACTTGCTGTGAATCCAAAAAAGAAGTAGTCTGTGGACTCGGAGCTATCACGTGGTCGTGGTAGTAAGTTTCCTACTCGAAGTAGCAATAGGATGTTAATAGTCTAAGTCGCTATTGTGTAAATTTCAATTCTTTCATAGTGAATTCAAGTTTACCTTGAGGATAGCTAGGTTAAATCCTCCCCATGTTTTTACCGATTTGATTTCCTGAGTTATCATATTTTTGTGTTCTTTATTTTCCGCACTATACAGTGATATGATATATTTGTATTAACCTAGATCTGAAATTTGACTAAGTAATCACTTGGCTAATTTATTAGATTAATTTGGTTGTGTTTTAAGGGGTCTAAAAACATACATATTTTATGCACAATTTTAAACTATAAAAACTTGCAATTTAAACAATTTATTGATGATATAACTATTAATCTTTAATTTTCTAGAAATTTTGCAAGCAAGGAGGGTGTAAGAAGAAAATATAATCCAATTGTGGATTTGTCAAAATTTACCTCCAATTTTGTAGCTAAACTTTTTCCAAAAAATAATAATAGCCCAAAATTTCTATTTTTTACCTATTAGGGAAGTCAATTGTATAATGTTTGTAAATTCAATTTTTACTTAAGTTATTTCAATTCTTAAAACTTTTATATAGTAAATTGAAAACAATTATCAATGGTCAATATCATAATAATCTAGTAATAGTTTTATACATAATATTTTCTATATTTCTCTTGTGCTTTATAAAAGTACATAACCATGATAGTTATAATCAAATGATGTATGTGGTTCAATCAACATACATCTAAAAGTCAAAGATCAAGAAGCACAAGAATTGTAAATTAACCTATCTTATGACACATAAATAAAAAAATAATTTGTGTAATATAACACCCTAAAGATAATAGTTGTGTAGTAAATCATTGGTCCATGTTATTTCTTTTAGGATCAAACAATTAATTTTGATGATCCATTATCTTTTTTAGCAATAAAATAAAATAAAAATGTGCCTATGCATGCTTTATTCTTCTTTAAAAAGCTCCAAAAAAACATGCACAAGGTTTGCTTCATTCAATGATCTATTTTTTGGCCTTGCAAAGCTTTGACAGATTGGGGCTTCGAGCTTTGAGCATAGGCGCACTATGAACAACAATGGTGCACTTACATGAAATCGGTCTTGACCACATGTGATTCTGATCTCTTAAGATATGAAACTACTTAATTTTAAGAGGGAACCTAAGTAACAGTACTTAAATACTATACCTAAGTTCTACCCATAGTTATATATGATCTAACTTTAACCCAACTCCTAAAAAAAAAAAAGGAACCCATCTCTCTCTTAGAGAGAGAGAGAGAGAGAGAGAGATGGGTTCAACACTTGCACACTTGCCAAGATTAAATTTAATGAATATGAAATTTCTACACAATCAAACTTACATGGCCGGAAATGATGTATAGAAAGAAATCCGGTAGATCTAGGTCCCATAGCCTTTCACCAAGTATCTCATGATTTGATCCCAGATCCTTCCTTGGTAGGTAAATTTGAAAAAGTCTTGGCCAATATTGGAAGAAAATAAAAATGTTTAAGATCTGTAATGTTTTTAAAGATTTCATGGCTCTCACGTCTAAGAGTAAGCATAACATTACCACCTGAACAAATTACAAGTAGTTCCATGATTAGAGGCGCTGAATAAAATCTAATTATGTGTAGGACAATGTTAATTCAAAGAAGATAGTATGGGCGTATAAGAAATTGCATCAAATTTCTGCTTTAAACTAATAATTATTTTATTTGAACCCTTTTGTTGTGGAAGAAAAATGTTTTATTTGTCAAAGAAATAATTTAGTTTTCCTTATAAAAGAATTAGTATTATTTGTCCATTAAAAATTAGGTGTTATAGCCGTAGGTAGGCACCGCAATTAATAAGTAATTAAGAATTAAATATATGCAAAAAAAAAAAAAAAAGTGATTATGTTTAGAGGTTGAAAGATATCTTATTGGTTTTGTGGTCAAAAGATACAGGTGCATGATTTTTTGTTTATTTTTGTGGTCAAAAGATACAGATATCATATTTTTGTACGTTGGCGTAATTCGAATTAAAACAAACTTATAATGTGTTAGAGCGGTATCTAGGCACTGCTATTAATAAGTAATTAAAGAATTGAAACATACGCAAAAAACGTGATTGTTTTTGGAGGTTGACAGATATCTTATTGGATTTTTGGTCGAAAGATACAGGAGTGTGATTTTTTGTTTATTTGTGTTAGAGGTATATATTAGACATATTAGCCCAATGTAATAGGCCCAAGCCCATTCTTACTTGTACTAGTAGTCTAGGGTTTAGTCGCCTATATATACTCATGTTAGGGTTCATTGTAACACAGAGAAATTATTGTACTACACTCTCATATAATAAAGATGTAGCCCTTAAGGGATTCCTCCATGGATGTAGGCCGTCAAGGCTGAACCACGTAATCCTCGTGTTCTCGGTGTTCCTCTGCTATGCTTCCCCTTCCGCATCTACTCTAGCATACATAACATGGTATAACATATCTCTATGCTAATATTTAACAATTTGTATGGGTGAACACATTGACTACTGTTTGGGTCATATTTTTGTATTTTGGCATAATCTGAATCAAAACGCACATTTTATGTATTTGAGTCTTAGTTTAAGTGTGTTCATATTCATAAACAAACAGAATATATTGAAGACGCAAAAAACTACTAAAGAACTGTTGAATCTGCTGCCTCAATATCAAGCTCAACTCCACTGCAATGGCTTGGAGGTATGACCAAATTGCTTTCCTTAGATACTATTTTCCCCCATACTATGACCAAAGGGTTATTGTAAACTTGCCCCCAACATACAACCAATCCTATTGGGTTTTACAAATTGCAACTTTGGAGAATACCTAGTGTTTCTAAAATTTTTTGTTAGGGAGAATAATGAGAGTTTATACATTATATATAGACCATGAAAATTCAGAAATAAAATGTTATAAGGGCTAAAAAGGTGGTAAAAACAATCTCCAAATATTCATAAATGTTTAAATATGAAATGGTGCAACTCTTGGCAATAACTCTCTGAAAAGAAATTGCATAATCTCATAAAACATTTGGTCAATGGGTGTCTATCGAGTTTCGGACAAAAACTCTCGTAAGACATTTGTTAGATGTTCAATCATTCGAAAACACAATTTCAATCAACTCAACATCTATCCAAACATTATAAATGCATTTTCCACTTGATTTTCGATCATTTCTTTCACACTATCTCCTCTAAAGAGATAATAACACTTTTCAACTTGCAAAGTGGAATTAAACGACATTATTCCATTACCAAAGTGGGATCAAACTTGTACTACAACTTATTTAGATATACAAAATATCCAATGAGAAATTGGTATTTTGATTCTAGGTTGTTGCTAAATTTTATGCTTTCAGCTGCTCAGGAAGTGACTGGCTGCTCCTTCAACCCAGAGTGGATTCTAGGGGAAGGGCAAGGAAATAGTTCTTGGCTAATTTATTTGAAGCTTCCATTGAATTTGAACAAACAGAGGGCAAGGAAATAGTCTGTTGTGTGTTATATCTATTAATTGACTCTTTTTCCCAATAAAATATTTGAGAATTTGTTTTGAGCTTAATGAGATTTAGGTTAATTTGTGTTTTTTAAAGGATTGTGAGTGCATTGATATTTGTAAGTTCGTAAGTGGGGTGCATAAAAACATATCAAATGTGTAATATTTATCATTGATAATAAATTTTAATTGTTGTCGCATGTGAATGAAAACATGTGATTTGTTGAACTATGTTACATTTTTGTGTCGTTAAATTTCCGTTTACATGAATGTGCTTTTGTTAGTCCCAAACTACAAGAAGATGTGAAAAAAGTATTTTGCAACCAAGAATTTAGCTCTAGTCTACTCCATTACCTGTGGGATGGGAAGAAAAACTAAAATGTCAAATAGAAAGTGTCGATGCAAGATACATTTTCTGAGATCTGTTTGCCGCTTATCTGCGTAAAGGAACCGGGATTTTAGTTTTGGAGGAGCCAAATTATAAATAATTATTTTTTTAATTAAGAATTAAAAATATACTTAGGGTTCATTTGGGAATAGTTTATTTAGCTAATGTTAAAAACTTTTTGCTGAAAAAAAAAAAGTTGAAAAATAAGTTGAATAGTACAATAGGACCCATGAATAGTATTAAAAAGTACAATGAAACTCATGAATAGTAGCTAAAATTGCAAATAAGCTAAAAATTTCGACTCATCCCAAACAATCTTTTAGACTGTGTTTGGGATTAGCTTAAAGCTAGCTTTTTGTTTTTTAGTTTTTTTTTTTTTTTACAGCTTTGTAAAACCTTTTTTTTCCCCTTACTTTTTTAAAGTGTAAGTATATTTTAACACACTTTCTGCAAAAAGTTAAATAAGTTGTCCTAAACGACACTAAAAAGCAAGATGCTAGCTTATAAGCTAGTCCCAAATACACATAAGATGCATTACTAAATACTATGAAAAAAATAAAACTAGTATCAATTCAATATAACACTATATAAATAAACGAAAAAACAAATAATTATTACTCAATGCATTTCAATCAGTCATTTATCAAAATGAAATTTGAAAGTCTTTTAAATACAGGAAATCATTTATGATATAATTTCTATATTAAATTCAAGGTAATTTTCTTTTCAATGAACAAAATCAAGTAGTCCTTTAAACAATCATTTCTATAAGAGTAACTAGTATGCATAAGTACAATCACCTTATAAACAAGTTGGGTAGATCTTTATCTTTAAATCACTATCAACCATTTGGTACCATTCAAAAAGAAATGGTGAATAATTTTTATTAAAAAAAAAATTATATATATGTGTGTGTACTTCATATTTACTACCAATACATCAAAATTTTGAAGAAGAAAAAACACACACGTGGACACCTGTACATGCAACATATATAAGATCAAGAAAGCAACTTAGAATAAATATTTAGTAAAAAAACTGGGGGCTGTAGTTTGGATTGTTGATATCATTATCATTATTATTTTTTCTTATGTTGTTATTATTATTTAACTAGGTTCATTTTGACTAGGTAGATTACAATTTAGATAGCATGTAATTATGTTGATATTTACCTTTAACAGGTGTTGAGTGGGAGGAATCGGTTGGTCTTGACGCGGCTCCTTTTCTTTCTGCGTGTAACTTATTTCTTGTATATATCCGTAATTGGTTGCCTAAAAACCCAGTATGAAATCGCATCACTAGGCAACTGATATCAAGCAAAGATCGCGAAACTATAGCTGTGATCCCCAACTTTCTGTCTACCTCAACGCATTTCTTGTATTCATTGATCATGAGACCGTACAAGAACAAGGGTTCCAGTGATAATGCGATCATGTGCACCAATATAATTATTATTTTCCAATCCCATAGAAATGCAACTCTGCCAACCTCGGGAGCCTGCTCTTCGGTATCATTTATCCTAAACAAAAAGCATGGCAAACATAAAATTAGTTTATATGACTCTTATGTACGATGCAGAAGAACCCCAAAAATACAAAACCATAAATTGCCCCCCTCCCCACTGGCGGTTTTCTTAATGGCTTTTCAGTGGAATGTCAATATTGGAGAGCCCAACTCTAACTAGCTGAAGTAACTACATCTATTCATCCATTCGATTCTATGGTGGTGTGAAAGGAGAAAGGAGAAACTAGAGTCCATTTAAAATATTTGACTATTGTGCCCATAGTTTTAAAAAATGGTCTGGTCAAAGTATCGGGATAGAAAATGGCTCTTAGTTTTATGGTAGGATCAAAGTCAAATCAATGGTCAAACCAATGATGCATAAGTAAATAAATAATTAATTAATAATTATAAAATTATATAAATAATTAAATAAATAATTTTATAACTGTTCATTGTAACTAAAAAAATTGAATAATAGTAAAACATTAAACTAATGTATGTAAGCTCAAACAACCGTTTTTAATGTTTAAACGCTAAAAATTGTAGGCCCCAAAAAGAAAGGTATACTTGGCAAGAGTTTTTTTTATTTTTTATTAAGAGTGTTTGAGCCATAGTTCTTAATTTAGGATGTTTAAAATATGTATTTTCAAAATCCATCTATATCAGTTTTTAGTTTTTAATTGATGTTGTTGAATGGTCTTTTTGTAAATAAGTTAACAATTGTGGGACCCATTGACAAGACCACTCTTTCTTTTTTCTTTCTTTTCTCCCATTGGCTCATCACTTTGTCCTTCTCTCTTCTCTTATTCTTTTTTTTTTCTCTCACCTTAAATAAAATAGTATTTTTTATCACTTCAAAAAAAAAAAAAAAAACACATACACATACCAAACATACAATTATATTTTTTTCATATTTTAAAATATATTATTTAAATATAATACCAAACACATTTTTTGCATTGTGAGTATTTTAAACACGTGTGTTCACAATATTTTTAAACCACAATTTTTACATCATTTTGAACAACAATACTTAATCACCGCTACTAAACATACCCTAACTTACCAACTTTTGGACACCACTTCACAAAATAATAATAAAAACATATAAAGGCAGCCACAACCCCAAAGCCCACTACAAAGTATTTTAGTTATTTTTTAATCTTTCAAATAACAAAAAGTAAGTGCACCAATGAGTAGCAATATCATTGTCTACTTGGTATTTTTTTCGACCACATATCCTACACTTAAGCATTAGTATTGGTGTAGGCATTTTGCTAAAATGCTAAATTTACCATTAAAATATAGCAAAAGTGGGCTGCATCAATTGGACCCATAAAAAATATCAAAAAGTGCAGTGAGATCTATAAATAGTAGCAAAAATAAGTTAAAACCGTAAAGAAACTGAATTTTTCAGCTCATCCCAAATGGATGCTTAATAGTAACCAATTTAGAAATATGTTAGACTAGTAAAAAAAAAGACAAGTGTTATTGTTAGAACATAAAAAGAGGCAAAAAAGAATAATAATTAACTAAATATGATTAATTAATTTGAAAGGATTAACAGTATTTTGAGTAGATATTAAAGACACAATAGATGAGGTAAAAAAAATGATGTCAAGAGCTAAGGAAACTAACCTCGTACTATTCCCTCGCTGATGTGAACGAGAATTCATAACTAAAGCTTATCAAGGAAACGATGTCCAAAATAAAGAATCAGCCTTTAAACTATGTGTATACCCAGCCAACTTAAACAGGAAAATCTGAATCTTGATCCCTGGAGAAATGGGAAACAGATTAGACAAACAAGGCAAATTTCTTTTTCTTTTTCTTATGTTTTTTCCTCGAGAGAAGCAAAAGATTTTCACCAAATGGGGTAACAAGCGTGTGAAGTGGGAGAAGGTGGAGCAATGCATATAGTGGCAGAAGTTGGCTTTGTAATGGGATTTTAAGAGTGCTCAGAGGCAGATGCAAGTAATAATAAGCAAGAGCAAATCCTGGCTGCTATTGGTCAATCCAGGCTGCTAATGTTGTCTAGTACTAGCGTGTGAAGTGTGAGAGCCATTCACAGTGGTCAATAGTCTTCGAATGTTGTCCTATTTAATCTAGTCTTTTTTTTTTTTTTTTTTTTTTTTTTTTTTTTTTTTTTTTTTTAATAAAGGAAGACCCGGTCAACTCCATCTGCTCAGACTAGTAGTGTGTGTAATGTGGACCATGGTCCATGGACATTGGACAATGGTCTAGTCTTTCTTTAGCATAGTCTTCTTCTCCAACCAATAAGAACTCAATTTTTCTAACTCTCATCAACCGATAAAAATTCAATTTGTTCTGAGAAATCATCAGGTCTTTCTGGTGGAGGCACCCCCTCATCAAAGCGTATGGGCCAAGGGGGAGGACCCCAAAAGGACACGTCTCCTTTCTTCCAAAGTAAAATCAGCTAACTAAATATGGTAGTGTTGTACATATGGCGGAAATGAAAATAAACAATGTTAAAACTTATTAAGGACATATGATATTTTTCAAAATTTGTTAAGGTAGCGAGGTGTGATTAAAGCAAAATCACTTTTAAAATGATATATTATTGATACATTTTTTTATTATATACTAATTACAATATATCACATTAATAATTATGAAATTTTATTTTATGAGAAGACTTTTTGAATAAAATTTTAAGTCGCTATTTCCTAACAAAAAAAATAATGGTAAAAAAAATGAAAACTTAATTACACTTCGTAATATTTTCAATAAGTTTTTTTTTTATAATTATTTCAAGTGCTAACAATGCAGGACCTAACCACAAAAATATTTTTTGTTAGTTAGTTGATGGTAAGGACCTACTTGATTGCAAATTAAAAATAAAATATATTCCATTAATATACCTTAAGATTTGGACTAATGCCAATCAGATCTAAAAATTTTCAAAACTGGTCAATTTGATCCCCAAAAGCCAACTTAGGCCCTAAGATAGTTGAGAAAAATAACTAATAGACTTTTTTTTTTATTGAGAAACAAACACACACACACAAGAGAGGAAAAAATGGTCTAACACAAAAGCACACCACAAACTCCACTCAAAAGCCATAATAAATTTTAAATATTTAGAGATTAAGTTGACTTTAAAGACCAAATTGAAAAAATTTAAACCTAATTGGTATTAACCCAAATTTCACACTATTTTAATAGAATTTTCCTTTAAAAATAAAATAAATCAAATTAACAGTTACGGAAATAAAATAAACTGTGAACCAAAATTATATATAGATACTAGAATTGGGATTGAGATCAATTGCACCATACAATTTCTTTTTAAATGGTTATGATCAAAAGTTAAAAAAGTTACTTTTAATATTAGGCATAATATTTAAAAAGTTAAGGCCTGTTTAGTAAGAGATTTCTAATAATGTCATTTGTATTTTTTGAAAATACGTATTGGTAAAAAAATGTGTAATATTCGTTAAATACTTAAAATTGTTATTTAAATAACGATAACAAACTAACCCTAAAAGTTACCAAAAGTAAAACATAAACATTAAAAAAAAAAAAATTCAAACTTTTTATGAGTGATTTAAGAGGTATTCAACCTATTCCAATGGATCCAAATCTCCAAAATTCTAGGGGCTGTTTGGTATATGATTTTAAATACATGTTTTTAGTTTTAAATAATATTATACGTATTTTCATATACTTTTTTACCTACATCTATTTCTACAAATGTTTTCAAATAACAAAATACATATTTTTAAGTTTATTTACCAAACACTTTTGACAGTCTATTTTTAAGCTATTTTCTTTTGTCCGTTTATGTCAAGTGATTGCCGGAGACTCTAAGAGCACTAGCATTGAAAAATGCTAATGCCATATTTAGGTCCTTTTTAGCATTTTATGGTTCAAAATGTGTTGCATCAAAGGATGCTAAACACAGAAATGGTAAAAAATTATACAATTGTGCTACAGTACAATTGTATCTTTACAATTGTACTGTAGCACAATTGTAAAATATATATATATATATATATATATATTAATCAACCCATAATTTCTCTCTCCTCCCATAAATTCTGTTATCTTCTCTCTCTTCATTCTCTCTTTCTCATCTGCTCTCTCCGTTCTCTTCATTCTCTCTTTCTCATCGGCTCATCTGCTCTTCAAGCACCGGTCACTGCTCTGTTCTCTTCATTCTCTCAAGCACCGGTCATCGCTCCGTTCTCTTCATTCTCTCTTTCTCATCGGCTCATCTGCTCTTCAAGCACCGGTCACCGCTCATCTGCTCTTTCCTGTTTCAAACCCAAACATCATCCATCTCTTTCTCATCTTTTTTTTTTTTTTTTTTTTTTTTTTTTGGCTATGACCGGGGCTTAAAAGAAGTGGTGGGTATGGCTGAGGTGAGTTGTGGGTCACGGAGATCGGAGTGGGTCATGGCGTGGGTCACAGAGATCGGAGATCGGAGTGGGCTGAAGTGGGTTTTTGGCTGTGACCGGTGTTTTTGGTTGTGGTTTTTGGTTGTTTTTGGCGTGGGTCAGGTGTTTTTGGTTGTCGTTTTTGGTTGTTGTTGTGGTTTTTGTGCTTAAAGGGGTTGTGGGTCGTGGTTGGGTCCGGGGTTTGGGTCTTGGGTGACGGCATGGGTGTGGTGGTTGTGGTTTTTGGCTGTGACCAGTGTTTTTGGGGCTGGTTTTTGGTTGTTTTTGGCTTAGGTCCAGTGTTTTTGGTTGTGGTTTCAAATCGGCGGTGTGGTTTCTGATCGGTGGCTTGGGTGGTGGGTGTGGTGGCCGTTGTTGGCTCTGGTTTGATGGTTTGTGTGTGTGGCTCTGTTGACGGGTCGTGTGGTTCTGTGAGATGAACCGGTGCTAGAGGTTGAGGGAGGCTGAGGAAAAAAAAAAAAACGGTTGAAAAGCCTAGGAAAGTGGAATTGAAAAAAAAAAAGTATTTGTTAAAAAGAAATAATAAAGAAAGATTAAATAATAATATTTTAATAAGAATAGAGTTTTAGGATGTGAGAGGTATTGTAAAATGGGATAGTATAAGTAATAAAGTGGTTTTTTGGGATGGTATAATAGTATAGCATAGCATTTTTCAATGCTAGTGCTCTAATGTGAGACTAAATAATGGACAAAGTAACTTTAAAGTAAACTTTGTGCCTTACAGCTTGATTCAACTCACCCTCAAAAAACGTGCCAACTTGAATGTATTTTTGCAAGATTGCAACTTTAGAGCAACCACATCAGTGTTTCTAAAAGATTCCGTCTATTTTACACAAAATACTTACTTTTTTCTATTTTGCACCATCATTTTTACAAAACATACACATCAGTTTATTTATTATACACACATTTTTATTAAAATAATATTTTCCTTACTTTTTTTTTATTATTTCCGACCTAACCCAACCAACCCTTCTTTTTTATCTGCATACACCCACTTTCCCTTCTTCTTCTTCTTCTTCTTATTCTTATCTCTATCTCGGCCACTCTTTCTTCTCTTTTTTTTTTTTTTTTTTTTTTTTTTTTTGAGAATCTTTTTCTTTCCTCTTCTTCTTTTACAATTTGGGTTTTATACTTTTATTATAGATGATGATTTTGGGTTGGGTTTGATTAAGGCAGGGATTTTGGGCGAAGAAAGCAAAAATTTTGGGTGGAGAAAATGGTGATTTTGGCATCTTCTTCAGCATCTTCTTCTTTCTTTCTTCTTCTTCTCCTTCTTCTTTTTTCAATTTTGGTTTGATTATTTATATGAATTTGTATATGGGTTTGATGAATTTGGATCTAGATTTGGTGTGTCCATGTTGTTGTGGTGGTGGTTGCCGGTATTGGGTTGCAGTGGTGGTGCTTAGCGGTTAGCGTTGCTGGGTTGTTGTGATGGTTGGCTGCTTCTTCTTCTTCTTGGCATTGATCAGTGGGTAAGAGAGGGTCTGATAAGGCAAGAGAGAGGAGAGAGAAAAAATATAAAAAAATATATAGAAGAGCTACAGTAACCATGAAAATTTTTAGAAGACTTTACACAATTTTACTTGAGCTGATGAGGGCGGTTTTTTGACCAAAATGTGTAAAATGGAGGAGTTTTTGTATTAAAAAAGACTATCCACCAATTGATGTGGATGCTCTTATTTCATTTTATTGTTTTTCATTATATAGGTAGACAGTAGCAAGTATCAGTCAATTGGTTATACAGTACCGCAGCCTATTCAACAACTTTTGATTTGATTTTAATATAAACTATTTGACAATTTTTTGCTAGAACTATAATGAAGTAAATTATGAGTAATCATAAAATAAATCTACAAAATTAATAAAAATATTTTATAAATTTTTTTACGTGTGAACAATTTTTCATAAAAAATTCTTCCTTTAATAATTACGTAGTTAATGGCAATATTTTAATAGAATTGGATGAAAGCAAAGCTCAAGCATATATGTAAGAGATGCAATAGCCTAAAGATCTGTTTGGATACAATTTATTTTGTTAAAAACTGAAAACTGAAAATACTGTAGTAAAATAATTTATTAAAAAAAAAAGTGAAACTCAAAATGCAGACACGCAATAAGCCCAATCCAAACGCACACTGGATTGACCACAACTAAAAATAAATAATATTGTGAAAATATTGTCACATTTTATTGTATATCTAGACTTTTTAAATTAGTGCTATTTTCTTTAGAAAAAAAAAAATAGCGCTATTGACACAATATTTTCATAACAATCTCATTATAAATTTTACATAGTAAGTTGTTAATGATTCTCATTTGGACTTACTAGCGATATTATTATTTTTTATCTACGGTTAACAACTTGTCATATAGACTTTTTTGTGAAATTTTTGTAAAAAAGTTGTGTCCATAAGTTACATTAAGAGAGATAATTAAAACACAGAATTCTCTTTTATATATATATATATATATATATATATATCTTGTGTAATTTACAACTCAAACCTCTACTTTTATAAGTACTAGCCAAAAACTCAACTTTTTCAAAAAGTCTAGTTTCATACTGTACTTTTTGAAAACCCCACTTTTTCAAGCTCAGTTTCAAATAGTTTAACCAAACTCGCCCTACTATAAGTTATGTGTGTGTGTGTGTATATATATATATATATATATATAGAGAGAGAGAGAGAGAGAGAGAGAGAGAGAGAGAGAGAGAGATACCTCAAGATCAAGGCAGTGGTAGAACTGCAGGTCACGGGCGTCAACAACCATTACAAGCTGAAAAGAACAAAATGAAATCAGTATTAACCTAAACTAAATCATATGATTTAAGACGAAGGAAACAATGTGTTCCAACAAAAGAAATGCAAAAAAATAAAGGGAATGCTTGATACGTGTGCAAGGAATACTAACATGAGACTTTAAAAGGGAAATCTAACAGAGAGAGATACCTCAAGATCAAGGCAGTGGTAGAACTGCAGGTCACGGTCGTCAACAACCATTACAAGCTGAAAAGAACAAAATGAAATCAGTATTAACCTAAACTAAATCATATGATTTAAGACGAAGGAAACAATGTGTTCCAACAAAAGAAATGCAAAAAAATAAAGGGAATGCTTGATACGTGTGCAAGGAATACTAACATGAGACTTTAAAAGGGAAATCTAACAGGATTTCATAATTATGGTAGATTGCATGTATCAACATTACAAGTGAATAAAAACTGAAATCAGCCAGTAAGGTCAATGCTCAAAAAAGATAGCTCATTAAGTATGATCACAAACTAAAACTTAGAGAAAACATACTATGACCACAAGGTCCACAAACTAAAACTTCAAGAAAACATACTCCAAACATGCATTAAGGAAGTTATTGCCAAATATAATCACCAAATGCCTACAAGAATCTTAAGTGAAATAAAACAAGTCTTACAATTACAGGCGATGACACCTAATCTACAATATTTAGGCATGTTTGTTAAATTAATTATATGATAAGTCGAATTCTAGCATGTTTATAAAAAAATAACTGCCTGGATAATAATGCTGAAGGCAAACAAACATCTCGGGTGAACAAGAGTAAGAAAAGAATCAAAATCAGATGCCTTAGCCTATGAGATATTTTTATGCAAAGAGCAATAATTTCCTAATATAACGGTGGTTTAGAAATATCATTACAATTACACTCCTAAATAAATGTCAAAAAAATGAAATATCTTCATTCCTAACAGTGGCAACGCCACGTTTGGTTCAAGGTGTTCCCAAGAACACCCTGACCCGAAGGAAAAAAAAAATATATATATATATATATTATATAAATTTAAAATTTTTTATTGATCTACCCTTAAAAAAAATTAGGAAAACCCTCAAACTTCTTTTATGCCAAAAATATTTTGAACTAAAATCTAAAAAAAAAAAAAAAAAAAAACAAATTATAACAGAGAATCTGGAAAAAAAAAAAATTGTAACAGAGAATATGTGAGAAAATGATTATGAAATAAGAAATATCTCTTAATTTGGGCAAAGAGCCGAACTAGGCTTGGAGGAAACAGAGAAAGAGAGGAAACTGCAGCTCAACCACTGCTTCTTCAGAGTGAGAGAAAAAGATTTGAGCAATTTGTTTAGACTTTTTAGATAAGGAGAGGAGAGGACAATCTTTTTAAAAAGTTTAGTATAAATGTGGGTGGATATCCTTTGGCCACGTTAATGGTTAGGTGGGAGAGGCAAACCACTTTACTTTTCTTTTTCTTTTTCTTTTTTTCTTTTTTTTGTTGAGAAATACGTTTGTGATATGGTTTACGTGTAGGGGTGTAGCCAGGATTTTTAACTGAGGGACCAAGTTATAGTATTTATACAATAATCATAATTTATAAATATACTGAATACAAAGTTATCAACTCTAATATATCCATAAATTGTCTAATTCACAATAGACATACATAATATCCCAAAAAAAAAAAATTTGCATGACGATAATCTTTCATAGAATAAAATTAATCTATTATCATCAAATTATGAATTCTAAATGTTGCTACAGGAATCTTAAATTCAGCCACCATCATCAAATCATTAAAGAAGAACATTTTGCATTTAAAAAAAAAAAAAAAAAACATTTGCTGCTACAAGTGTCCTAAAATTTAAATTACTAATATCTTTAATATGACTCAAGAATTAACCTAAAAAGAACCTTAATTTTTTTCTCAATTATATAGATGTTACTCACATTAAAGGGAAAAAAAAATTCCACTATTATTTTAAGCAACATCCACTTTATCATTCATATTATTTATTTTTAAAATATTTTAAAGAATTATCCCCCAACACAAACCCACATCCTCACACACTTCCAAGTTCACCACTCTACTATAGCAGCAATGAGATGGAAAGAAAAAGGGATAGATTTGTTTTTACTAGCTGTGAGGGTTTTCAGTTTTGTGTGACTGTGTTGAGATGAGTTTTGTTTTGTTAATATTAACTAAACAATGAGGCTGGCAGCAATATTGAGGAGAAAAAAGCAAAAGGCACATAGCTTGAGAATGAGAATAAAGAGGAAAATGTAAAAGCTTTGTTTTAAAATGGGCTAATATCTATTCTATTTGTAGAGAGTAATTCATTGTCCACTAGATTAATTACAAGTCTTTGGATAATTGGGGAGTTCAACTATTCTTTTATTTGAGGAGAAGTTTTACCTATTAGACAAAGTTTAAGTCTTCTGAACAAATGTGGGGGCCAGTTATAATTTTTTGAGGGAGCCTATATATTTTTGCTATATATGCTGTTGAGAAAATTTAAAATTTTTGCACTTCATACACCAGTAAGGTTATTGCAATATTCAAGTTAAGCATAGAATATTTCTATAATAAATACAATTTTTTTAGAAGAAATATTTAGATGTGAAATTATATTAACATAGATAAATATTTTTAAATTAAATAATGGTTTTGTTAAAAATACTGAAAATTATATATGATTATAAAACTTTAAAACCATAACCTTGTTCTTTTTTTGGTAGTTTGTTTAGGTTAACTTCTTTTTCTTCCTCTAAAAAAATAATAATTTATTTTTCTTTTAATTTGAGTTAAATTTAACATGAAAATACTTCTAAAATTTTATATCTTTTTTTAGTAAATATCAGTAGCTATATTCTTATTTATTTAATTTTATTATTTTTTATAATTATTTATTTATTAATTTATTTATTTATGACGTTATCGGTTTGACCACCGATCAGATCCCGGTTCGACCAGAAAACCTGTAATCAATCCATTTTCCGATTTTTTCACCGTACTGATTTTTAAAACCATGATGGGGGTGGATGAGGGCATGGGGCCGGGGTGGGATACCTAAATTGGGGGAAGTAAATGCACATGGGGTGTGTGGTAGTGCAACTAATAAACAATAATTTAATTAACCAATAATTAATGGGAGGAAGCGACTAATAAACAATAATTAATAATTTAATTAACCAATACATTATAAAAGACAAACAAATTAAATTATGTTATGCTAAACAACAATTAATAATTTTATAATTAATGAAATAACAATATAACAAATTATAATTTATAAAAGACAAATAAATTAATTAAACAACTAAACAACAATAATTAATAATTTTATTAACATTTCAAATGAATTTATAGTTTATTGTTTATTCTTTTGCTAGAATTATGGACAAATATTTGATAAGAAAACCATGTACACAATTAAGAAACACCTTGGGAAAAATTCTTGGAATCGCCACTGATTCCTAATAGTTAATTAAGTCAATTTAAGAATGAAATATTCCTGTTAACATCTTGTATTAACTTTTGACATCCCAATCATTTAGAAAGCAGCAGTGTTTAAAGACAATTAGAAGTCCCATTTACTGTGAGAGCTGATTATATGATGATAGTAGGTAAACTCAAAACTAAGTTGTGATGTATGAAATTTTCCTATCTTTCCAGGATACTTCTACAGCCATTTAATAGACTAAGAAGATATGGCCAGACAAATGCAATAATTTTTTTCAATTCGTCTCTTTGTAAATTCTGTGTTTTAATACAAATATTTAATACCTATAAAAAGAACATAAGTAAACAAGGCCAAACATGAAACCAACAAACGGCACGAGCACTCAAAATCCCCAAACTATAAACCATTTTGAAAAAAAAAAAATATATATATATATATATATATAGAAAATAAAAAAAATAAAAAGCAAAACTAATTAGGTAGATTGAAGCCAGTTCCTACCCCTACATTACATCTTGTTATCAAGGGTACTTCAAAAGCCATCCATATCCCATATATGGGGCAATGTCATAATATACAACTGTTTATTAAAGCGACAGTCTTTACAAAGTTACTAGTCTAAGCTTACATGGTTTTTAATTGAGTAAATCCCTTCCGGCTTCATCATTATCTAGAGTTCCAATTTTCATGCCAATTTACAGAATAACTCCTTCAGATGTCTAGTACTTGCCATAACAATTTCAGAGTCAAAGAATAAAACCATTATTTATTTATTTATTTTTTATTTTTTTATTTTTTTGATGAACAAACCATTATTTATTAAAATTCATACAAGCCAGTATACTTGAATCTGCCTTAACAGAATTTCAGTCAACTTAGAAATTGCACCATTATTTCTATATTCATCCAATTGCTATGATACCAATTCCATTACAAAAATGTGTATTAGCTTTCATAAGAACTGCCCCTAGCATCCAAATTCACAGAATAGGATTTAATCGAACATTTTCATGTTGAGAACACAGTATCTGTCGTACTGGCAGATTTAACACACTTACACAAGATCATAAAATAATATTATATTGTCTTATTATCATCTGGGGATTTTTATACACTCATAAGACATGTCAAACAACACTTATAAACACTCATTTCACCATTTATAACAAAATGAATTATAAAAAGAAATCCAGCAGGAATTTAGTAATCAAAGTCTAAACAATAAACACACTAAGAATTTTGTTTTTGGCAGAGTTTCACCATGACTGTGAGGTTATCAAAATCTGCTTCTTAAGGTATTTTATGTAGTATTTTCATCCGTACTACATTAGTGAAACTTTTACTTGGCAAGACAAGTATTAGCTGCATGAGCTGTTGTTCAGTAACAAGCAATATATCATAAACTAAAAAAGAGCACGTGTATAGCATACCAACACGCCATCTTTTGAGCACTCAAATAATAAATTCCAGCTAACCTAATACTAGAAAATTTTAAAACCATTCAACACTTATGCTACCAAATACCAATAAGATGGCATCAGCTACAATGTTGGGCATTATCAATTAAACCAGTATGGTTTTGCACTACCAATATCTTCATGCATCATTCATGTGTCATTTAAGCATTATTCATGTTTAAAGTTGTATTGCTCTGTTTAATTGCTAAAATGAGATATTTTCACTACAAAACTTTGGAAGTTAATCAAGATTGATTTCGTCTGCTTCCTTACCATATCTTAGAATCCAAATGTGGTATAACCTCTAAGCCATATAGAAACGATGCAAGATCTTTATACAACCTATTTAAATTATCTATAAAATTTAACTCAGACAAATGTCAAGCATGTGGAGTTCACTTTAAAGAACAGATAAATAATACCAAGAAAATAAATGATCTTCTCAGCTAATGGCATGACAATTAGAGATCATAATCTTTATGACATAATAAGCAGGATTCAAATTCAATCCTTCCATTATTTTCTTCTTCAAATCATTTAACGTCTTAGTCTTACGGCATATCATCTTGTAGTAGCATTCGATACCCGACCCTTTAAATGGGAATCTGTCAATCTCTCTAGGATTGACAAGGGGTCCACCGTAGTATATATTTATATCAATATTCTTCAGATATTGTGATCCTATTAGAGTCAAGTGTAATAATATGTTAGTGACATATTTTTATCTCTTTCATTTAACATCAATTGCAAAACTTTTTCTATCTACTCAAAGTTCAAAAATTACAACTTGTCACCCCACATTTGCATATACTCACCCCACATCACATACAAACACACAATCATTATCATTTTATACTCAAACAAAAAAAATCTAAAGACAAAACTCACCCCCATTACAAAATTTCAAATCAGGTCTAACAAAAATATAAATAAAAATATCAAACCAAACAACAATACAATCATTAAAAACCTAACAATACAAATATACCAAGACTACATCTTAAATATATCAATCATTATTTCATACTGAAGCAAAAAAAAAAAATTAAAGACAAATATCAAACCAAACAACAAAAGAAATTCATGATACATACCCATTATAAAAACCTAACAATACTCAAATGATTTTCATACTAAAGCCAAAAAAAAAAAAAAAAAATACTAAAGAAAAATATCAAACCAACCAACAAAAGAAATTCATGATACATACCCATGATAAAAACCTAACAATACTCAATGATACTCAAGCAAAAAAAAAAAATAAATAAATAAATAAATAAAGAAAAATATCAAACCAAACAACAAAAGAAATTCATGATACATGCCCATGATAAATTTATAAACTACATTTTCTGTTATCTTATTTTATTCTCAACTAAATAAATGAGTTTTTCATCCATCTATTTTTTTTTTTTTCATCTTTTTAATATTTTTCATCCTTTAACCAAATAGAGCCTTAGGGAGAAAATTTGTTATTTTTAAAAAGTCTTAATAATACTTAGTATTAGCTAGCCTAAACCTTATGATCATTTGTGTGTTTTATCCTAGATTTATTGTTTGATTAAGGTTCATGACTTGCAAATTGCAACATTGTGGGTATTTGATTAAAGTTCATGGCTTGCAATATTGTGGAAGCATAAAACATCACCTTCGGCAACAATTGTTTCTTTTGAATTCTTTCCGCGATTCTTTTTAATTATTATTTGGGAAAAAGGCATTGATTTGACGAAAACCTCTAGTATTATTATTATTATTATTATTTTGGTTAAATAAAAACCTCTAGTAGTAATTTATATGTATTGGTTGTCTCAAAAAAAAAATTACAGACGATATTGGTTACATAAACAAACAATTTTATTTTTTTATTATTATTATTATTATTATTTTTTTTTGAGAAAGTAACAATTTTATGGTCTTGTCAAAATAGTTGGTAGAAATTGGGCTATTGGCTTGAAAGTAACCAGAGTATTAGGGAAAATAGAGTAGACCCAAATATCAAACCTAACAATACTCAATGATTTTCATACTCAAGCAAAAAAAAAAAATAAAGAAAAATATCAAACCAAACAACAAAAGAAATTCATGATTAATACCCATGATAAAAACTTAACAAATACCATCAATAATTATAATTTCATACTCAAGCAAAAAAAAAAAAAAAAACTAAAGACAAATATCAAAACCAAACAACAAAAGTCATGATACATACCCATGATACAAATATATGTTAACACTGTATACACTAACACTAGCAAAATCCACTAACACTATATACACTAAACAATCAACAGACCCTTACCTGACATGAGGATTTGCAAATGTGCTGAGATTGTATGAGTGAGAGGGGGAGTCAGAGAGGAGAAGACTACAATGAGTGTTGGGAGTATGACCTGCTGAACGTGTGTGAGACCTGAGAGACCCAGACAAAAATTAGATCTGATATAGGGACCTAGACATGATTGCCACGTGAAGCATTTTTTCCCCATAATTTATAAATCGAGTTTCTGAGACTCAGTTTCACTTTTAGCAAACTGAGTCTCTAAGACTTGATTTCCATGTAGCGTCTACGTGGAATTTTAGACCACAGGAATCGAGCTTCTGAGAATCGAGTATGAAAATCGAGTCTATAAAACTCGATTTCCACGTGGAAAAGAGCCACGTCAGGATGCCTCAGAACATGAAAACTGAGGCTCTTAGGCTCGAGATGTTAGAAAGTTATATAGTTTGAAAAAGTGGCCTACTAATTATATTGTTTGGAAAACGAAATTATTTTCCCATTTTCGCCTTGATATAGCCCTTACAAAAATTAGAATTACTTTTTATCTAAAAAAAATTGGAATTACTTTTTTTTTTTCAAAATTCAAAGGCAGGTTGTGTAAAAAACGTAATTGATTAGTCAAACAAATAGAATATATATACATACATATATATATATATATATATATATTTTTTTTTTTTTGAGAAAAAAAAACAAGTATAAATTAATTAAAGGTAAAAAGTTTTCTTTAGGTTTTTTTTTTTAGGAAATTTTTCTTTAGACTTAATTATATGGTAAAACCTATTAAACTTAATTATTAGGTAAGAATTTCTTGCATAATTTGTTTTAGAATAAAATTTTAGATGCATTACATTATATTTTCCAATTAAATTTAAACATATAATTGGTCAATATAACTATGAATTTTTATTTATTTATTTATTTATTTTTTAGAAAATGTAATGTGCTACATTGAATGTACTATACCTAAGTTTTGACTTTTTTAATCTTATATGAATTAAATGGTTAAATTTTATGTCTTGAAAAATTCAACCCATTATACCACAAATAATTAGTCGTATTGATTCATATTGATTGTAGGTTAGGCATGTCAACTTGCAATTGAATCATTTCTTGGGGTAAACACATTTTAGAGGGATGGAATATTTATGTTATAAATCCACCAATTCCTAAAGAAAAATAGATAGGAATTGTTTGTGTATTTACTTAATTTAATGTAGTTTTTCTCCAATTGACCTATTAAGAGAGACAATGCGCAAATACAACAACTTTGTTATTGTTAAATGTGATACAAAAAAGGATTATATGCATTTATTTATAGACACATGACATGCTTAATAGTATTGTCCCACATCGCTCAAGACTATTGGTTTATTAGTATTCCATGTGCTTTTACTAATATCACATGTGTTCATAAAAAATGCACATGTGATAAATGTGATTAATGTGCTAGACTACTAACCAAGCTACCATTGATTATCCAATTGAACTAACTATTAATTAATTTTTCTAATCTAATTCCACCATTTATATATCATCCCTCTAAGTTATCGGGGTTCCTAGTATTTCCCTCTCCTCTTAAAAACCTTTCCCACAAGGTGGTATTGCCAAATGTTCATCTTGCTTCTTAATTAAAAGGGATCTTTAAGTGGAGCAATTTTTTGGTGGCATCTTGATCACCATGTTGACAAGCGGCCTCATGTACATTAAAGTTATTTCTTCATATATGTTCAAACTATGCTTAAATCTTTTAGCCTTCAATGGTTCTTCAATCTTCAAAGTCTTGTTAGTTCTTCAGACCTTGGATTAATCTTGGATCCTTAAGACCTCATTTGAATTTTGAATCATTGGAATTTTTTGCTCTCTCATATTCAATTCATGGATCATACTTGGATGGCCAATTGTTGAATCATGGAAGCTTTAGTAGAGCCTCCATTGGTGCATCAAGGATTAGTATTTGAAATTGACATTGTATGCTACATATGTATTCCACCAAATTCACAAATAGTCTTGATGCCTCCATATATTGAAATCAACATGCCTCTCATTCCATGTAATAAGAGACAATGGAAACCACAAGCAGTGGTGGAATATAGTCAAGAGTATGTGCAAATGTGGCTAGCACTCTCCACAGATCGTTACAAATGGTATCATAGCAACTTGGTAACACCATGTGGCTCAAGGGAACTATAGTACAACATGAACCTTAATGATGACATTAAAAATTTAAGAGAGTAAGATTATGACATCCTGAATTGGGTGAATTGAATTGTTTGAGTGTGTGTTATGCAAATGTGTACTAAGCCCCATAATGGGTGTTTACTATGTTGATCTTAAAATTATAATAGATTACAAGGACCCTCAATTGCAACTTGTCTAGTCCTTGTGGGGTATAAGCACAAATCTGGCTAACATTTTTTTATTGTTACAAAATAGTAGCATATGATAACGAGTGTGATCCATGTAAGTTGACGAAAATGTGTATGCAAATTGGTTAAGTTCATGCACTAATTCTGATCTATGGGTCATAGATGAGAGTTAAATTGAGATAAAAACCATAGGAATAACATATGTACACAAATTGGCAAGGTTATGCTCAAAATGTGTTTTTAAATTTAGTCTAAAGGTAAAATAAATTTAACAACTACCAAGGTAGGAAGTTGTTATTGGTAAATAAAAAAGCAATGTTAGTAGTATTCTCACATATTAATAAAATTTGATAAATAAATTATTATGAACATTTTTATAAAAGTACTTATAAAAAATGGAATTTTTATACAATTATCATGCATGTAGGCAATACTCGATGTTTTTACTAAGAGAAAGTCTATAGAAAAAAAATCATACATAGTGTGCACTTGGCATTGGTTTAAAAAACCAATTTTTTTACTATTTAGCTTATTTTTGCTATTATTAATGGTGTCATTGCACTTTTTAGTATTATTTATGGGTCCGACTATACTATTTCAGTTATCTTTTCAGTTAATCTATAGTACTTTCAACAAAAAGTTTTCAGTTTTAGCAAAATAAGATGTTTCCAAACAAACTCGCAACGTGATAAATTGTGAGTGAGAGGTAAAAATTGTCCAATTCAACTATTATAAATAAATAGTTTAAAATTATTTGAGTATGCAATACTACTTTTTATTATTATTATTATTATTATTATTATTATTTTGGTAAAAGGGAAATATTATTAAACACAAAAGAAATAACTACACATCAACAGAAGCCATACTGGCAGCAGCAAGTCTACAATAGTACAAACCATTAATGTCCTTAAAAGTTTCTAGATCAGGAGTAAAAGGAAAATCAAAGGTAGCAAAGTCCTCCTGCATAGAATAGCCCCATTTTGCCAGCCAATCCGCACATTTATTGGCTTCTCTAAACATGTGAACTACTCGCACTTGAGGAAACTTGTCCAGGAGGTATCTGCAATCAAATAACAGAGGAGCATAAGCTGAGTTAGGATTCTTTTTTGAATTTAGCAGCCCAACAATCACCATAGCATCTAGTTCTACTTCCAGTTGCCGAATTCCAAGGTGCTCCACTAGTCTCAACCCATCTCTCAAAGCCCATAGTTCAACCATGATGCTTGAGGTAAAGCCAATTGATCTTGCATAGCCCTTAACCCATGCTACTTGACTATCTTTAATGATCCCACCACCCCTGCCTTATCCAGATTTCCAAATGATGCACCATCTAAATTAAGTTTGAACCATCCCTCTCTTGGCTTATTCCAACCAACAGGTATTACAATCTTTGCATTAGTTTTCTTTCCTTTACTCAAACAAAAATGGCACTCTCTAGCTTGATTGATACAATCATTAGGCAGTTTCAGGTTAGGAATAGAATTGTCAAACAAAATCTTGTTTCTATTTTTCCAAACAGCCCAAATAGTGAATAAAAAGACCGTGCTCCATGGAATACCAGATCTGTGTAGAACAATATTCACACTATTTGAGTGCAGCTAACCCTCTAAACTACCAGTGAAAGTGTTAACATAGTCTGGAGGGACCTCAATACTTCTCCAATAATTGTGAGTTAACTCGCAATCACGGAGAAGATGAATAATGGTTTCATCATGGGACCTGCAGATAGGACACTTGCCATCACAATTTATACCCCTTGCTCCTAGAATACTCTTAACAGGAACACTATTGTGGAAACACAACCAAAGAAACATAATAATTTTGGGCAATATATCAATTTTCCATATCCATTGTCCCATGAAAGGAACTTTAGTGGGCTCATTCTCAATGCTTAGTAAGTAAGCTGAATTAATGGAGAAATCTCCGTCTCTAGTAAATTTCCACATAAGAGAATCCTCTCTATGGCCAAATTCCTGCAAAGGAAGAGATTTAATTTTATTCTTAATGGTATCTGGAAATTCAAAGGATATTAAATCCCATTTCCAGCCACCCACATTTCTTAACTCTTCAACAGTAAGTGAGTTATCCCTTAGGCTTAGAGGCCCCTGAATCATTTCTCTTAGGGATTCTCCCTTTAGCCACCTATCTAGCCAAACTTTAGTCCTTGCTCCAGTCCCAACACACCAACAGATTCCACTAGAGAAAATAGTGAACCCCACTTTAATGGCCTTCCAGTTAGGGGAAGAGGGGAGAGCATTCGGATCCCTTGCTCTCATTCTAGAGGAGGAGCAATATTTCTTCAAGATGACTTGAGCCCACAAGGCATCCTTCTCTTGATACATTCTCTAATTCAACTTAGCAAGTAAGGCTAAATTTTTTGCTTTGGCTGCTTGGATTCCGAGTCCCCCATCCTTCTTAGGCTTCACAATCTTGCTCCAACCAACAAGGTGCAACTTTCTCTTTTCACTAGTGGATCCCCATAGAAAATCCCTATTCACTTTATCAAGTTTATCACAAATATGTGTTGGAAGAGCCACCCCTTGCATAATATGATTAGGAATGGCTGACATGACAGATTTAATTAAAACAACCCTACCTGCGAAAGACAGGAATTTAGCTTTCCAACCCAAAAGTTTACTCATGACTCTCTCCACCACAAAGTTATATTGTCTCCTATTTGCCCCTCTATGCCTCAAAGGAAACTCCAAATATTTGCCAATACTATGAGTTTCCTGTATGCCCAGCAACTCACACACTTCCATTCTCTCCTCTTCCTTGACATTGGGAGAGAATTAAATTCGAGATTTCTCCAAGCTAATCTTTTGGCCTGACTCTGAGCAGAATTTATTCAATACATCAAAAATAGCATCACAAGCATCATGCCCCACTTTGCAAAACAAAATGATATCATCCGCAAAGAGGAGGTGAGAAAATCCCAAATTATCCCGAGATGCCTTAAGGGGAATCCAAGAACCTTCCACACACTTTTGCTCAATGAGATGGCTTAAATATTCCATACACAATATAAATATGTATGGAGATAACGGATCTCCTTGCCTTATACCCCTAGAAGGTTCAAAGGGTTCAAGCATTCCTCCGTTCACCAAAATGGAGATATTAGTAGATGAAATGCAACTCATAATAACCCGAGTCAGCTTAGGAGGAAAATGAAAAGCTTGTAAGACTTTGTGGATAAAATTCCATTCTAATCTATCATAGGCTTTCTCTAAATCCAGTTTAATCGCCATGAACCCCATTTTGCCTTTCTTCCCATCTATAGAATGAAATAACTCTTGAGCGATGATAGTATTATCAAGACCCCTTCTTCCCTGGAACAAAGGCAGCTTGAACTGGAGAAATCAAATTAGTAAGAAGAGGTCTAATACGGGCCACAATAATCTTTGAAATGATTTTAAATATAGAGTTACAAAGACTAATAGGCCTGTAATTATTTAAGGTCTTAGGACTTTGGCATTTCGGAATCAAAGTAACAAAGGTTTCATTAATGAAACTCGGAATGGCTCCTTTGATGAAAATTTCCTTGATCTCGTTACAAACCGAGTTTTTCACATCTGCCCAAAAATGTTGAAAGAAACCCACATATAATCCATCCGATCCAGGAGCTTTAAAAGCTTTAAGAGACCATAGACCAATCCTTATTTCTTCTTCTGTTACTTCAATTTCAATTCTAGTGCTATCATCCTCTAATAAAAAACTACAAGCAAACTTGGAGACATCCGAATTAATTGGAGAAAAGGAGGATTCAGTGGAGTACAATCTTTGAAACCCAGATTTAATGTGATCCTTTACCTCTAAATCATTTAGGATCCAGTTTCCAACAGAATCTTTAATACATCTAATTTTATTTCTGTGACGTCTCACCAAAGTAGTAACATGAAAAAACAAAGTGTTACGATCCCCAAAATTAGCTGCATTTAACCTTGACTTGAGAGCCCAGAATTCCTCTTCCTGGAGCAAAATAAGAGAATATTCCTCAATCAACTTCTTTTCCAAATCCAGTAAGAAATCATTGGGATTTTTAGCCAAATCTTTTTGAGTCCCATTCAATCTAGCAAGGGTTCTTCTCTTTCTAGCAAACAAATTTCCAAACACTTCAGCATTCCATTTTTTTGCTCTGTTAGTAAAATCTGAAATGGTTGAATGTAATCTTCTATTGTCTGGCCATGCCTGCTGCACCACTAAAGGAAATTCCAGATGCAGTAACCACATTGTGTGAAATCGAAATGGTTTATTAGGATGTCCCACTTCTTGCCTACATAACTCCAAAAGAATCGGGCAATGATCTGACCAGGTTCTAGGTAAGTGAGTCACTGTGGCATCCGCATATAGTGTTCGCCAAATTGGGTCAGCGAAACATCTATCAATTCTTTCTAATATAAGGTTAGTAATGGGCCTACAATTCGTCCAAGTGTATTCTGGGCCCACAAAGCCCAAATCCAACATATTGCATTCATCCAAACACTCTTTGAATTCTAATGCTCTATTAAGATTGACACTATTCCCGCCAAACTTATCTTCCCCATTCAGCACTTCATTGAAGTCACCCAACATGAGCCAAGGGAGGTTATGGAGTTGACTAACCATTTTTAAATTATTACAAAGAATTCTTCTTTCTACTATTCTAGGACTAGCATAAATAGCTGAAATAAGCCAAGATAAATTAAAGGAACGCACCTTAACAGTTGCATGGATTTCCTGCTCCGTAGTTAATAGCAGGGTGATCTCCACATCTTCTATCTTCCAGAGAATCCAGAGTCCTCCAGCATACCCAATTGTATCAGTTACAATGCTCCCATCAAAAGGCAGATCTTCAATGATTTTTTTTGCCCTATCACCCCCCACTCTCGTCTTCGTTATCACCATAATAGAAGTTTGATGATTAATAGCCATTTCAAAAATTCTTCTTTTGAAATCAGCATTCAATGCTCCTCTGAAATTCCACAGCAAAATATTCATTTTGACAGAATGACCCAAAGGAACCTCAATCTCCATAGGATTAGTATTCATTACAGCTGTTTCCACCATACTCCATCCCATCCTCCTCAGTATATCCTTGGACCCCATCCAATCTAGTTTCCATATCATCATATATTTCAGAATGCCTACTATGTCCTCCCTGCAACAAAGGAGGACATTGCATCTCTGCACTGGAGCAAGAATTTGGATGAGCTTCAGAGTTCGGTGATTCCCCATATGAGCCGTGATTGCTCCTCTAAAATCCACCAGCTTCCTTTCCTGGATGATCCAACCCGATTCATCCCAATGGGGCACAACTGATGGCCGCCGCTGCCTGCTCAACTCCTCCGATGCCTCCGTTGAGACCGTTGGAACATCCGTGAGGAACTTCCACCACGGGTTGGGTGTGAGGTTCCAAGCAGGATGGTCTAGTGCAAGGTTTCTTGATCTGATGCTTGTTAGGGTTAAGGGAAAGATGTGCTTCCACGCTTGCCCCAACTTCTCCTCGAACCATCTCGGCGTTTCTGTCGGATTGGCTCTGATATGCGCGATCACCTCATTCAGAATTACCACAATTCTGTTCTGATACCACATGGCCCATCCAGATTGAGGAAGTGGGCTCACTCCCGGAAGAAAACCTTCCATTCTCAAGCTCATCAGTTCCTACAACCTCACTATTTCCTCCCAAGCTTGAAGTGAAGCGTTTTTGGGTTTTTGAACCCTTAAGACTCTTGGTACTCTTAACGCCCAGACTTTTACTATTTTTAAATTTGTTTTTCTGATGGGTCTTGTAAATAATCCCATCCGCCCCTATAGAAACCTGACTTTTTTCACTGCATACGGCATGCTCACTGCTCAAAGCCTCCTGGCAGACGTCTATTTCATTCTCAACTGCCAATAAATCTGTCCTTTGCTGATTTTGCACAACCATAGCACCCAAATTACCCCTAGCCGAATCAGCCAAGTCCTTAGAACCAACTATTCTAAGCTTATTTCCTTCAGAACCCGTGACATTTGGCTCTGAAAAGTTAGATTTACCCTTAAGCTCTTGAAAATTTCCTTGATTTAAGTTGCTGGGCCCGCGATGACGGCCAGGCCTATTAAAATTCTTTTTCCTAGTAACCACCATCCAGGGTCCATAATTGGAATCCAACTGGTTCATTTCTTTTTGTTCAATTGAGATATTCTCATTTACAACTACTTCTTCTCTAACAGCAGGTTTGATATAGTACGGGCAAGAATCACGCTTATGACCTAAACGGCCACAAGAGAAACAAAGTGTTAAAACACCTTCATATGTGACTCTTTGAACCAATCTGCCCACACCAACTGAGGTGATAAGTGGTTTGTCCAAATCCACTTGCACACAAAGTCTGGCATAGCTCCCTCTAGATTCAGATGTTGTATATGAATCAATACGAAGAACAGGTCCAATAGCATTTCCAATTTCTCTAAGGACAGCAGCATCATAAAACTCTATTGGTAATTCAAGAAGCCTCACCCACATTGCAACCGAGGATAATTTGGCCTCAGATGCCTTAAAATAAGGCTCCCATGGTTTAATGGCAAGGAAATGCTCCCCTACAAACCAAGGACCCCCCTTGAGCACCTTGTCATAATCATCACTACTGTTGAATCTAATCAAAAAATAAATCCTTTCCCAAATTAACAGAGTCAAGTTTAGCCAATGGTTTCCATAAAGCATTGATTTTGAAAGTCAGGTAGTTGAAACCCACTATCCTACCATAAACTTTCACGATCAAAGCTTTCGACCATGGTGCTCTTATTCGAGAGAAAGTTTCCTTAAAGAGTTTAACCTCAACCATACCTTCTATCAGCGGCTCTAAATCCGTGTCTGACTCGTCGTTATCATCCCAGTTCCTCTCAAAGCTGAAAGCTTGCTCATATGCACCTGGGATGTCCCCAAGCAACATGTCTCTATAGGAAACGATAGTCCTGGGTTGGGTGAAACTCCTCGCACTGTTACTGTCCTTGAATTTCTTAACACTCCATGTAGCTCGTCTTCTTCCTCACTTGATCGTCATGTCGGCATAGCAATCTCTGTCATATTCTCGAAGGTTCTTTCAGTTCTCTCTAAACGGTTACTGTTCACTTTTGGAAATCGTCTGGAAGTCTCCGCCACTAATTTTTCTCTACTTTTTATTATTATTATTAATAGTAGCTAAATGGTTATTCCGTGTATATATATATATTTTTTATTATTTTTTATTTTTGGGTTAATCTGACAACAACAACTTTTGGACAAAACTTTTAAATTATGAAACGTGACTCCAATTTATGGAGACTAGAGATGCTCAAGTTGTTTTGTTAACTTTGTTCATTTCGGTGTGAAGTCTTGCAATCACATTGTGATGCTTTTGTTTCTTCTTCTTTTTTTCCTCCAATAGTGGGATTGTGGTAGCAAAGTAATCGTGCATAAAAAACCAGCTCCCCACTACCTGAGCTTCTAGACCAACACTGGAGGCTGAGGCTTGGGCTTGGGCTTGGGCTTTGGCACGGGCACGGGCTTTGGCACTGGCACTTAGGCTTAATCATTATTATTATTATTATTATTTTTAAGTTACTTTCAACCTTTAACATTATCACTCTTTTGTGTTTATTTTTATCTTTATTATTATTGTCTTCTTTTAAGAACTGACTTTTTGATCATTTTTTTATTATCAATTAGACGAGAATATGTATTTTTTGGGTCCACTTTTGGATCAATTAGAGAATGGTAGTTATGTTAATATTCACACAAAACATACCCTTATTTTATTTTTTGTGGAAAAACAATAACTTCATTTCATTTAACTTTAAAAGAAAACATTACAAAGCTTCATTGGCAATTATAACAATAATACAGTTAGGATAGTCTTAATCCATACATTCTCTAAATCAAGTTTTTATTTTTGCATTTTGTTAAATATATTAGCAACACGATGTACCATGTTGTATATGCTAGAGTGGATGCGAAAGGGGAAGTATAGAATAGGAACACTGAAAACACGAGGGTTACGTGGTTCAGCCTTGTCGGCCTACATCCACGGAGGAATCCCTTAAAAAAGAATGTGCCAATTGACCAACTTCGGAGTTTCAAATGAAGAAACGGAGTCAAAATCGAAATCTATGCAAAAAACTGAGCAAGATAGGCCTTTTCGAAAATTTTGACTTTTAATCAAAGGTTAATACAAAAGTCAAAGTCAACGATGATCAAAGTCAACAGATCTAGGTTAAAGTCAATGGTCAGTCAATGGCTACATGGTTTGGGTCGGTTCTGGGTTTCTGAGTCGAGTTATGGGTCGGGTTGCATAGACACAGTGATGTCATCCTAATGACGTGGCATTGACCTCGACTAGGGCTGACGTGACTAGGGCTTGCGAGGTGCTAACATGGCTAGATGATGTCATCAGTTGATGTCAAGATAACATCATCAGAGGTTTTCGACGCGAGGCTGGAGTGTGCGATGTCCACCGGCACGTCGAAGAGAAGCCAGAAACCCAGGCGACGTGTGTGGGTGCGTGTTGGTAGACTGGCAACTGGACTTCTTGGGTTTTACAGATCAGCGGGCTACTAGGCCGACAAAGCGGCACGTGTAATCATAATCCTACCTGAGAGTCAAGAATCTTGGCAGCATGTGGGAGAGGCACCAGAGTCGTTGTCACACATTGTGGCGAGGGTTTTGGTCGTGAGAGGTCACGGAGCACGTTTATGGTGTTGGTTTCATAAGGCAAAGCTTGGATTTGCACAAATTTGAAAGGGAGAAGCACGGATTGCTTGGGCTTAAGGATCTTGACATAGCATTGAGCCATGGAGGTTGCATGATGCCATGGAGTCTAGATATGAAGTTAAGCAAGGGCACTGTGAATCTGTGCTATGCATGTATGAATCTTCTTTGTTGTGTAGAGATGTTTGTTTGATGCTAAGAATGAAGTTTGGCTATGATACCATGTTAAATATATTAGCAACACGGTGTGTTATACCATGTTGTATATGCTAGAGTGGATGCAGAAAGGGAAGCATAGAATAGAAACACTTAGAACATGAAAGTTACGTAGTTCAGCCCTGTCAGCCTACATCCATAGATGAATCCCTTAAAGGCTACATCTTTATTATGTAAGAAAGTATTACAATAACATGTGTTATAATGAACCCTAATAGGAGTATATATAGACACCTAAACCCTAAACTACTAGTACAAGTAGGAGTGGCCTTATGCCTATTACATTGAGCTAATATGTCTAATATATTTCTAAAGATACTCCTAGTCATTCTCAACTTTTCCATTCTCTGGGAATCCCGGACCTGGACCATATTTTCTAAAAGCTTAGACCTTATAGTCTCCTCTGTGCAGAGGTAGAACTCCATACCCATTATGGTAGGAGCTTTATCCATTTTGACATGTATGCATTAACGCATGCCGCTACATCGCACGCTCTAGCCACACGCCGAAAACCTTTGATGATGTCATCTTGACGTCAACTGATGACATAATCTAGCCAGGTCAGCGCCACGCAACCCTAGCCACGTCAGCCCTAGTCTAGGTCAACGCCATGTCATTAAGATGACGTCACCATCTCTACAGCCCGATCCGTAACTCGACTCGGAAACCTAGAACCGACCTGGACCATGTAGCCGTTGACTGACCGTTGACTTTGACCTAGATCTGTTGACTTTTGCGTTGGCCTTTGACCAAAAGTCAAAATTTCTGAAAGGGCTTATATTGCTTAGCTTTTCGCGTAGATTCCAATTTTTGACTCTGTTTCTTCATTTGAAACTCCAAAATTGGTCAATTGGCACATTCTTCATTGTGGTTTCTTTAAAGGCATTCTTTTTGGCATCTCCAAGTGATCTTTTCATGTTTATCCAACCTCAAACCTTCATCGAGCTTCCTCCTTGAGTTTGAGTGAGGGTGTTAGAGTTATATTAGACATTAGCCCAATATAATAGGCCCACTCCTACACATTTCAAGCCATCGAATGAGCAACTTCATTGGCCTGTCTATCACACGTAAGAAGTCCCATTTCCTACTGCTCTGGCAGCAACTTTTGCATCCTTGATTATAGGACATACAGAAAAATTATTAAAATTAGAGAATAAGAAGATATAATAAATGTTGATGATGAAGAAAAAAATTTAAATGAAGAAATAATTTCACAAGATAATGAACATTATGATAATATTGACTTAGATAGAATTGATTAGACATTAATCAATTTGAATGTGTATGTTATAAACACATGTGAATTTGATTTATTTAGATAGTTTTGTTAAATTTTATTTCATAAGTAATAATTAAATTAGTTATTAGTTGAATCTATTTTGAATTTATATAAATATGCATTTTATATGTATATTTATAATTTTTTTTATAAATTTTATTTGGTGTTTGTATATCGTACGGTACACGATACAATATGATACATTAATTGATAATTTTTTTTTTTAATATTCCTACCATTAGTTGATATTGTCTATAAGCCTCATTACATTAGACCTAGAAATCGATTGAAAAAGATTCTCTAGAACTTTCTCTACATCAATGGCCGAAGTGCAACCTGCTGTAAGTTCAAGAACAGATGGTGAAAGAGTTGAGCTCATGAAGTCTTTAGATTTTCAAATCTGGTAATCTGGATTGAGTATTGCTGTAATTGAACCAGAAAGATCTTTGAGAAATTTCTCTGGAATCGGTTGAAACTCATCAAGTAAATCGAACATTAAGTATTTTTCAAGCACCATAGTAATCTAATGCTTCCAAACAATATAGTTTGTACTATCCAACTTCACAGTCTTCATATTCACCATGTTAAAAAGAAGCAACAGAGGTGGATTCATCAAGTTCACAGACATAGTTGTAGTTGAGGGAGCATTGCTGAAGTGCTCAAATTAGAAGTTGAATTACATGATACTGTAGGAGGCAAAATTTTGTCAAGCCAATTACAAAATGCCACATCAAAAATTTAGTGACAAATTCCAAATTAATATGTCATTAAATTAATTAAGTCAAATGATGACATGTGTCATCCAAATTGACATCACATTGGCATATTAAAATTTGCCAAATGCCATTCGGCCCACAAGATAAAGATAAATTTTCTATTCAAAATTGATAGATAATTATCTTTATTAAAATAAATTAAATAGAGATAATTATTTATCTTTATTGATTATTATCTTTGTCAAAATATGATATTTGTCAAAATAGATAAAAAAGAAGAATTCGGACCAATCAAAAGTCTGCTACATATTTTCAAGCATATCAATTCGTAGTGGAGCTTATCCTCTGAAATCACTATGAATAGAGGACATCCCCTCTCATTTTCAAGACGAAGTTTTCAAGACGTCAAAGCTCTGAAGAAATTTTGTCTCAAGAACACACGAAGAACATTCAAATAAGTTCTTTGAAGTTCTATTGGAATTAAGCTGAAAAAGCCTCCATAAACTTCAACAAACCTCAAATCCTTGAAGCTCTATGGATCAAGCCTCTAAAACCCCAAAGAACTTCAACCTAAAAGCCTTCATATTCAAAGACTTGAAGAACAATAAATCTCTAATAAGCTTGAAGCTAGAGATTTGTTGTGGAGACCGTTCAATCCATCTTTCAACTAAAATCAAGAAGATTCCTTGTTTGAGTCAAGTTCAATGAAGATAGAATCAGAGGCTATTCTTTTGTAAAAGAATTGAAATAGAGATTGTACTTGTTATTCATCAATACAAATTATTATTTGCAAACCATATTTCTTTTCAATTGCTTGATTTTCTATAATTGGAAAAAATTTGTGTTTACAAATTTTTGGCATGCCCGGTGAGACAATCTCTACCTCTTATCTCTTCTTCATCAACTTGTCACATCCTTTGAAGCCATATGGCTTCAAAGAAGACTCAAATCAAAAACCCTCTTTTTGGAAAAAGTGAAGTTGATCCCACACTTGATTCAAACTCTGATATTCCTTATACTGGACCCATGACAAGGGGAAGGATAAAAGCCCTTGCAGAAGTCTATGCTCAAACAACACCTATACCCTAATCTTCGTCTGTTTTCAACACTTCTGAAACCGAGAAGTCACAAACAGCCTCATCTACTCAGGGGGCAAGCAAAGATGTAGCTGGCCTCGTCAAAGAAATGTTGTCTCAACCAGCTTTGTCACTAGATCCAACACAAGAAGCTCTGATTGTTGACGAAAAGGATGAATCACTTGATGGCTTTGAATTCTCTTTTTCAGACGATATTCCTGCTTCCAAGCTTAGGGATTCTCCTCACTCTGTTAGCTCATTTGCCATGCCAGTCATGATGACTAACACAACATCTTTGGAGGAACAAGTCTCGACTATAGCCCAGACCTTAGAAGAATTAATGAAGTCTATGAAAGAAAGGGAAGCAATGAGAGACGCACAAATAGCTCTCCTAATGGATAAGATGGGGAATACATCTGGAGTGAATCGTGAAGATGAAAGCTCTAGGTCGAAACAAACCCATAATGACAAACCTGAAAATTCAACAAAGGATCTTAATTTCTCTATAGAGGGATCTATCTCTCTTGACCAGCTTAAGGAGTTAATCAAGGAGGCTATCAAAGACCAAGTAGGGGGAGGAAGTCAAGCATCCATTGCCTACGCTAAACCATACACTCAAAGGATAGATCTCTTGAGGATGCCTCAAAACTATTAGCCACCAAAGTTCCAACAATTTAAGGGTAAAGGCAATCCAAGGCAACATATAGCTCACTTTGTGGAAACTTGTAACAATGCTGGAACTTATGGGGATCTCATGGTCAAGCAATTTGTTCACTCTTTAAAGGGAAATGCGTTTGATTGGTATACCGACCTAGTGCCCGGCTCCATTGATAGTTGGAATCAAATGGAGCGTCCTAAACCGTTTTTATAGTACTCAGCGTACTGTTAGCACGATAGAACTCACCAATTCAAAGCAGTGGAAAGAAGAGTCTGTCATTAATTACATTCAACGGTGGAGAAATCTTAGTCTCAACTGCAAGGATCAATTATCTGAAGCGTCTGCAATTGAGATGTGCATTCAAGGAATGAATTAGGCTATAAGCTACATTCTTCAAGGAATAAAGCCTAAAACATTTGAAGAATTAGCAACACGTGCTCATAACATGGAGCTTAGTATTGCTTCCAATGGTCACCAAGGCCCACCTGTTCAAGAACCCTACAATGGGAGAGAAAGACAAGATACTCACAAAGGGGGCAAATTCCCTCCTAAACTGGAAAACAAACAGTCTTTGATTGTAACTACTGCTCCTCTCAAAGTTTCAGTTAAACCTAAGATAAAAGAACAGACATATGCTCTTACACAAGAGAGAAAAAGAAGACCAACCTTACAAGAAATGCAAGAAAAGAAATATCCATTCCCTGATTCCGATATCTCCAACATGTTGGATCATCTGCTTGAGTTGAAGTTGATTGAGCTACCAGAGATGAAACGTCCTGAAGAGGCTGACCAAACAAATGATCCCAAGTATTGCAAGTATCATCGCCTCATAGGCCACCCCATAGAACAATGCTTTGTGTTGAAAGATAAAATCATGGAGCTAGCCCATCAAGGAAAGATCACGTTTGATGATGAAGTTGCAACTGTCAATCTAGCCATGGTAGCCTCAACAACCACTTCTACTAATTTCACCATTCAATTTGGCTCATTTGAGCCTATTGAGGTGAAAATAGCTTTCTCCCCAGTTCCAGTTCCCGAGGACTATATCTTTTCATCTCTTACATGTTATCAAGTAAGTGGTGAAGAAGACTCTTCAGATAGTGAGGAAGAAATAGAGCGAGCTATTGTGTATAGAGCATATTGGTCTTCAATCATTTTCACTGATGATGATCGTTTGTTGGGATCCAAGATTCATAATCGTCCTTTATTTGTGACTGGCTACATTCGAGAACAAGAAGTCAATCGTATCCTTATTGATGGTGGATCTGCAGTCAATATCCTTCCACTCAAAATATTGAAAGAACTTGGAATCTCATTGGATGAACTACTTCCCAGTAAATTGATGATTCAAGGCTTTAATCAAGGTGGACAAAGAGCTATTGGAAAGATTAGACTTCATATGCTCATCGGTGAAATGGAATCAAGTGCGCTCTTTCATGTCATTGATGCCAAGACCACTTACAAAGTGCTTATTGGAAGACCATGATTGCATGAATATGGTGTTGTGCCATCTACATATCACCAATGCTTTAAATATTTCCAAGATGGACAAGTTAAGAAGATAGTAGCTGATCACAAGCCCTTTACTGTAGCTAAAGCACATTTTGCTGATGCAAAATTTTACTTGGAAGATGATACACTAGAAGAAGCACAAGTCATTGTTTCACCATCTAGCAAAGACATAAACCTCCACTACAAAACTTCAAGGATTAACTCTCTAGTTGAGGAGAAGGAAGCCAAGCCAATTGAGGAGAAGGAAACCAAGCAAACAAAGACTTCCATAGAAGAGAAGAAGCATCAAGTTTCTAAAGCGACTAAGGCAGCTCCTATGTTACACTATGTCCCAGTCACCAAAAGAAAAGAGAGTCAATCACCCTTTTCAGAAGATGGAGAGTCAGTATTGGAAGATTTGCAGGGATTAACTCTCCTAGTTGCTAAAATCACAAAATCAAGAATCTCAAGCCAACCATTGAAAGGGTTCACAAGACCATCTCAAGGACCAATTGTTGACCATGGGACTTTGCCCACCAAACGAACCAAAGAGGGTTTTGACCCAAATGCATATAGACTCATGGCTAAAGCTGGTTATGACCATGAGAAGCCAAGTGGTTTGGGTAAGCTCATCCCTGAAGCCTCTGGAAAAGAAGAACATAAAGTGTCAAAGGCTAAAGGTTTCAGTGTAACAAGTTCTAAGGCTGGAATTGGATACACCCCACCAACTCCTATTCATATTCCCATCCGAAAAGCTAGTGTTTCTGTAATTTCGGCAAATTATGAGGAAGAAGAACAATCTTTGAATCTATCAAAGAATTTTTCTGTTTTGACCGCATTGGGTGACCCACTTCACATATCTCAGTCTTTGTTAGGTTAGGGACTCAAGAAGATAACTCTGTTATTGACACTTAAGGCTCTATTTTCACAAGACTTAGTCACTCAACCCCTTCTCAAGTTGGCACTCGAGGTTCAGTTCTCAAAAGGTTTAGTCATTCAATCCATTCTCGACTCTCAAAAGATTTAAAGGCAAGACGAAAGCAGAATAAGAGGACAAATTTCCTTCCTAGAGATGCTAACGACACATTTATTGTTGATCAAGATTTGAATGAGATTCGAAGCTCCATTCCATCTCGTATGAAATGTAGAACCATTTGGGAAGTGAATACTGGAGAAGCCTTGACTATAAAAAGGCGTACAATGGTGACCACAAACCAAGAAGTCGAAGATGATGTTAAGGATGCTCCACCCATCTTTGAAGAAGGCATACAAGCTACAATTGAGGAATTGAAGGAAATCAACGCTAATACAACTGAAGATGGTTTGAGAATTAGCCCCATCAACGGAAAATTCTTGAAGCATTACTATGATTGAAGTTTGAAATGCTCCTTGGTAAGAGCCTAAAACTGCCTACCTCAACACTCAAAGGGTACATAATGTTTTCCCATTACTCTTGAAAGTGTTCTAAAAGTAAAAATAAAAAAAGAGCCCGTTAGGTTGAAAACATTTTTATAAGGCGGCTTAGGCAAAAGTTAGGGCACCCAAAAAAAAAAAAAAAAAAGCCCGCTAGGTTGAAAACCTTTTTATAAGGCAGCCTAGGCAAAAGTTAGGGTATTAAAAGCTTGCTAGGTTGAAAACCTTTAAAAAGGCGGCCTAGGCAAAAGTTAGAGCAAAAAAAAAATCCCTTTCTAGACTACGTGTTGACTTGATCCCTTTTTGGGTACGTAGGCAGTTTGGTATCATTTACTGAGTTCAGTCACATCCTCAAAAAAAAAAAAAATCTCTCCTTCTGAACTACGTGTTGACTTGATCCCCTTTCGGGTATGTAGGCAGCTTGGTATCATTTACTGAGTTCAGTCACATCCTCAAAAAAAAAAAAAAAAATCTCTCCTTCTGAACTACATGTTAACTTGATCTCCTTTCAGGTACGTAGGCAGCTTGGTATCATTTAATTATTAAAAAAAAAAAAAAAAAAACTCCTCCTGAACTACTTGATAAAAAAACTTTCTTGAACCACGTGATGACTCGATCTCTCTCAAGTGCAACACGGGCAAAACTTGGTATGTCACACTAAGTGCAATCATAGTTTTGGGCGAACATCACTATGAGATAGTCGCTAAAAGAAGAATGCTACTGTATGAAGGCTAACATCATTGTAAGACATTACAACCAGAAGGAATGCAAAGTCTCCATGAAAGCAAACATCATTGTGAGAATGTCTCTTGGCATCTCTAAAATGTGCTTTCTCTCTCGTCTTTAAAGTCTAAGTAGTTCTACCTTTCACGTATAAAGTCTTGGTGTTTGCACAGTGTTGCCTCTCATCTTCAAAGACTTGGTGGTATCTCCTTGCATCTTCAAAAACTTGGTGGCACCTCTTTGCATCTCTAAAGTTTGGACTGAGTTGCCTCTCTGTTGAGTTGGATCACCTCAAATCCTCGAAGTTTTGATGTCATCTTCTCACATATTTAAACTTTGAATGGTGTCACCCCGTATCGCTAAAGTCTAGTACTCATCATTTTATACCTTTAAAAAGTATCATAGCAAGAAGCCAATGCACATCCATTGCAAAGATGCCAAAGCACGTCCTTAGATTGCTGCATCGACAGTTGCTCCATTGCAAAGACCACGCTCTAGAAGGGGAATCAAAATTCCAAGAGACATCATAGGTCCACTCAACAATGTCTCTTGAGTCTTTAAGTTCAGGCTGCCTTTCCGCAAATCGACCAATAATCGGCCTTTCAACGAGCATTGATATGTCTACTTCCTTAGTGTCATTCGATTCTTTAGTAACAACAAGATACTTCTTGCCGAATGAAGAGAAGTCTTTGAAGAGCACCATGATGATAGGGCGAACCTACAAAAAAAAAAAAAAATCTACAAAAGAATATAAACTACGGTGCAAAGAAGGTTAAAAAAAAAAAGGGCATGGACATGCAATAAAAAAAAAGTTATTATATCCTCATATGCAAGTATTGCTCCACTGCAATATATCAATGGACACACATCCTTGCATAGACAATTTTCATCCTCAAAGTAGCCTTCTTCTTCAATGCAATCTTCGTTGTCAAGATTGTCTTCCTCTTCAAGGAAGTCATCGTATCACAGATAGACTTCGTTGTCAAAATTGTCTTCCAAGGAAGTCATCGTATCTAGATTGTCTTCGTCTTTAAGGAAGTCATCGTATTACAGATAGACTTCGTTGTCAAGATTGTCTTCCTCTTCAAGGAAGTCACCGTATCACAGATAGACTTCGTTGTCAAGATTGTCTTAGTCTTCAAGGAAGTCATCGTATCACTCCTTCCTTGTCAAGATTGTCTTCCTCTTCAAGGAAGTCATCGTATCACAGATAGACTTCCTTGTCAAGATTGTCTTCGTCTTCAAGGAAGTCATCGTATCACAGATAGACTTCGTCGTCAAGATTGTCTTCGTCTTCAAGGAACTCATCGTATCACAGATAGTCTTCGCCGTCAAGATTGTCTTCATCTTCAAGATTGTCGTCGAGGTCGTTGTCTTGGTAGCTACTTGGCTTGAGGAACAAAATAAACTCTTGCAAGTCCTTCGTAGTGCCACTAAGTCATCATGTTACCTATTCTAAATGGAGGTGGAACAATACAAAACAAAACAAAAAAATAGACATGCAGGAAGAGAAATTCACAAGTAAAAAAAGGCTTTGATCAAGAATGTACCTCCAAAGGTTTGTGTGATTCAACTCTTGCAAGACTTAACGCCAAATCCTTAAAGATGGATCTGCTGCATGCAAAGAAAATCGTCAAATAGTGAGGATTATACGAAGAAACTAGTGTACATTGAATCTATCGAACTAAATATCATATATATGTCATATTAGTTTAGAAAGGTCAATCGACATGATCAAGATAGGACCACGACGTTGTTCATTATGGGCCACATGCTTCCTTTGAATCAAAAGAATTGTTGTACCTGATGGAGGGAAAAGTCTCTGCTTCTTGTACTTAGATACTAGTAATTATTACTAGTGGCATGGATGACTTCGGGAAGGTTGAAATCAAATCTGCACCAGCAAATATAAGTCAATATATTTGAAAGCGTACAAAGAAAAGAGACGGTTTACAAAGATATAAACATGAAGCTGAGGCTACCCTTTTATAGTGCTGGTCACAGAGAGTTTAATTGCAACTAAAACTCATCTAGTCAAGACTAGATTGGCCAGGAAAAGAAGTCAAAATAAAGAAGGATTCTTGGAAGGAATAAGACATTGCGAGTTCCTTCGTTCTAATTGGAATTAAACTCATAAGGACTTTAAATAGGATAGAGTTTCAATTCTTATAGGACGTTGGCTGTTGATATCAGGTGTATTGTGGCAAATATTACTTTAAATAGGATACGAATTCTCCTTATTGAAGTTATCTTTGCAAGACTACTTCGACTAAGAAACAAACATCCTTCTTAAAAGTGGAAGCCCTTATGGCCGCCGACTTGAAGCAAATATGGAATCCTAAATTGTCAAGATTAGGCTCGGAAGAATTGCAATCCCATCTTAAGAGCAATTGTGATAGCCATTAGCCTAATTGTAATAGGAACTTTCCTATCACGTGACATATTTTAACTACACTTTGATTAGGAGTAAATCTCTTCTCATAGTGAGGATATTTGTTTAATTCCTACTAGGAGTCTAACTAAGACCACTTTGACTGGAAAACAAATTTATCTAGTCAAATACCAATGTGGCTAGGAAAAGAAGTCAAAATGAAGGGCAATTCTAGTGTCTGATGGAAGGCATGAAGGATCATCATTGCAAAGGATAGAATTTCAGTCCTTATATGATTACTACTTTGACTAGGAAACAAATTTCCTTCTTAAAGTTATCTTCGCAAGACAAGTTGGGAGCAAAGCTCTTCTCATGATGGTAAACTCCTGCACATGTTCAAGCTATTGGAGAAATGCTTGCTTGCAAATTCCTAAATAAATGAAAGGTGCTGAAACTAATTGCATCTAACCATGAAGTTGTCGAGACTTGATCACTTTCCACATTCAAGATTGTGTACATGTCCAAGTCTTGAGGGGGCATTTGTAGGAGGCAAAAATTTGTCAAGCCAATTGCAAAATGCCACATCAAAAATTTAGTGACAAATTCCAAATTAATATGTCATTAAATTAATTAAATCAAATGATGACATGTGTCATCCAAATTGACATCACATTGGCATATTAAAATTTGCCAAATGTCATTCGGCCCACAAGATAAAGATAAATTTTCTATTCAAAATTGATAGATAATTATTTTTATCAAAATAAATTAAATAGAGATAATTATTTATCTTTATTGATTATTATCTTTATCAAAATATGATATTTGTCAAAATAGATAAATAGAGATAATTATCTCTAAGAAGAATTCGGACCAATCGAAAGTCTGCTACATATTTTCAAGCATATCAATTCGTAGTGGAGCTTATTCTCTGAAATCACTATAAATAGAGGACATCCCCTCTCATTTTCAAGACGAAGTTTTCAAGACGTCAAAGCTCTGAAGAAATTTTGTCTCAAGAACACACGAAGAACATTCAAATAAGTTCTTTGAAGTTCTATTGGAATTAAGCTGAAAAAGCCTCCATAAACTTCAACAAACCTCAAATCCTTGAAGCTCTACGGATCAAGCCTCTAAAGCCCCAAAGAACTTCAACCTAAAAGCCTTCATATTCAAAGACTTGAAGAACAATAAATCTCTAATAAGCTTGAAGCTAGAGATTTGTTGTGGAGACCGTTCAATCCATCTTTCAACTAAAGTTAAGAAGATTCCTTGTTCGAGTCAAGTTCAATGAAGATAGAATCAGAGGGTATTCTTTTGTAAAAGAATTGAAATAGAGATTGTACTTGTTATTCATCAAAACAAATTATTATTTGCAAACCATATTTCTTTTCAATTGCTTGATTTTCTACAATTGGAAAAAATTTGTGTTTACAGATACATCAAAGCTTCCCAAGGAAGGCTTTTATACCATGAAGAAATTCTGTGTTTCTTAAGCTAAGCAATAATGGAGGAATTTAGGGAGAGAGAGAGAGAGAGAGAGAGAGAGAGGTAGTAGATAAAACTTGTATATGCTTTCATAAAAATAATTCAATACACAATGTATATATTTATACATACCTCAAACTCACTAACTGAATACCAAACTGACTCCAAAAATATCGGGTTTTCAGCATGATCCACACTTCTCTAACAGATTGGGCTTACGGGGGAGATCGACCATAACTGCTATATCTGTATTTTGTATTTCATGGAGGGAAAGGATGGCTTAGACAAAAAACTGTCGTACGTGTTTTGATCTATGCACATCTTTTAGTAAATCGGCTTCATGTGACTTAGTTATTTCACATGTGAACTTTTGAAATGATTTTTCCACACGTGTACGTGTGTCCTTAGACGAAATACAGTTTTGTGCCAATTTTTTTTCATAAACGTTGTCATTTGTTGCAGTCTTTGTTTTAGAGTGAATCTTATGTTTAACGCTTGCCATTTAGTATTTGTCATGAAATTTTTGTGAATGTGTAGCATTTCTATTTAAAAAAAAAAAAAAAAACAAATGATCTTGTTTGATGGAGAGAGGAATAACTTAATGGGCGAGGATAATTAACTGGGGTGTTAAGGAGGGAAGCCAAAAGGTTGTGGAGGTATTAAATAATTAAGAATAATTGAAAAAAAAAAATGCTTTGGATCCTAAAAATAGCTTTAAATATTTTTGCATACTTACCATTACATATATAACTTTTTTTTTTTTTTTTTTTTAAATTTGTAAGGTTGAATTTATTCAACCATCTAATTGGCTTTATTCCGTGCCAAATTTGCTTGTAATTCAGCATTTAGTAACCCTGTATTTAGGTGGGATTGATGTAAGGGTAGAGAGTGAGATAGAGTGAAGTTTGCTCAAGAATGTGCAAGAAAACAGAGAGTCGCGGCTGGGACTCGCGGGTGTCTCGCGGCTGCAAGCCGCCAGAAGCACACACGTGCCAAGCATGTTGGAAGATGAACAGTCATGCTAGCTGGAGCACTACAGGACAAAACAGGACAACTGGCCATACGGTTATCTCGCGACTGGATCTCGCGACTTAGTCAAGCCGCGAGGTCAAGCCGCGAGCCACCCCTGTTTTGTAAAAACCTGACGTTTCACATTCCTCTCCACTCCAGTATAAATACCCCTATTACCCACGATTGAGAGAGAGCTTCCAGAGAGAATTTTGAGAGAGAAACCCTAAAGAAAAACTAGATTGATTCACACACAATCTATACCTTAGAGACTCTTCAAATTCCTCAACTCTCTTCCTCTCCATTGTTAAATCCTTGAGAGGCATTATACCAAACCAGGTTCTCACCATCATCATCATTGTGAGACTGCTGTTTGGATTTCTGGGAAGCAGTTAGGAAGGAGCCAATCTACATTGGTTGATGCTACGGTCTAGTAGCGGAATCCGGAAAGCTAGAAAAGAAAAAGGTTCGGCGCAACCTCGTTGGAGCAAGAAGCTTGGAGGGCTTAGGTGCATTGGGTAGATTAGGCTTGGAAGGTCTATTGCTGTCCTTGTATCCCAACTATATTTTCTAGTGGATTGATTACCGCTTGAAGGGCGGCGGAGAGGTTTTTCGCCGAGGGCTTCGGTTTCCTCTTCGATAACACATCGCGTGTTGTCTTTGTGTTTGCATCTTCCTTCCTCTCTATCTTTGCCTTTTATTTATCTGCTGTGGATTTTAATCTGTTATGGCTTAGATAGTATTTAATCAATTTCGTATGATAGCATATGTTAAGTTTCCGCACACTAGTTGTTTGACATATTGCTTGAATTGATTAAGTTGTAATTTGGGAGTCTAAACGTTCAAAGGTGTTTTTGTACACGTTTTTGAACTTTCAAAATTGATAATTGAGGAAGGAGGATTTATTAGATTTGAATCTTGAATGAATGTCTTATTTGAAAACACCAAAAAGCACCATCGAGTTGAGCTATATGATTTTAGGCGACTTTTATTTTTTATTTTTTGGGAGTGCAATATCTGATTCAAGGAAGCAAAAGCAGTTTGTTATTTTGAAATAACCGTTATAATGACTGCTTGCATTGGTGCTTACCCGGGCCAATAGTTGGAGATGGTTTGTAAGTGGCTAGTTATTCAACCATTATTAAGTTTAAGGTTGGAGCGCATCAACGGTTGTGGCTATTGAGGGTTGGTGACGTTCACTAAGTAATTGGCTTTGAAAGAAGGGTTATGCTAACGAGTACTTTTAGGAAAATGATTAACAATCCATTTTAGGAAAGTTTTGACACTATTTTTATGGGAAATGAAAAAATTTGTCAAAACATTAAATTTTTTTTTCTATAAAAACTTTCTTTAAATTGATTGTTAACCATTACTACTTTAGAAAACAACTCAGAGAAAAGAAGAAATAAGTTTCCTACTCCTAATACCTTCCCAGAACACAGATTTGAGACAAGAAATCGTCAAGCTCGTAAGTTACATTCCTAAAAATTCATAAAAAATTTCGGGAGGCCGTGGCCCCCTTGGGCCATAACGTGGCTCTGCCACTGTGAGAGAGAGAGAGAGAGAGAGAGAGAGAGAGAGAGAGAGAGAGAGAGAGAGAGAGAGAGAGAGAGAGAGAGAGAGAGAGAACTGAAATACCTTGATGTTGCCTGAGGTCAGGGGCGGCGCCGCCGCGACACATTGAAGTCTGAGGTTCTTATTTCCCGATCTCACTTTTGTTGTCACCGATCTCACAATGTTCAATCTAGGCTAAGTCAATCTCCGATCTCGCCGTCACAGAGCTACTCTAGGTGTTCAGTGTTGCTGCCTTGCTGAGTCAATGTTGCTGCTGAGAAGTGAGGGCGTGAGGTTCTTATTAGGTTAGGAATTGTTTTAGTTTAAAATATGATTGGGTAATGGGTATACCATATACGTATTAAGTTTATAAATTTTTTATTATTATTATATTTGTTGGGAATCCGTGGGTTTGCTAGGCTTGCACCGATCATTTTTTTTTTTTTAAGAATCCGTGGGTTTCAGTTTTCAGTATATTGGGCTTTTTTTCCTGGCAGGCTTGCCTATTACATTTTTTTTTTAGCTTGAAGGTAGAACAAATAAAATTTTATTTATTTATTTGAGGATGTTCCTAATTTTGATTCAAGGTCTTCCTAACTTTTTCTTATAAAGGGTAAACAAATAAAAAAAATTTAATTATTATATATAATTTTTTTTTCAAGTCAAGATGTTCCTAAGAACACCCTGACGCGAACGTGGCGTCGCCACTAGGTGAAGGTGAACACGCAGATACTACAAAGTCATAGTCAAAATCAACTTCTGCGGTGCAACTGTGCAAGTAAACTAAATAAGCAAAGACCACAGGTCAATCTTTCAAGTCTTCCTATACAACAATTTTCCTAACATTCTTTGCTTCCCGCTTACCATCTAACCCCCTGTACCTTTTACACACACAGAGAGACTGCCTCTGAGAATTGATGAAAGTTGAAACTTAGAGATTTTAGCTTATTTTGGCTACTATTTATGGGTCTTATGGTATTTTTTAGTACTATTTATAGATCTTACTGTATATTAATACAAGGTGTACTATTTATGGATCTTATTGTATTTTTTTTTTTGGTCTCATATATTAATATAAGGTGTATGCTAATTTGAAATAATAATAATAATAAAAAAGACTTCAAATATGTTTAAAACTATCCTGCTTCAACCCATTATATAACAACTAAATAAATTATCAGTATGTAGTTTTGGTCGATTTTTTTAATGAGTTATATGATGTGTTTAAATAATATTAATGGATTTGAAAGATACCTTTAAACATGTTTGGATTCAAATTTTATCTATTATTAATTGTTATAAAATTTTTTGTATCACACAAAAAAAAAAAAAAAAAAAAAAAAAACTATTTTCTATAAATGGGGGAAGTATTACCGTTTTTTTTTTTTTTTTTTTAAATTTAATCACAAGGAATTATAATTTTTTTTTTTTTTTTTTTTTGAGAAAGAATAAGGCAAGAATTTAAGACTAGAATTTATTTCCAATATTTTTTGGATTTTTATTCACAGATTTTTTTTTTTTTTTAATGTCATATTCATAGAACTATTGATAAAATACAAATGTGACAAAAACTAACTTTTCAATGTATATTTTGCTAACAATTTTTTATATACCTCCCTTCACATTTTAAAAAATATATATACAAAGACCATTTGATGTATTAATGTCTCATTATATTTTTTTAATATCTAACTTTTTTGCAATATATAACTAATTAACTTTAGAAGCATTTAAGTCATACGTTTCAATAAATAAATATATATATATATATACATAAATTCTAATAAAATAGTAAAAACATTTATTCCTTTCCAAATATAAATTCATTTTCATTTTAAATTTGGAGAGGTAGTTTTATTAGAGGTGCACATGGTCGGATTGAGAAATTTTCAACCCAACCCAATCTAACCCATCACATGTACAGAAACCAGGCCAACCCAAATCACATGGGTCATGATGGGTTAGGTTAAGTCGGTGGATTGTACATACTATGCACATACATATTTTATGCCTTGTAAAGTTTGAGCTTTCAAAAATTATTTATACATTTTCAATAAATTATTAAAATTCATATACTATGCTTAAATTATAATCTAGATTTATAAATTCATTAAAACTGATTCTTAAAATACCAAAATCAATCAAACTAAAGAATTAAAATAATGGTAATAAAATAAACTTATATACATGGTGGGTTGGGTTAGGTCATATGGGTAAAAACAACTATTAACCTGATCCTGACCCAACCCAAAGCTCAAAATAAAATTTCAACCCAACTCGCCAACTCACAAAACCCAACCGGATGCATCGGGTTGGGTAGGGTTGAATCGGTTTCATCATGTTGGTGTGCATGATGCACACCCTTAAGGCCCTAATGGTGTACAAATGCATGGTTTTTTTTTTACTTTTCTATTAGAAGAAAATGTGCTATGATGATTCTAATTTTAGGACATGTTCTACTTTATCATCCATAAAATTTTTTTTTTTTTTTAAATTATGTGTTGATATTATTATATTTATTCTATATTATATTGTAGGTGTAATTACCAGTTCCTTTTATATTTCAAAATTGTCCCTCACTTTTCAAATATATCAATTTAATCTCTAACCTTTTAATATTGTGTCAAAATATTCCAAGCAGCTAAGTATTGAATGGAAAAATCTAATGTGGCTAATTATGATATTAAAATATTGGAAAATGATAAAGCCTAAACATACTAAATTATAATTTTTACTACATGAAAGTTACAAACTGATATGGTAATGAATGTGACTGGTAGATTTAAACTACTTTGTAACTGAATATTTGAATTATTTATTTACGATTGGTGCATATTAGTTTGTAAGCTCAATATAATAAAACTTGTAGTATATGTAATGTTATTTTAAAATATTAATTTTGATGTCACCTTGGATGGCACGGTGACGTTGGGTAGTCCCTCGATGGAGCTATCATTGGCATATTTTCAATAAGTAAATATATATATATATATATTTATGGTAAAAACATTTATTCCTTTCCAAAAATAAATTCTTTTCATTTTATATTTAGAGATTTAGGTGTATAATAGGTTTGCTAGGTCGGGTTGAGATATATATGTGTGTGTAGTAATACTTTTTTTTCAAAATATATAAATAAAAGAAAGAAAAATAAGAAAAAGATAGGAGGTTTAGGTTTCAAATCCTCTACCAAAGGAGTAGAATTTACAAATTTTTTATGTTTGGTTTGACATAAATTGATTTCTAAAAAATATTTCACCTTTATAGGTTTTTAGAGCGATGAAAAATGTTGATCAGCCAGAAATTGTTTCCTGCTTGAGCGTAAAATAAAGGCATTTATGGAGGAAAATAATTTACACTTTCATTTTCAATAAACCATTTTCTGCCTCACCCAAAATTTATCAACCAAACCACCACGCCTCACCTCCTACTTTCTTTCACCTAACCACTACCCCCACTAATGTCCCTAGTCTTCAGTCATTGCCACCACTGATCCTTGATCACAATTTTTTTATCTAATTTTTTTTTTTTTATTAAATATGTGCTTAGGAGATAAGAAAATAGTAGAAAATATGTTTTCCATAACATTTTCAAGAATGCAACCAAACACTTGAAAATATTTTCACCTATTTTCCATGAAACCAAACACAAAAAATCTTTTGGAAAGGAAAACAAAGTGACCTTATGATTGAACCCAAACAAAAAAAAAAAAAAAAGATGTCGTGTTTTGATCTATGCATGGCATTCAAAGTAAAATGGCGTCAAGTGATTTAGTTATCTCATGTGTGATCTTTTGAAATGATTTATCCACATGTGTGTCCTTCAACAAAACGATATAGTTCTGGGACAATCTTTTATTATAAACGGTGTCGTTTGTTGTAGTCTTTGTTTCGGGGTGAATCTTATATTTAACACTTGTCATTTAAGATTTGTTGTGAAATTTTTGTGAATGTAGTATTTCTTTTTTCTTTTTTTCTTTTTCTTTTTTTAAAAAGGGCAAATGATCCTGTTTGATGGAGAGAGGAATAACTTAATGGGGGAGGATAATTAATTGGAGTGTTAAGGAAGGAAACCAAAAAAATTGTGGAAGTATTAAATAATTTAGAATAATTGAAAAAAAAATTTGGATCCTAAAAATAGTTTTAAACATATTGAAATACATACCAAACTCTTATGAGGATGTATTGGATAACAATATTTTATCATGGCAAGCACGCCTGAATCTTAATAAAGGAAATCCATATTTTCTTCATAGATGTCTTTTCTAATTTTGCTCTTGTCCTCATACGAGAACAACGTTTACAATTATTGTATAAGTTGTATTGTAAAAGACTTTTTAAGATTTGTCTAAAGGAATCGCAAAATTTATTTCATTTATTATGTTTACACTTATTATAATGTGGTTAAGTAACCGAATGGAACTTTACCACATTCAGTCAGTGAATAATTCATTGCCTTTTATTTTATTTTATTTAATAATTTTTTTTTCAGCTATAACCGTCTAAATTAAAGTATATGAATGCGTAAAGGCAAAGTATATGTAAAGCTCAAACCATCCAAGTTGATTTAAATTTTGGATATTCTTGTTGAAAAAATGAGGAGGTGTCAACTAATTGAGTTACAAGGCTCTTAACAATTTTTTTTTGGCTTTTAATATGTAAGTTTTTTTTTTTTTTTTTTTAGAAATATAATATAATATGCAAGTTAGGGAAGCAAAATCAGATTGTTTTATTGAAATAAATGTTACAATGACTGCTTGCATTGTGATAATTTTATATTCATGAGTATTTTTATCGTAAATGTGTTTTACATGAAACTATTTATTCTATTATTTTAAAAAATATTATTATATTCATGTGTAAAATTGTGAGGTCTTAAAGATCAACTAAAAGTTAAATGTCTTCGATTATATATATATATATATATATATATGTAAGGACTCGATTCGTATCAAACCACAACAGGGTTGGATTCGCACGTAAAAAGGCTCATACAATATCATTTGTAGAGCGTGGGTTTGAAAGGCTAGGCCCTGGTCACCAGACGGTGGGTTTTTAGTGGTGTTCATGCATGGTTGAGTAGTCGTCACCCCTGGAGTCTTTCTCCTGGAGGTGGGCTGGGAGGCTCTGGTTTTTGGCCATTTTTCCCAGCCCCCTCTCTAGATTACTTACTTTTCCTTTTATACTAGCCTTCGTTCACTGTCCTTCATCCACGTGTAGGGTCAGCCTTTCCAGGACTGATACTTGTCCCATCAGCCTATACCCAAAGTCGTTGGGGGTGGTTGTAAAAGCCAAAGAATGCGGCTCTGTCAGGTGCAGAGTATTGAATGGCAGTAAGGACAGCTTTCCCTTGATATTTTGGATTTTCTTTCAAGTTTAGTCCTATACCGTTTTTGTCCCTCTGTCTGATGGGATTTTGGGTTCTGTCGAGGACTGAACTGTCCTCAGCTGTATCCCAAGACTATCTTGTACTTTATATTATCGGGTTTGGGCCATAGCCCTCCTCGGCTTGGACCTTTGGATTCCCCACGGGTAAATGGGTCTGGCCCATAAATTACTTGGACCCCACAATAGCCCCTCAAAACCCTGCCATCGGACCTTTGAGTTGGAAAGGTGGGTTTTGGTAATACCGAGCCGTTTTTATGGCTCATTTAATTTATCCTCTCATTGATGCTGGCGGTTCTCCTCTTGCCCAGAAAATATATCGGTTTACAAGGTGTTCCCCTTAATTTACTGACGACACGCTCCTGCCGTTTGGCTGTCCAAAGCGTGTCTTTAATAGCCTCCCTTTACGAGACCTTTCAAATCTAACGGTTACTGATGGGATGGGGAAGCAGAACAGGCATATTTTTGTTTGCCGATTTCCTTGGAGATCTGAACACATTAAATTCCTCCTGCTTCGCCCCTCATATAAAAAGAAAAGGCGAGAGTGATTTTTCCCATACATAAACCCCTTTAATCCCCAAAATCTGAAACCCTTAAACTCCTCGCAGAGTTTACTTCTATCCTCTGGTTATACCTTAAATTGTGATACGTTTACCATTGTAATAAGCAATGAAAGAACCATACCCCTCCCAAAAGCACCACATTCTAATAAAACTCAAAATGGCTCGGTCAGGGCAAGGATGGTGGAGACTCAAGATTTGTCTCACTTTCCTTTCAGCCAAAATCCGAAGCAGAGGCTCCTCACGTCAACCTTTCGGCGTGATTGAGCCGAGGACACCCATTATCAGTACCAACCGGCTTCTCACAAGCATATCTAACATGGCACCAGTGTGTTAGGAGTCAGGACTGAGGCAGGGACTAAGTGCCCCTGCTTCTTCCTCTCTTTGTTCACTGTTGCCCCTTCTGCCTCTCTTTCTTCCATTCCATCTCTTCTCTCTTCTTCTCCTCCTTCTTTACTCATGTCCTCCATCTTCTTCATTCATCTCCTCCATCTTCTTCCTCCATCTCTTCCATCTTCTTCTGCAGAAGGTCTCTTTCTCAATATGGGCGCTACTGAGGCAGAGTTAGGAAAGACTTCGGAGACGAGTTTAAAAAGAGATCTGACTGTTTACTCAATGTATCGTTTTTTTTTTTTTTTTTTTTTTTTTTTTTTTTTATTATGATTTTGGCAATCTATATTTTGTATAGGCTTGTTTAAGCCCCTCTTTGTACGTTGTAATTCATCTTTATATTAATAAAAATTGTTATCACTTTACTTTACAGTTCTATCTCTATATTTTCGAAATAATAACGCAATGCAAAGACATACACCCTTGTGAATTCTTTTTGCTTCTAAACCGTGACCGACGTCTAGGACCAAAGTCCCAGTTAAATAAAAAGATCTTGCTCTGTGTTTATAGAAACAGTCCGGTTTAATAATACTGAATCGAACGAATGATACTTAGGGCTGAAACTCCTATTAGGCAGGAAAAGAAAGGACATTATGATGAACTTACTGGGTAGGCCTGGCACAATACCGCCGACCTTAGAGTACAATACTTGGGGCCCTAATCCTTTACCAAAGAAAAGGGCGTTATTATGAATTTGCAAGTGCTGTTCGGCACAATAATATAGCATTTAAATCAATGACACACAGGGTCAAAATACTTGCTAAGAAAAAAATATCACCACAACTTTAATAGGATTGTTTGGCACATTAATGCCGACCTGAGAAAAAGGACACTTACCCCAAAACTAGCCGAGATGATAACTGACTACTCGATGCGGTGTAGGAGGTAATCATCCGAGGAAATATCACCCGCAAAATGAACAACCCCCCTAGGCTACCGAAGGGTGGGGCGTTTCACCCTCTTCTTAATTCCTGCTGGCCTTAACCTTTTGCAGTATCTGAGCCGAGGATTGAGTAATTTAAAAAAATTTTATTGATTAACCAACCTTATGAAACTCAATCTTTTTCTCATCCAAGTAGTTGGTTTCCCCATAGGCTTGAGTCCGAGGACCATGCAATGCCTTGGTTCTGTCCAAACCCTAGTTTTCCTCATCCAAGTAGTTGGTTTCCCCATAGGCTTGAGTCCGAGGACCATGCAATGCCTTGGTTCTGTCCAAAACCTAGTTTTCCTCATCCAAGTAGTTAGTTTCCCCATAGGCTTGAGTCCGAGGACCATGCAATGCCTTGGTTCTGTCCAAAACCTAGTTTTCCTCATCCAAGTAGTTGGTTTCCCCATAGGCTTGAGTTCGAGGACCATGCAATGCCTTGGTTCTGTCCAAAACCTAGTTTTTCTCATCCAGGTAGTTGGTTTCCCCATAGGCTTGAGTCCGAGGACCATGCAATGCCTTAGTTCTGTCCAAAACCTAGTTTTCCTCATCCAGGTAGTTGGTTTCCCCATAGGCTTGAGTCCGAGGACCATGCAATGCCTTGGTTCTGTCCAAAACCTATTTTTCCCATTGCGTGGGACCTTGGCTCTAGGGGAGTTAGCTCCTCGGCTGAGCCCCTAGAGTTATCTAAGCGATTGACGCTACTAAACGTAGCCCCTAGTCAAGAATCATAGACCTTAGCAGAACTTTACACTAAAACTCTATAACTAGTTGTTAAAAATGGTAAAGGAACTCTCTCAACCTATCGTCTATGCCAACACACAAGCCTTCCCCACAGACGGCGCCAATTGTAAGGACTCGATTCGTATCAAACCACAACAGGGTTGGATTCGCACGTAAAAAGACCCATACAATATCATTTGTAGAGCGTGGGTTTGAAAGGCTAGGCCTGGTCACCAGGCAGTGGGTTTTTAGTGGTGTTCATGCATGGTTGAGTAGTCGTCACCCCTGGAGTCTTTCTCCTGGAGGTGGGCTGGGAGGCTCTGTTTTTTGGCCATTTTTCCCAGCCCCCTCTCTAGATTACTTACTTTTCCTTTTATACTAGCCTTTGTTCACAGTTCTTCGTCCACGTGTAGGGTCAGCCTTTCCGACTGATACTTGTCCCATCAGCCTATACCCAAAGTCGTTGGGAGTGGTTGTAAAAGCCAAAGAATGCGGCTCTGTCAGGTGCAGAGTATTGAATGGCAGTAAGGACAGCTTTCCCTTGATATTTTGGATTTTCTTTCAAGTTTAGTCCTATACCGTTTTTGTCCCTCTGTTTGATGGGACTTTAGGTTCTGCCGAGGACTAAACTGTCCTCGGCTGTATCCCAAGGCTATCTTGTGCTTTATATTATCGGGCTTGGGCCATAGCCCTCCTCGGCTTGGACCTTTGGATTCCCCACGGGTAAATGGGTCTGGCCCATAAATTACTTGGGCCCCACAATATATATATATAGTATAGGTTATAGTTTTATTGTAAACAAAGATAACCACTTAAGATCAACGTGGATTGTGGGGGGTAATTTCACACACATTTGAACTTAGATTAGTCTAGAGTAGAATTTTTATCTTTAATCCAAAAATAAAATTTCACTAGTCAAAGGATTTTGAAAAAATTAAAAAAAAAAAATTTAATGAAACATTAAATGCATCTTTACCAATACGCTTAAGGGCATTCATTAACAAAATTTATCATTCAACACCTTCAAAGTAATGTTTTATTCTCTCACAAAAATTATGAGTCATGTCATAAATTTAATTAAAAAGAACCCATTATTATGTGAGAGTAAAAAACATTAATGTACCAACTAATTAAAGGTCTTGCCTTTGTCCTTAATTGTACCAAACAAATACATAATCAAAATGAATTTTCCCTTTTCATTGAATAATTCATAACGTGGATTGTTTAGTGTCACATCAGTATCCTAGTGCCCTGTAACTAAACCACCATCTTTTAGTGTTTTCAATAGTGTCTAGGGTTCAAATCTTCTTTGCCCCATTGTACCTATCTAATTATCAAAAAAGTGTTGTGTCACTAAATGCATAGAAAATAAAATAAATATATATGCAGTGGATAGACAAATTAAAATCCTCTAGATCTATCTCATTCTAAGTGTTTCACTTTATCTTCCACCAATTATAGTATGTCATACATCTAATCTTTTCCATTTTAAATGATATTATTTTATTAGAAAAGGAAAAAAAATATGTTTGGTATGCTGCAATTGATGGAACATAAAATGGAACATATAAAGTGAGATAGAAGAATTGTATTAGTGGATATACTATGGATAAAATAGCATGGCATACCAGATTCTCAAAAAAAAAAAAAAAAAAAAAAATCAAGTAAAAAAAAAAATAAAGAAATCAAGACATACCACATATATGATACTAATATGAATCATATGATAATTTTACTTTGAAATTTCATTTCAAATATGATCAAGAAAGGGTGTGACATTCAAGTCTTTTGAAAAGATGCTTTGATCATTTTACGTAAATTGAGATTTAAGCAGTAAAATCAAGAGGAGAAAAATTATCAGCACTCTTAAAGTAAAATTATGTGGTATTTCGCCATTTCACATGAATGGAAGATGTGAATTCCATCGTGAACCTAATTAATGGGATCTAGTATAACGTGAAAGGAGGAAGTACCACGTCACTGTTCTTCTTCTTCTTCTTTTGTTTTCTTTAATAAAGAAACCATAACATTTCAATTCACTAGGAAGAAATTTAAGCTACATCAAGCCACAATTGACTTTGTGAGTACTAAAGATCATACTTGTATGATTAACGAGTGATACTGGAAATACTACATATATTTCTATATAAATCTTATAAATTAATGTGCAAGTTTTTAGATAAAAAATAATTAATTAGAAAATTTATATATTATACTACTTGTGATATCAATTATATTCATTTTTATTCCATTTTTTAAATATTTTCTCATACATTTTATTGTTAGAAAAATGTTAAAATTACTACACATTTTATTAAAAAATACTTATAAACTAATGTAACAATAATGTAATTGACTGCTTGGTGTCCTTTTAACAACATTATAAATAGGTATTAAATTACTATTTTCCTTAATTACTTAACAAAAAATTGAATTATTAGGTTCATTCAACTCAATATATATATGAGATATATGGAAATTTTGTATGCTTAAGAAAAAAAAAAAAATCCTTATTATGACTTTTGGTGCTCAATTTCTATCCCAAAGGGTAAACTTATTAGGCACATTGTATGAATTCACACACTACAAAAAATAATTGTACCTTGCACTTGGTCATGGGTGGGTGAAGGTTGTGATGGGGTCTTGGCTTGGGCTTGACATAGGACTGATAGGAGTTCTTTTTTGTGGTGGCATAATAAATGTAAGGTTGCATTTATTGCACAAAAACTTAAAAATTTGTCACATCAATTTACGGTTTTAGTTTAAAAATAAGGCGCAAGTAAAAAAACTGTGTGAAACAAGTGTTACCCATAAATGTATAAGGTTTAAACCATAATTTTCTTGTTCCTCTCTTCAGTGTGTGTACATTAAACACAAGTTAGTCAGTTTGGTGCTTTATTTGCGAGGGTTGAAGTTAAACAGAATCCGTTGTTGAAAAATGAGGTTCTAATAGATTGTACACCAAGAATCTGATAATGTGTCTAACTCAAAGTCAAATATTGCCAGCCAAGACTCCAAATATATTGCCATAAAAGAATTCGATTCAAATTCAGATTCTTGCCAAACATAAGTCAGCCAATATCACTCCCTTGATTCTCTCCTCCTAGCACATCCCTTGACTTTAGCTGATTCTCTATAATTGTAATTTGCTGTAATTATCTTCTCTACAATTTAGGGAAGTTTGTCTATAATCCTTTAGTATTAATACAAAGCAGGACACGCCTCATTGGGTGTGGTTTTGAACCCAACATCAGCTCTGATACCATGAAAGAATAGAGAATACAGAGCTGATGTTGGGTTCAAAACCACACCCAATGAGGCGTGTCCTGCTTTGTATTAATACTAAAGGATTATAGACAAACTTCCCTAAATTGTAGAGAAGATAATTACAGCAAATTACAATTATAGAGAATCAGCTAAAGTCAAGGGATGTGCTACAGAGGAGAGAATCAAGGGAGTGATATTGGCTGACTTATGTTTGGCAAGAATCTGAATTTGAATCGGATTCTTTTATGGCAATATATTTGGAGTCTTGGCTGGCAATATTTGACTTTGAGTTAGACAACCAATTATCCTCTTTGGCTTGCTCAGATTGTTCCTATTTTGAAGAGCAAGAGTTTGATGGGATTTGTCGATGGTATAAATCAATGTCCTCCAGAATTTAAACGGGACGAAGATGGTAAGGAGACCACCGAAATGGATCCATCTTATATTACTTGGCATCAACAGGACCAAATGATCCTTAGTTGGATCAATAATTCTCTCTCCCCACCAGTGCTATCCACAGTGGCTCGTTTCACATCAGCATATGCAACCTGGTCCTCACTAGAGAAGAGGTATGCTTCTCACTCAAAAAATCGTATTCAACAGTTGAAAAATGATTTATGTAACACCAGAGGAGATGGTCTTTCAGTTTCTGATTTTGTGGACAAAATAAATCATATTGCTGACAATCTTGCCTTGGCTGGCAAACCCATTAATGATGATGAACTTGTTACTGTTATTATGAATAACATTGGTTCAGCATATGAAATCACTATCAGTTCTGCACAAGCACGTGACACTCCTATATCATATGATGATCTTGTGGCATTACTTCTTAGTGCTGAAAACAGGCTTCAGAAACAACAGACACCTTTGCTTGACAATACTCCAACTGCGATGTATGCTCCCAAATCTAATAATCAAACCACTCGAGGTCGAGGTTCTCTATATAACCGAGGGTCTAATATGAGAGCCAGAGGGTCCTCTGGTTCACGTCGACCTCAGAATTCTTGGTCTCACTCCAACTCTGGTTCCACGAATTTTGGGTCCTCTAGTAATAATTCTTCTCGGCCAACTTGTCAAATCTGCAATCGTCCAGGACATGGTGCCCGTGACTGTTTTCACCGAATGAATCATGCTTATGAAGGCCGAATTCCAACTCAAAAACTCATGGCTATGGCAGCTGCTGCATCCTTGAACAATCCTAATACCACATGGCTTTCTGATACTGGTGCATCGAATCATATCACTTCGGATCTTGCAAATCTGGCTATTCACAATGAATATCATGGCCAGGACCAAGTTGTTGTGGGTAATGGTGCAGGTTTGAATATTGCTCATATTGGTTCTAATAAAATTCCTCATGGTTCATCCTCCCTTGCTATGAATAATATTTTACACTGCCCATCTGTCGCTGCTAATCTTCTTTCAGTTTATCAATTTACTCGTGATAATAACTGCTATTTTATTTTCTTCTCTGATTGTTTTTATGTGAAGGATCTAAGCACGGGGAGGACGCTTTTCTACGGGAAGAGTGAAAATGGTCTCTATCCTTTCCATATTCACAACCAGATTTCTACTAAGTCAAGTCGTCCGTTTGCATTTGTTGGTGTCCGTGTTGGCGCTCCAGTTTGGCATTCTCGGCTGGGTCATCCTGCCTCCAACACTCTTTTGCGTCTTATTTCAAATAAATGTCTTCCTATGAGTGGTAAAAGTTCAAATCATTTTTGTAATTCATGTCCTTTGGGCAAGAGTACTTAACTACCTTTTCATTTGTCAGATTCAATATCCAAATTTCCTTTGGAATTGGTGCATTCAGATGTTTGGACTTCTCCAACTGTTTCTATGAAAGGATCCAAATATTATGTGTTATTTGTGGATGATTTCTCTTGTTATTCATGGATATTTCCTATGCAATTTAAACATGAAGTCTTTGATATTTTTGTCAAATTTAAGTTGCATGTTGAAAATCTTTTTTCATCCACAATTAAAGCTATTCAAGCAAATGGAGGTGGCGAATATACTAATAATGCCTTTCAAAATTTTTTAGCTAATCATGGTATTAGTTTTCGCTCCTCATGTCCGAATCACCCTGAACAAAATGGATTGGCTGAACGGAAACACCGGCATATTGTAGAAACTGGTCTCACTCTTCTTGCTCATGCTCATATGCCAAATACCTATTGGGTTGATGCATTTAACACTGCAGTGTATTTGATTAATAGACTTCCAACTCGTGTCTTAAATTATCTTAGTCCATATGAAAAGCTATTTCAAAAATCTCCCACTTATGATAGTCTTCGAGTGTTTGGTTGTGCATGCTTTCCTTATTTGCGACCCTATAATACAAATAAGCTGCAATTTCGTTCTAAACGATGTGTATTTTTGGGTTACTCTCTTAATCATCAAGGATATCGATGTCTTGATCCAAGCACTAGTCGTGTCTATTTATCCCGTCATGTTATTTTTGATGAGTCTTCATTCCCATTTCAAGAGATCATTAACACTGTTTCTGCAGAGAAGGGCCCCCTGGAATCTTTGGTACCTACACTAGAAATGATTCAGCTACCTCAACTACATACTCCACCTTCTTGTTCTAGACCTCCACCCACTTCCCCTACTATACCTCAAACTCCTCAAATGCCTACCCCACAGGATTCCATTTCCCTCACACAAAGCTCTCTTCCTCATATTTCTAGCAACCATCCTATAGGCTCCTCCCCTACAACTTCTCATCCCAACCCCACTATACCACCTACTTCTACATCTTCCATTCCAAATCCATTACCTCCTACATCACAAACTCTCCCAGAAAATTCCTCCCACTCCATGGTCACTAGAAGAAAAGATGGAATTTGCAAACCCAATCCAAAATATGCAATGAATGTGATATATGATTCTCATTTGATTGAACCAACCTGTTATAGCCAAGCAGTTAAACATGCAGAATGGCGTCATGCTATGGGGGCTGAATTTAATGCCTTACAACGGAATGGCACTTGGTCATTGGTCCCACCTCGCTCAAATATGAACATCTTGCCTAATAAGTGGGTGTTTAAAATCAAGAAAAGATCTGATGGTACTATTGAGCGCTATAAAGCTCGCCTTGTAGCAAATGGTTTTCATCAGAAAGAAGGGCTTGATTATACAGAGACTTTTAGTCCAGTTGTGAAACACTCCACTATTCGCATTGTTCTTGCTTTAGCCATTCATCAAAATTGGCCTATTCGACAATTGGATGTTCAGAATGCATTTCTCCATGGCCAATTATCTGAGGAAGTGTATATGCGTCAACCTTCTGGGTTCATTGATCCTAATTATCCACACCATGTCTGCAAGCTTCATAAGTCCCTCTATGGTTTAAAACAAGCTCCTCGACAATGGTTTCAACAATTTTCTGATTATTTAGAGGAGCTTGGCTTTTGTGAGTCTAAAGCTGATTATTCCCTCTTCACATTTCGTAAGGGTGCTTTGATCATTATTCTACTTATTTATGTTGATGATATTTTGATCACCGGGAATAGCTTGTCTCATATTTTCCAGCTTATACAAAACCTTGGGAAACTATTTTCTATGAAGGATTTAGGTCCTTTGCATTTTTTCCTTGGTCTTGAGGCCATATACAGTTCTGGTGGTTTGTACCTAACTCAAACAAAATATACCATGGATCTATTACATCGCACAAAGTTTCAGGATGTCAAGCCTATTTCTTCTCCTGCTCATACTGGACAGAAATTAAGTCTTTATGATGGTGATCCTCTTCCTAATCCTACTGAATATCGAAGTGTTGTTGGGGCGCTACAATATTTGACACTTACTCGTCCCGATATCGCTTTTGCAGTAAACCAAGTGTGTCAATTCATGCATCAACCTACCACAACTCACTGGATTGCTGTCAAAAGAATATTGCGTTATTTGAAGAGCACTCCTACTTATGGTCTGTTTTATCAACCTGGTTCTCTCTGTTTAGAAGCCTATTCCGATGCTGATTATGCTGGAAATCCAGATGATCGTCGCTCTACAGGTGGTTACTGTATTTATCTTGGATATAATCCCATATCTTGGAGTGCCAAGAAACACCATACTGTATCTCGCTCAAGCACAGAGGCAGAATATCGTCAAGTGGCTTATACTGCAGCTGAGATTTCATGGCTGCGATCATTGTTCAAAGATTTGGGTGTCTCTCTAACAACTCCACTTATTTGGTGTGACAACATTAGTTCCATCTCTTTAGCCTCAAACCCGGTGTTTCATGCACGCACTAAACATTTGGAAGTAGATTACCATTATGTGCGTGATAAGGTTGTTCGCAAGGAGCTGGATGTTAGCTACATTTGTACTACAGATCAGGTAGCAGACGTGTTCACCAAAGGGCTTTCTACTGCCCGTTTCAAATTATTGGCAAACAAGCTTATGGTACACTCTTGTCCCATTAGCTTGCGGGGGTGTGATAATGTGTCTAACTCAAAGTCAAATATTGCCAGCCAAGACTCCAAATATATTGCCATAAAAGAATCCGACTCAAATTCAGATTCTTGCCAAACATAAGTCAGCCAATATCACTCCCTTGATTCTCTCCTCCGTAGCACATCCCTTGACTTTAGCTGATTCTCTATAATTGTAATTTGCTGTAATTATCTTCTCTACAATTTAGGGAAGTTTGTCTATAATCCTTTAGTATTAATACAAAGCAGGACACGCCTCATTGGGTGTGGTTTTGAACCCAACATCAGCTCTGTATTCTCTATTCTTTCAGAATCCTCATGAGAAAGAAGACTTTGTAGAAGTTACTTCTAAAGACTAGGAAAGTGAGAGCACCGAGGCAAACCCCAATCCACCGTTATCACTGCTTTCTCCCCTTTGAAGGCGGTTTGTTCTTCTTTCCTTTCAAAGTATCCTAAGATGAAGGGGATACTGACAAGTGGACGCTACCTCTTAGGAGCTTCATGTTAGAGCAAAATGGGATTGTCATGTCCTAATTGCAGTCTAAAGGTAAAGAGGAAAATCTGACTCTTTCCTTTAACGAATTCCTTTCCACACTAGGTGATACTGAAAGCATGAGTTTCAATGTCAAATGGCTGGTGAGCCATGTCATTGCGTTTAGGGACTTGAATAAGGCGGGGCCTTCTACTCATGCTTATTTTTCCTTACTTCAACAGTTAAGGGTTAAAAGGGCCTCCTGTATCACTAAAGCAGAGGAGGCAAAGTTGGCCATAAAGGCACGCATCATTTTGGTTACCCAACTCTAGGAATCTATCTCCAAGCTCGAAGAGGATTTGTCATCTAAGTTGGAAGCGGGTTCCACCCTTGATACTCAATTAAAAGGCGTTGAGGAGGAACATGGTTCTTTAAACAAAGAGATTGAGAAATTGGAAGGCGATTTGGGTTCTCTGAGCCACCTAGACTTTTCTCTTGAAAATGTTAATACTCTTATAGACATTATTTAATTTTCTAGTTGTAATTATTTATGGCTCATGTGAGGCCAAGTCTTATTGTTAAACCTTATTATGTTATTATTCAGTTTGCACATTTGAACCTATTATGCATGATATGAAGAATATAATATGAAATGACTAAATGGAAATGTTTTATTTATAATATAAAGTTTGTGAAGCAATAAGTGTTAGAATATAGAGTCTAAGCGTAGTACTCCTTGAGATGAGCTTTGCTAATGAGACTATATGCTTTAGTACCTATCTGATTTTATAGTCAATAATATCTACATTGATGAGCTTCCCCCCCATAATGTAAGGTCCTTCCTATTTTGATGAGAACTTGTGTTTACTGGCTCCAGCCACACCTCTTACATGAGGGACCGTTTTCCAAACAAGTTTCTCTACTTGAAACTTTTTTTCTTTGACTAGACCTTCATGTATTGCCTTCATGTTTTTTTGATAGAGGCGGTTATGGATAGTGACATTATCACACTTTTCCCCAAGGATCTCTAGCAATTATTTTCTGGGTATTCCTGGAATCTTTATTAGCTTTACAACTGGTTTAACTAAGTCTATTGGGATGACAGCCTCTGTGCCATAGACTAGGGAGAAGGGTGAAGCTCTTGTGGCTCGTGACTTGGCTATTCGGTGAGCCCAAAGGGCTATAGGGAGTTCCTCCTTCCAACCTTTTCCATTCTTCTTAGTCATTTTCCCAATATCTTTAGCAATCTTTTGTTGAAGGCCTCAACCTGACCATTTTCCTTGGGATAGTAAGGTGTCAATGTCATGTGAGTGATGGAGTACCATTCTGTTAGGCAACGTACATCCTTGTTTAAGAATGGTATGCCATTGTCACAAATGATTCTGTTTGGTATTCCAAAACAACATATAATATTCTCCCTTAGGAAATTAGCCACTAAGCTACCCGTTGCTTTCTTTGTGACCACAATTTCCACCCACTTATTAAAACCTCAACAGCTACCAAGATCCAAATTCATCCTTTAGAGGGGGATTTATAGGTCCTATAAAGTCCAACCCCCATTGCAAAAAGGATATGGAACCATGGTTGGGTGGAGGATTTGATGGTTGGTATGTATCTCATCTTCGCTTTTGACATTCTGGCAACTTCTTAGCGTATTCTAAAACATCTCGCATGGTAGGCCAGTAATACCCCTAGTGTAAGGCCATCTGCCATAGTTTTCTACCACCAGGGTGTTCTGCTAGTTCACCTTTATGCAAGGCCGAGAGAATGTCTTTCACATCTTTGTTGGGAATGCACACTAGTCATTTCCCTTGGAAACTCTTTTTAAACAACTTTACATATATTGCCTTGAATCGTGTCACGTATCTTTTCACCCTTGCCAACTCCAAAAATTAGCAGGTAGTACTCCTTCTAGGAGGTATCTCAAGTACAGTTCCTGCCAATCCTCTTTCTAGATTTCACCATTTAACACTTCTGCTGGGTTTGGGAGAACCCTACAATCTCTTTGCTTCTCCTTCGCATCACTAGCCATTTCAGTCCAATAAACCCCCAACCTTTGTGGCCTTCTAGATATATTGATAGTAAGGTCTACCCCACAAATCTAATGGTGTAACCTATGCAACTATGTCAGTCCTCTTTGTCTTGATATGCATTTCATTAATAACCCATTTGACCCTTGAAAGAACAAATTTATGTTAATCTTGAGAAAGTCCGTCATGTTACTCAATAGGCTTGAACCATTATCCCTCCCCTGGGTCATAGCCTTCAAAAGAGGCTCTCGCTAATCTTCTAGGAGACATGACTTGCTCTTGATCAAACCTAGTTGTTTTTCTATTCAAAGGGTCAGGTTCTCTTTCTTCAAATAGGTTTAGTGGCCAGTGCGGCCAATGAGTCAGCTAACTTGTTCTCGTTTTGATACATTCCACTGAGGTAAAGTTGAGCTCCTGTGTCATGGCCCTATAGGCGGCCAAGCTAGGATTTTTCACCCCATTGGTTCCTTCTATCTATCTAATGACCAACTCGAAATCTCTAGAAATCTTCAACTTCTTTATCCCAGTTCTCTTAGCAGCCTTTAATCTCACCACTAAGGATTCATATTCTGCATCATTATTTGAAGATGGGAAACGCAATTTGTATGCAAATGTATGCTTTTCCCCTGGTGATTTCAGTACCAGTCCTATCCTACCACCTTAAGATGTAGATAAGCCATCGAAGTGCATAGACCATTCTTATTCTTCTGTTATTAGAACCTCCTGTAAGGGGAATGAAAATTCACTGGTCCAAGGGAAGTTGGCCAATAGGTCAACCATTGCTTGTCCCTTGATGGCGGTGGGTCTTACACATTCGGCATCATGGCACGATGTCAGAATAGCCCATTAAGCCATACTCCCTCATAATTGAGGGCAGGGTAGGAGGTATTTCACAATGTTACCGTTAGTCACCAGGTGTACACGATGTTCTAAGAAGAAATGATGAAATCTTGTGTTAGGACATATGTGGAACTTGTTAGAACATATGTCATGTTGAATTGGGTAATCCTTTGACAAAACGCACTTTACTTAATCCTTTGATGGGTTTAGTACTTCAAGAAACATGTTGTTCAAGTCAAGTATTAAAGCCATGAAGACTAGACCAAGAAACAAGTAAAGAAAAGTTGTTCATTAAAGCTGGACAGAAGCTGGACAGATTCTCGACAGATAATATCTATTGAGGTTTAATGAAGAAAGCTTGACAGAAACTCGACAGAAGCTCGACATATAGCTCCATAGATATATATATATATATATATATATTGAGATCTACGAAATCAGAATTTCCAGATCTAATTTGCGGCCCATGCTGACATGAATGTGTAAGGTTTTTTTTCTCACAACCTTAGATATGTATAAGGCTTATTTCAAAGGCTGTCACATGAGAAAAATAAAAGGTAAACAGATGCAAAAAGTGACCGATTGCCTTATTCTCTCTGAAAGAAGTTATTGCGTCTTTGCGTCTTAGAGTTTTGTAACCAAGTGCTTCTTAATTTTCATTTTTTATGAAATGAAGAACTTTACGACCAACAATATCTTCAAGTTACTGGAGTTAGTCATATACTGGTAGTTGTGCATCATTAGTTAGTCATATATTGGGATCCGTGCAAAAAGGTGGTGTTTATATATTGAAGAGTTCAGAGGTTCTAAAGCAATAGAAGGTTTCTGCTGTAAGTTCATCTATGGGGGTTGTAGAGTCTAGGGACATAGGTTTTGTACTAAATCTGAAACTTCTCTTTATTATCATGGATTTCTTTTCGAGAAGGTTTCCCCCCTAAGTTTTTTACTTTGAAACTTGTTTGTTTCATTGGTTTTCCCGGGTCATCATATCTTGCCTTATTTAATTTTCCAATGTGCATGATATTGATGTTTGTTTGTTTTAACAAGGTTTATTTACAATAAATCTAATTAACAACTTGATTTAAAACTTGTTAATTCTATCAACCGAGGTCTAAATTTCCCAACACTTTGTCACATCAAAAGATAAACATAAACATACATTTTACATCGTGAAGTGCCTTAGTTCTAGCCCTTTTAAAAGCTTGCTGATGTAATACACTGTTTTCTCTATGCCTTCCTGCTCCTAAGCTAGCAAGGCTCCCAATTATTTCTCTATATTGGCTATGTACAGTAGAAGGGGTTTGCCAGGAGATGGTGCATCCATTGTATGAGGGTCCGCCAAAATGGACTGTATCTTCTTGAACACCTTCTCACATTGATCATATCATACAAAAGCTATTCCTTTCTTAGTCTGTTCAACCAAAGGTTTTATAATTTCAGCCATTCTTGGAATAAATCTCCTTAGATAAGATACTTTTTAGACAATGCTTCCCAACTCTTTCAAAGTAGAAAAAGGGGTAAGAGTAGCTATTGCTTTAGCCTTAGTGGGATCCAAGTCAATTAGCCTTTGGTGAACAAGGAACCCTATAAATTTCTCTAGAGATACCCCAAAAGCTCACTTTAAAGGATTCGTCCTCAAGTTATGCTCTTTACATTATTTGAAAACTTGCCTTAAGTGTAGCAGACGTTCAGCTAGGCTCTTCGCCTTTACTACTAGATCATTAACATAGTGATCTACCTGCTTATGCAGCATATCACAGAAGATCAGAGTCATAGAAAACGGATCATCTTGTAATAATAATTTCCAAAAGATGTTCAAAAGGTGGTCTTGTGAGTATTTGTTAGTTCCATAAAGATTTGGTTATAGCCACTATAGCCGTCCATGAAAGAGAAACATTCATGGCCAGCAGTTGTATCTACTAGGATATCAACATTGGGTAGTGAGAATTCATTTTTGGGGTTCAACTTATGTGTTACCGACTTAGGATCTAAACTTGGAATTTCTTCATATCTCCAAGCAAACATGTCCTTGTATTCTTTCAACAAAGCTATCAACTTTCGTTTTTCCTCTTCGGATAGGTTCTTGCTTATTTCGACTAGTATTTCTTCTCCTCCTTCATTCGGATTAACTTCAACGAGTTCCTCTTGGATGTTCTTAATAGTGTCATTCATGCTTTTAGAGGCTTCCTTCAATGGTTCTTCAACTATATGTACCTCTTCTGGCTATTAAGCAAAGACAGAAGGGTTAGGCTCACCATTCTCTCGACCCCCTCTTCTGACCATCAAAATTCATAAACCAACTTGCCTTTAGTCTTGGTGATTCTCTTTATCTTAGGAGTGCTCTTAAGTTCAACAACCTCTCCATCTTCTTCTTAATCTCCCTTCAACGTGGTGGAGTTGAAAGGAAGGATCATGTTCTCTCCTTCAGGCTCAAATTCATGATACATGGTCGCCTTCGCATAATGGAGTTCTACTTTATCATAAGGCATACTAGTGATCTCAATGTTCATAGGCCTACCTTACCAACCACTTTTACACACTAATGGTAGGTAAAGGCCATAGCCTTATAGGCATTGAACCAAGGGTTAGGATGATGTGATAAAAGGTGTTGCCATCCATCACATGCATAAGAGTATGCACTTTAATAAGCCCTGCCTTTAAATCGAGGGACACATACCCCAAAGTGCACTGCTACAATCTTCCTACTCATGACACTTGAAGAGGTTTTCGAATAATTCACTCTCGTGGAATGCTCAAGGCATCTAGAGTTTGGAGGGGTATGACATTGGCTAAAGCACCAATATCTACCAAAGGTCTTTTGAGTTGGGAGACCCCCTATAAAGCAGTAACATATAAGGTGTTAGGACATGTGTGATTCACTTGTTAGGAACATATGTCACTATTTTATGTAATTGGCTTATCCTTTGAGAAAACATACTTTACTTGTATTTTGGTAGATCTAGGATGTGTTTAATACTTCAAGAAACTTTGTTTCAAGATCAAGTGTTGAAGACATGCAAGTTTATCCAAGATTTAAGAAGTTGTTCCAGCCCTGTGGCTCGACAGCTGCTCGACAACATCTTGACAGACAGGTATCTATCAAGTTTTATGAAAAACAGAATTCCAATTCTGTTTTGACTCTAATCTGGGATTATGTGTTTGGGCTTTCTTTTCTTCTAACCCTAGACATATAAAAGGATTACTTTAAGGTCTGTCAAAGTGTACACAAGTTGTACAAGTGTTGAGCAAAGTTTGTTCAAGCAATTTGTAACCGAAGACAAAGTTTTGCCCTAGTTCATCATTCTTGTGAAGAAGTTGCGGTGTATGTGCACCATAGGATTTTGTGACCAAACATCTTCTTGATCTTCATCGTTGGGATGAACTGAAGAACTTTGCAGCCAACAACCTTCTCTAGTTAGTGATTGAAGTTGCATACTAAGATTCGCACATTGGTTAGTCACGTACTTGGAAGCCATGCATCAAATGGGAAAATTGTCACTAGAGAACAAGTCCAATTGGGTATTGGAGTAAGGGTTCAACTGTAGGTTGATATAAGGTACTGGAATTCCTTTACTTGTAACCGCTTGTTTTGATAATAGTGAAATTTTGGGAGTGGTGACATGAAAATCACTCGGTAGGGTTTTTGCCGTTAGGTTTTCCCCATTCGTAAACAAATTACTGTATTATTTATTTTCTGCTGCATAATTAGTTTATTGGTGATTTTTTTGTGCTACCACGTATTTGCAAGTTAATTTGATTAATTAATAAACTTGGCTAATTAATCAATTAATTCATCACAAGGGGTCAATTCGTTTTTGGCCTATCATAAGGGTCTTTTGCCATCAACTGCTCGGTTAGCTAAATCTCTTTAGGAGTAGGCCATAGAATCTCTACTTTCTTGGTAAGCTATATGCAATGATCTTCCTTTAGAAATAGCAGCTCGTTGTCTCCTTTCCACCACTTGAGACAAGGCTTGTGCTACTTCTATTCGGGTCCCTGGCATGAGGCTTATCCCTTCCAAAATGAAATGGCTTTATCATCTTGCTGGATCCATAATGCCATTTTTTCATCCTATATAGGTGGGGGAGTGGAGCTGCTATTGGGTTCTCACACAGCATGAAAAAGGTCATAGCCACTTTAGGCCTATGCATCCTTTAGTCTGCTTGCTTTCCATTCTTAATGACAACTCACCTTTGGCTGCTTTCTCATGGAAAATATTTCTCAAAGCATAAAAACAATCCATAGTATGGTGATCACTCCCCCTGTGGTACCTACAATAAAGCATACTTCACTTTTCTTCTTCTGTTGTCTCACGTTTACAAGGGAGTAAGACTACCACTCCATCCTTGATCCACATATCCAGGATGATGTATAGCTCTTCTACTTATACAAAGAAAGGGGGAGGAATGCTGCTTCTCTCCTTTTTTTCTCCCTTTGGTTCTCTTTTATACTTCTTCCACCAGAACTGCTTTTATCTTCTTACATTCTCACTTCCAAGGTGGCTTGGAAGCACTGGTGGTGTGCGAAGTCGAACTTTTGGAAGGATTCCTCACAGAATGGTGGTCCTTCTAGGAGATTCCACTAGCCTAGTAAAACTAGGGATCTGTAGATTCTCCAAGTACGGATAGTACTCAAACCACATACTAGCAATACAAATATCTACCGGCCTTTCCTCCCACGAGATCATAGCATATTAGGGAGAGATCTTTGAACCTATAAATGTAGTCCAGTAGTCCTTCAGAGACTCTTTGCCTCTCTTGCTGTAGATCTAATAGCATAAGCTTCTCATCTAAGGCAAAAAATTTCTTCATGAACTAAGTGCCCATGTCATTACAATTGAGGACTGACCTTGGTGAAAGGCTAGTATACTAAGCAAAGGCCCAACCCCCAGGTGACTTGGAAAACTCTCTAAGTCTCAGTTCATGGTCATGAAAGTGAGCTACCAGAGAGTCTACATATCTCTGATATGCTCTCTAGCATTTCTAACTACACCTTCAAATTTGGGAAAAATAGGAGGTGTGTAGTTGGTAGGGCATGTCTTTATAGCCATCTCTTCAAGATGTGGAGGCCTTATGTCAATGTAGACAAATCTCTCTACCTTTCTGGCCTCAATTAAAATGACATTGATGTCTTCCCTGGTCAAGTAAGGGGATGCCTGAGGTCCAAAATGTTGATAAGGTGCTTTTTGTTCTTGATTCAAGGGTGGACCCAAATTTGACCTCTCAATTTCTCCCTGAGGTGGCTGACCTCCTTATGGAGTCTAAGGAGTAGATGTTCTTTGACATAGGAATTGAACTTCTACCCACATGGCAGCTTGAGAATGTTGGAGGTCCTTTATGGCCGTGACAAGAGCTTAGCTACTAAGTTTCCCGACTTCTTCAGAAGACTCTGAACCTTTAATATGTTGAGAATCATGATCAACGCTAACCTCCGCTCACGATTCCTCATTGGAACCTGTTGGAGCCACTACATTCTTCTTTCTTGGAGGCATTGGATGATAAAAAAGAGAGAATAAGCAAAAATTCTCCCCAATGGAGTTACCAAAAATGTACGTGCAAGTTAGACTTTAAAATAACTCAGATGCTATATGATATAAATCCTAATGGTACATTTGGGTGTTATGCTAGTTAAGTATTAAAAATGACATCTTTAACATCAAAGCATAAAAAGGGAAAATGGCAAAAAAGAAAAGCAAAGGAAAGACAGAGCATGTACGAGGAAATCCTATGAATAGGGATAAAAAACCACAGTGGGATGAAGGATGGAATATCCTTATCCCTTAAAGACTATGCAATATTAAGAAAGATTAAGGATTACACAACGTTTCCCTTCCCAAAACCTTTACACCTTTTCTACTCTCTTTCTCTACCCAAATTTTCCTTCTTGTTGTCTTTGCTTAGCAACATTCTCCTCTTATAGTATGAGGAATGTTGCTGGCTATACAAGGACAAGTGCCTCATTCTCATTGCCCCTTACAAACCCAAAATACAGCTACCACTAGTACTATTCCACAGTTGAAAGAGAGAGAAAAACCATATTTGTCAAGGTGGGTAGGTTGAAGGGTGGCTTTGTACTATCATAAAGGATAAGAAGAGAGAGAAGGAGAGGGAAATTAAGTGTGAGGCCTAAGGATGTTACACGTGTCCTTGGCCAAAACTCATACTAACCAATGAGAGGTGTCCTGTAGAATTTGATCAACATGGGCCAAATTCTCTCTAATGATAGTGCTAGGTATCCATGCCAGACTACACACTTCTCTTCCTCCAATGGCATTTACGCTATTGGCAAGAGGCAAAGGCGCAACTCCCCTCACCGAAGGCCCTGCTTTTGTAACTCGAAGTTGTCCACATGTAAGGCCAAGATGTAGCCAAGTCGATATGCTCATTTACACCGACTTGTGTACTATACAAGCACTGTTTTTTGTTTTTTGTTTTTTGTTTATTATTATTATTATTATTTTTTTCCTTTTGATATGGGTGTTTGCTGCTAGGTAAAGACAAAATTATCTTATTTAAAATTTTTTAAAAGACCGAGTTGTTTGTTTTGGATAAAATTTGTTGGTTAGGCTTAATTTTTTTAATTTTGCTATTAGTATTTTTTGGGACTCATATATTTTGTTTTAGATTTTAAATCTATAAATTTTTTATAGCCTTTAAAATGAGGAAAATGTTAGAGATACAAACATTTTTCCATAAAATAATGAAGTGGTAAGTGGTTATTAGTAACTAAAAAAATGGTAGGCCAAAATACAAATCAATAAGAATTTGTTATCTCAACAGTTTGTAAAAATATTATAAAAAAATTTGTGGCTATAGTATTAGTGTATTATTCTTAAAAGAATCAATGATATTATTAGGGAGACAAAGTGTATTTTTATAGAACAAAATTGCTAAAATTAATACATAATAATATATTTTTTTTAAACACCCCGCCCCCCTCCCCAAGTCCAAGCTTAACTCCATCCTGATTGAATCCTATCATATAAAATAAAGGCATAAATGCACTTTTAGTCCTTACATTTTGACTTTTTTCCATTTTGGTCTCTACATTTTAATTTTACCACTTTTAGTCTCTAAATCAATTAGCATGTGTTATATCAGTTCTTGCTGTCAATTAACATAAAAAGCTAACGTGACTGATGACACTATTAAAATAATAATAATAAAATTTATTTTGGCATTAAAAAATGCCACATCAGCATCTAAATTAAAAAATAATAATTTATAAATTTTAACTAAATAAAAAAAATTTCATTATTTTCAAAAGAACAATGGGTAACATGTTCTTTATGTTCTTCGAGTTGCCTAAAAAATTAAAATAATCTAAGATTTTCTTTTCTTTTCTTGTATCTTCTTATCAAATAAACATGCAAAAATTCATACAAAATCCCTATCCTCCACTGAAACCTCCAACATGAAAAAATCATCAAACCCACATTAAAAAACCAACCCAAAAAAATCGTCAAACCTCCAACCTAGAAAAATCATCAAACCCACCACAACCAACAAAATCCAAACCAATCAACAACAACCACTGCTTGGGGTTCACAACGCCACAGCCACCAATCTTAAAGAAAACCCACTATCATCAACCCAAGCCAAAATCATCAATGGACCCAACTGACCAAAGGAAGACCAAAAACAAACAAACCAATCGACCCACACCAACAACAAACCCACCAATCCACAACCACCACCACTTGGAGTTCACAACACCACAGCCACCAACCACCGATCCATTTTTCACAACACCCACCAACAAGACTCCAAATTTTTCCCATTATTTTCTTCGCATTAAGACCCCATGGTGTCCATAATCAAAACCTCGAAGATCAACCCCTTATTTGCTTGTCGTTGGCTGAGATTGGGTGTAAGGTTTTGAGCGGAGATGAGATTTTTAGACTAGAGAAAGCTTAGGTCAGATCAGTGGTGCGTGGTGGAGAAGAAGGCCGACCTTGTGAGCTCCGGCCATGGAGCTATAGTGGAGAGAATTTTGAGATCAAAGGGAGATTCTATCCATGGAGGCTATAGAGAGAAAGGGAGAGGGAGAAAGAGAGAATTAAAGATAGATAAAGTTGGTTAGGGTTTTTAAAAAAATTTGATGACTAACACGTTAAAGAAAAAAAAAAGAATTGAAAAGATAATGATTTTTGTTATTTAAGAAATAATTTTAATTAAATTGTATTTTAGGTTTTTTTATTATTATTTTAATAGTGCCGTCAGTCACGTTTGCTATTTCTGCTAGTTGGCTGACGACAAGGATTGATATGACACGTGCTAATTGGTTTAAGGACTAAAAGTGGTAAAATTAAAATGTAGGGACAAAAATGGAAAAAAGTCAAAACTTAGAGACTAAAAGTGCTTTTACACCTAAAATAAAATTAGATATTCAAATTGATCACACGGTTACAAGCTAGTTTGAATCAAAAGGTATATATAAGGTTCTACACACGAGAAGGCATTTGGTATAGAATAATACCATGTCAACGGTATTAAAATCCAATAAATGTGAGACATATCAGTAAAAAATAATTACTTCACTAACAAATAAAAGATATGTGTTAGTTGATAGTTATTTTTATATATGTCTCTCATTTATTGGGTTTTGATATGGATGACATGGTAGCATTTGATGCAAAATATTTTTCCTACATACAATCCTTACTGAATTTAATAGCGTGCATCAAACTGTTTATTATTCCAGATGCTGTCTTTTGCCTAATTTTACCATTATCATTGAGAATCCGAAGTCCAAACAAGTAGCAACTCCATCACTAGAAAAACAAACAAAATACAAAGACATCAATACAGACCATTTCTTTGCAACAACAGTGTCAGGTACTGCTAAATTTCTTTACAACAACAGTGAAGCACCAACACTAGGGGAATTCAACAATATCATCAGGCTCTGCTGGATTCATAAGTTTTTCTTGAACCACCAATGCCGTCGTTAGCATCATTTTCTTTTGAGCAATTCATTGGCCATTAGAGCAAAGGCTTCCACTTTTGTATGGGTTTTGAGGGATTTTGAGTAAATGGGAACTTTGGATGGATTGAACATGTTGGTGGAGGAAGGTTCCCAAAACAATTCAAGAAGTTCTTCTCCAAAGAAGTGACCTGCTTCAAGACGCTCAGCACATCGGGAGGCAGTTCCTGTTCCTTCACCATTACTGCTGCTTTGAAAGGCCCATGCACTGCCGTCTGTAATCAAGAATACTGCATCCATAGGCTCTCCCTCCCGAACAATGTAGCACTGCTCATTGTAGTACACTGGCTTGAGAGAGTTGCAGATGTCACGCAACAATTTTTCATGCTCAGGATTATCCAAGCTATTCTTTATTTTGTTCATGAGCTGAGCAAGAAAAAAATATTAGTTGAAGTGCAGATCTACTTCCTAACCAAAAAAAAAAAAAAGTTTTTTTAATACGTAAAATAAAAGGGTTTTATAGACTAATTTTTTTTAATTAATTAATAACACCAAATAAAGTTCGGAGTTCTATAGATATCACTATAGAGTTGCAACCATTAATTTTTATGTTATCCCTTTTATCTAGTACAAAATTAACAATTTTACAAACTAAAAGCAATCACAGCAAAGATATGAAAAAGTTAAAATAATGAAAATCAAGCTGCATCAAAATTGCTACATCTAAAATTTTTAGCTTTTAGATACAGTAAGCTGTTATCTAAAATAACTCACTATAGCATCAACTTAAACATAAAACTCAATTTTTTATACTACCATCTCTCTTCCTACACAAGGCCGGCTGAATCTATAGGCCACTTAGGCAGTGGCCTAAGGCCCCCACTGATAAAGAGGCCCACAAATAATAATAATATATTATATAATATCCCATAAAAAAAATTGTATAATTTGAAAAAAAAATTTTCTTAATCTTGAATATTTTCTCACACATAAAACTTATTCCAATATTGATGGCTTAGATTTATTTTCAGAACTAAAAGTTTTAAAAGAAGTTTTGCAAATAAATGAAAACTCTCTAATTAATGTACTAAATTATATAAAGAGGCTAGAATATTTTTCAAATGCATGTATTGCGTTCAAAATATTACTAACTATACCTGTTAAAGTTGCTTCCGCATAAATAAGTTTTTCAAAATTAAAATTAATAAAATCCTATTTAGGATCAACTATGTCACAAGAAAGATTAAGTGGATTAACCATATTACCAATTAAAAAGGAAATGTTAGTGGAACTTGAATGCAAAAATTTAATTAGTAATTTTGCCCCTCAAAAAGCAAGAAAAATAAATTATAATTGAAAAAAATATATGAATTTATAATTAAATATAATAAAAGGTCACATTTAAAGATTTCGCCTAGGACCCCTAAATTCATTGAGCCAGCCCTGTTCCTACAATTAAAAATTCATTTCTTTCTCACTCTCCCTAACGTTTCTCTCCTTATTCTCCTCCCTCTCAGACCCGATGTCTTTATTCTAACATCTCCTTCCTTTCCTTATTTTTTTTATTCCTCTCATCTCTCACTCTCAAATTTCCTCTCATCTCTCATTTTCTCTCTTCTCTTACTCTCTTGGCTGTGTTGTGGGTCTTGGTGGTTCAATCGTGATTATGGGCAACTGTGGATTCTTGGATTTGTGGTTGGGTTGATTTTGGAATGGGTTATGGTGGGTTCATGATGGTTGAAGTTTTGTGGGTTTCTTTTTTTCTTTTTCTTTTTGTTGATGGTGGTGGCTGACGGTGGTTGTGGTTGCAGTTTGTGGGGTTTTTTTTTTTTTTCCTCTGGCAAGTTGCTTTTTTCTTGTTTGTACTAGAAGTTTTATGAGTTTTTTGTACGGTGGTGATGGTTGGCAGTGGTTGAAGTTGGTGGATTTTTTTTTTCCTCCAACAAGTTGCTTTTTTTCTTGATTGTGGTTGATTTTTTTTTTTTTTTTTTTTTCAGTGGTGGCGTTGGTGGTGGCTGGCAGTGGTTGAAGTTTGTGGGGTTTTTTCTTTACCCTCCAGCGGGTTGCTTTTTTTTGTGTTTGTGGTTGAAGTTTAATGGTTTTTTTTTTCTTTTTTCCGGTGGTGGTTGGCAGTGGGCTGTGGATTCTTGTTTTATGTTTTTTTATAACCGGTGGTGGTGGATGGTGACAGTGGGTAGGGGCAGCAAAGAAGAGAAAGAGATGGAGGAGAAGAATAGAAGATAGAGAAAGAGGAGAGACTAAGAATTAAAAACGAATAAAAAATGAATATTTAAATGAAGTGGTAAAAAAATAGAGACTTTAATGTAGGATGTATTGTAAAGTAAGGTATTAAAGTAAATAAAGTAGATTTTTTGAGTTGCTCATAACTAAAATTTTTAGCTCCTTTGATATGTATGTTCTAATTAGAAAAGAACTGTCAAAATTTATATTCAGATCACATGAGATGAAAATTTTATATTGTTAAGAAAATGATAATGTGAGAGACAGAGATCTAGTGAGAATTTAAGGCTAACTTTTTTATTATAATTGTAAGGATATTATGTGACAATGACATGCATCATTGAAGAAGACCAAAAAGTCTTTTATTTATTTATTTATTAAGAAACAAACACACATATGAGAGAAAAAATGAGATTCTAAATCCAAACTAATTTGGAAAGAAAATTTTTCAAACTCTGGTGATATATTTTTATTGGGTGCGAATTTTGAAAATCAAACTTTAGATTGTACATTCTTATTATATTCTTCATATTTGCAAAATTTGAAGAATATCAAAGATCAATAGATATGTCATCAATGAAATGTTTAAATTTTAAATATTTGTGATATAAAATTATGCATAAAAAGTTAGTTTATTAATCGAATAGTAAAAACATTAAATTTGAATGAAATTTGACATGCGTGTTAAGAACATAAAGTACATATAAATCAAAGATTAGATTTTCAAAATTCATATTCAATAAAAAGATATATAAAAAATCTAAAGGGTATTTTTGTAAACTAATTTGTAGACAAACTTTGTCCTGATAAGAATATGCATATATGTTTATATTTGGTATAGGCCCTTCTAGAGTGGGTATTCCAATATTTGATACGTATCAAACACAGACGCCTCATACACTTGTTAAACACTTATTCAACAAAATAATATTGATCTCAACATTAAACCAAAAAAAAAAAAAAAGATTTCAATACATAATGGACAAAAACTTTTGCTAACTTTTGCCGATAATAAAGGTATGCAAGATGTCGGCAGCTCCAAGAAATTTTTTAGGGTCGTCACTAAGAAAATTAAATTATATAAAATTTAATAAAAAGATAACTTGAATATATCAACATTATCAAAAAAAACACAAAAACACAAAAATACATGAATTATTACAACTTTTTTCCTACTAACAAAGAGAAAAAGAAAGAAATGTACTAATAAGAAATAAAGTAGAAATTGAGAATGCTGAAATTAGAGTAATAAAGTAAGAGAATTGAAATGATAATAGAAAAAAGAAAGAAAAATGGATGATATTTGTTACAACTACAAACTAGTTTGCTAAGGATAGCAAAATTATTGCGATTGCAAAACCAAAAAAAGCATAACTACCGGAACTCCCAAAGAACCTATGAAATTAGGGATTATTTTTATGAAAGAGTTACAAATTTGAATGATTATTTTTATTTTTTTCTTTTTCAATAGATTTTTTGTTGAATAATTTGTTTACTAGTTGTTGTTTGATCTAGTATTTTTTTTTTTTTTTTTTTTTAATTTAAGGGGTTTTTTTTTTAAGGGGTTAAGAATTATGTTTGAGGAGCCAAAATCAATATTAAAAAAAAAAAAAAATTCGTATACACCAATTTGTTATTAGTGGGTTAAAAAGTGATGTCAATGTTAAGTTCAAATTAAAATTAGTAACCACTTTCTGCTTATCACATAAAATTTATTGTAAAATTATTGTAAAAATGTTATGAATGTAACATTACTCTTATTTTTATTGAACCGAATTTTTTGTAATTCTCAAGTTAGGGTGGTCAATACTTTTATCAAGGTAGTCAAAATAGATTAGTTTATTGTGTGTATATATATATTTTGGCAAGTGGGTAGTCCTGTGACCACCTTGAGTTACATATGGAGCCACCACTTATAATAATATAATCCTTCAATTTTATTGTTGGATGATATTTATAATACCATTTAATGGCATATTCAATATGCCCGGGACAAACATTTATTTAGCAAATTTATAGAGGTGAAGAAACTCACCTGCTTTAGTGGTTCAAAGCAGATTTCGTTCTTGACATCCCATTGAAGTTGTGCAGGAAGTTCAGAGATCAGGATCTCCACATAAATATCTTCTTCTTCGTGAAATTTCTTTTGCACGATATTAATAATTTCACTGCTTGTTTCTGTCCGGAACTTTTTATTTTCAATCCACAAGTTAATGCTTTCTACTTTTCTTTTCGCAGCTGTTTGGTACAACTTATCTTTTTAGTTTTTGAAAAGGAAAATCTAGGATTTTTAAAAAATTGTACTTGGCAAAAAAAGTTGATACTTAAAAGAAAAATGTTGAACTAGAACGTACCTTCTGCAATTGATTTTTTTTTTTGCTGAAGTTCTGCAATTGATTTTGAAGTTATCCGACGCTGCAAGTATATCTGTCCCAGCCCACTTATGCTAGTAAGTTAACTTTGGCATATCTTACAATATACTACATTTTTACAAGCATACATCTCATTGTTCCAAACACTTTTTTTTTTCTTTTTTTCTTTTTTTGAGAAAGTTGTTCCAAACACATCTTAAGTGGGAGATCCACAAATGAAAAAAAAAACACTCATTACCCTAAAATTGAGAAGTGTAGCTTAGTAATCTCTCTCTGGAAAAAAAGAAAAAAGAAAAGGTTTGATGGCATAATAAAATTAGATTGGTCTTGGAATTTTTTTTTTTTTTTTTTAAATAGAATCTTTAATAAAGACCAAAATAATAAATATTATGAGGTTCCAAGGTATTTGGGAAGACCAAAGACAATAAATGTTGTGTGATTCCTAGATGGTTATGTTTGAAGGGAAGAATTCCAAGACAATTTCATCTACTTTACTGAACATCCAAACTCATGTGATGGGATAATTATTAAATTTGGATAGGACATTAACCTAGTCTAAGAGTTAGGTCATTTGGTCATTAGTTCAACTAATGGGTTATCAGTCGAACCACATTGTTAAAAAAAAAAATATATATATATATATATATTAAAATAAGTTTGAGAAGCCATAAAATAATATGAAAGTTAGAAAAAATAAGCATGTCTAAATTAAGTCTAAAATACAAGCCATCTAATATAATTCAAACTCAATGTTTCACAAGTGACAACACTAAAAAATAAAAAATATGAGATAGAAGAATGTCAAAATTGTGGCCAAGTCCTTACTATATCATTTTAAAAAAACAGTCTTTACTATTTTTTTTTTTTTTTTTTACAACACATTTCTTAAAATTCTAGGAATAAAAGCCTATCCCAACCTTCAAAAAGTCACATTTTGCATTTACATATTAGAAACCATATATGAATATATTTTCATAAAGATGTTATATGTTCATGATTAAAAATCAGATTTGAAATTTCCTTTGAAAAAATATTTCTTTTTCATATAAAAAATCAGATCTGGAAATTCACTTTCAAAATCATTCTCTTTTGCACATCAAAAACCACATCTGAGTCTATTTTCATAAAACATTCTATTTTCCTTGACAAAAACCAGATCTGAATCTTTTTTTTTTTTTAATAAAAACAACAGGTTTAGTGTTTCCATGAAATATTCCATTTTTCCTAATAAAAAATCAGATCTAATATTTTTTATATATAAAATATATTTCTTTCAATAAAAATAACAATTAACAACAACAGTAAAAACGAGAGCAACAACAAAGTAAAAACGAGAGCAACAACAACGACAGAAATATAAAAATAGCATTATGAGATTGACAATCGTATCAATGTAATAATATAGTAGGATGATTAGTATATTACTCGGAAAATTATGGTGTTTCATTCTTGCCATTTAGAAACCACTGTCTCTCTGCTTTATAATTGTACAACTAAGAGCCTAACATTAAATAAAAAATAAATAAATAGAAGAATTGGATTCGCACCTGAAAATTTCCCATGTAATATAGAAATAGTAACAAGCCAAAGATAGTAATGCAAAGTACAAAGCAGTTTTCCCATACATCGCTACTTATTTGGAGGTTAGAACCAAATGAACTGCAAAAGCGGCACAACTATAATGTATGAGATGCTAATCTTGAAAATTTATAACTACAATGAATTTACAAAATTTTATAGGGAATGAATAAGCTTAGAGAATATATATATATATATATATATATATATGTGCGTGTGTGTTTGATATGTGCACGCGCATAGGTTTCAGGCCCTCCAATCCTAATATGCAAGATGTAGAGCACCGACAATGATTTTGGCAATCAGAGAAGTCCTGAGCACGAAATCCAAGTCTCCATAGTGGATAAATGCTATGGCATAAACCACCTAGGAAACTAATAGTAACTCTTTTAGTCCATAATGTAAGCAAAAAACAAATTTAATGCATTGAAATAGCTTAATATTGATCTTCTCAAAAAAAAAGCTTAATATGGAATTGTACAGTCTAATATGTGCAAACCTCAGATTTCGCATGCCCCAACAGAAACAGTAGAATATTTTTTGTGGAATATTTTTGGACTCTAAGATCTTAGACTGATGAGCGTCAAGATATACTCCAAAATCAAAGAGCTCCGCATTTGGCATATTTTTAGGGCAAAATTCATCTAAAACGGAGTGATAGCGAAAGTCGTGGTCGCAGTAATAAAAAGAATTTCGGACACATCCACCAAGATTTTTACACGCCATGTACCAGCAAGCCACAGTTCGTTGAATAGAGAAACAATACCAAAAGGCTCCTAATACCTAAAAGACGAGCAAATCATTTAACATCAGTCAATTTTGTAGATATCATAACCAAATGTAATAACTATTTCAACTAAAACGATAATAATTAAAAGAAAAAAGAAGAAGAGAAGAGAATTCAAAAGATATGAAACTACTTAATTTAGTTAAAAGATTTAAGTAGGAAAGAAGTAATACACCTAAGCACAAAAAGCACGCTTGGTTGAAGGGAAGTGCACAATTTTCAAATATAATATTTCATAACTTCTAATAGAAATATTCATAATATATTATAAAAAAAAAAAAAATAAGAACAAAGTTTATTAAAAAAAAAAATTAATATTACTACATATTTTAAAAATCTAACAATTAAATTGCATGTTTTTTATGCTCTTAATATACATGTGTCAAATTTGTGCCAATTGGATATTATTTACTATATGATTTATAAGTTTATATTTTATGCATAATTTTAAACTATAAAAACTTTCAATTTAAACAATTTATTAATAACATAACTATTAATCTTTAATTTTCTAGAAATTTTGCAAGCAAGGAGGGTGTAAAAAGAAAATATAATCCAATTGTGGATTTGTCAAAATTCACCTCCAATTTTGTAACTAAACTTTTTCCAAAAAATAATAATAGCCAAAAATTTCTATTTTTTACCGATTAGGGAAGTCAATTGTATAATGTTTGTAAATTCAATTTTTACCTAAGTTATTTCAATTCTTAAAATTTTTATATAGTAAATTGAAAACAATTATCAATGGTCAATATCATAATAATCTAATCATAGAAAGTTTTATACATAATATATTCTATATTTCTCTTGTGCTATAAAGTACAAAATCATGATAGCTATAATCAAATGATGTATGTGGTTCAATCAACATACATCTAAAAGTCGAAGATCAAAGAGCACAAGAATTGTAAATTAACCTATCTTATTACATGTAAATAAAAAAATAATGTGTAATACAACACCCTAAAGATAGTAGTTGTGTAGTAAATCATTGGTCCATGTTATTTCTTTCAAGATCAAACAATTAATTTTTATGATCCATATCTATTTTAGCAATAAAATAAAATAAAATAAAAACGTGCCTATGCATGCTTTATTCTTCTTCAAAAAGCTCCAAAAAAAACATGCATAAGGCATGCTTCATTAAATGATCTATTTTTTGGCCTCGCAAAGCTTTGAGAGATTGGGACTTGGAGCTTTGAGCTTAGGCGCACTTTTAACAACAATGGTGCACTTATGTGAAACCTGTCTTGACCACATGTGATTTTGATCTTTTAAGATATGAAATTACTTAATTTTAAGAGAGAAATCTAAGTAACAGTATTTAAGTATTATATCTAAGTTTTGCCCATAGTTATATAAGATCTAACTTTAACCCAACTCCTCAAAAAAAAAAAAAAAAAAACCATCTCTCTCTCTCTCTCTCTCAGAGAGAGAGAGAGAGAGAGAGAGAGAGAGAGAGAGATGGTTTCAACACTTGCACACTTGCCAAGATTAAATTTAATGAATATGAAATTTCTACACAATCAAACTTACATGACCGGCAATGATGTATAGAAAGAAATCCAGTGGGCCTAGGACCCATAGCCTTTCACCAAGTATCTCATGAGAGAGAGAGAGAGAGAGAGATGGTTTCAACACTTGCACACTTGCCAAGATTAAATTTAATGAATATGAAATTTCTACACAATCAAACTTACATGACCGGCAATGATGTATAGAAAGAAATCCAGTGGGCCTAGGACCCATAGCCTTTCACCAAGTATCTCATGATTTGATCCCAGATCCTTCCTTGGTAGGTAAATTTGAAAAACTCTTGGCCAATATTGGAAGAAAATAAAAATGTTTAAGATCTGTAATGTTTTTAAAGATTTCATGGCTCTCACGTCTAAGAGTATGCAAAACATTACCACCTGAACAAATTACAAGTAGTTCCATGTTTAGAGGCGCTGAATAAAATCCAATTATGTGTAGGACAATGTTAATTCAAAGAAGATAGTATGCGTGTATAAGAAATTGCATCAAATTTCTGCTTTAATTATTCTATTTGAACCCTTTTGTTGTGGAAGAAAAATGTTTTATTTGTCAAAGAAATAATTTAGTTTTCCTTATAAAAGAATCAGTATTATTTGTCCATTAAAAATTAGGTGTTATAGCCGTATGCAGGCACTGCAATTAATAAGTAATTAAGAATTAAATATATGCTAAAAAAAAAGGTGATTATGTTTAGAGGTTGACAGATATCTTATTGGTTTTGTGGTCAAAAGATACAGATATCATATTTTTGTACGTCGGCGTAATTCGAATTAAAACAAACTTATAATGTGTTAGAGTGGTATCTAGGCACTACTATTAATAAGTAATTAGAGAATTGAAACATATGCAAAAAACGTGATTGTGTTTGGATGTTGATAGATATCTTATTGGATTTTTGGTCGAAGGATACAGGAGCGTGATTTTTTTGTTTATTTGTATAGGTGAACACATTGAGTGTTGTTTGGGTCATATTTTTGTATTTTGGCATAATCTGAATCAAAACACACTTTTTATGTATTTAGTCTTGGTTTAAGTGTGTTCATATTCATAAACAAACGGAATATATTGAAGACACAAGAAACTACTAAAGAACGGTTGAATCTGCTGCCTCAATATAAAGCTCGACTCCACTTTAATGGCTTGGAGGTATGACAAAATTGCTTTCCTTATATTATATTTTCCCCCATACTCAAGTAGTTAAAAGGGTTATTGTAAACTTGCCCCCAACATACAACCAATCCTATTGGGTTTTACAAATTGCAACTTTGGAGAATACCTAGTTTTTCTAAATTTTTTTGTTAGGGAGAATAATGAGAGTTTATACATTATATATAGACCATGAAAATTCAGAAATAAAATGTTATAAGGGCTGAAAAAATGTTAAAAACAATCTCCAAATATTCATAAATGTTTAAATATGAAATGGTGCAACTCTTGGCAATAACTCTGTAAAAAAAAATTGCATAATCTCACAAGACATTGGTCAATGAGTGTCTATCGAGTTTCAGACAAAAACTCTCGTAAGACATTTGTTAGATGTTCAATCATTCAAAAACACAATTTCAATCAACTCAACATCTATCCAAACATTATAAATGCATTTTCCACTTGATTTTTGATCATTTCTTTCACACTGTCTCTTCTAAAGAGATAATGACACTTTTCAACTTGCAAAGTGGAATCAAACAACAGTCTTCCACTACCAAAGTGGGATCAAACTTGTACTACAACTTATTTAGATATACAAAATATCCAATGAAAAATTGGAATTTTGATTCCAGGTTGTTGCTAAATTTTATGCTTTCAGCTGCTCAGGAAGTGACTGGCTGCTCCTTCAACCCAGAGTGGATTCTAGGGGAAGGGCAAGGAATTCGAACAAACAGGTGGCAAGGAAATAGTTATTGGCTAATTTATTTGAAGCTTCCATTGAATTTGAACAAACAGGGGGCAAGGAAATAGTCTGTTGTGTGTTATATCTATTAATTGACTCTTTTTCCCAATAAAATATGAGAATTTGTTTTGGGCTTAATGAGATTTAGGTTAATTTGTGTTTTTTAAAGGATTGTGAGTGCATTGATATTTGTAAGTTCGTAAGTGGGGTCTATAAAAATTTATCAAATGTGTAATATTTATCATTGATAATAAATTTTAATTGTTGTCGCATGTGAATAAAAACATGTGATTTGTTGAACTATGTTACATTTTTGTGTTGTTAAATTTCAGTTTACATGAATGTGCTTTTGTTAGTCCCAAACTACAAGAAGATGTGAAAAAAGTATTTTGCAACCAAGAATTTAGCTTTTAGTCTAGTCCATTACCTGTGGGATGGGAAGAAAAACTAAAATGTCAAATAGAAAGTGTCGATGCAAGATATATTTTCTGAGATCTGTTTGCCACTTATCTGCATAAAGGAACCGGGATTTTAGTTTTGGGGGAGACAAATTATAAATAATTATTTTTTTAATTAAGAATTAAAAATATACTTAGGGTCCGTTTGGATAAAGCTGAAAACTGAAAACTGAAACTGAAAACTGAAAAACACTGTAGCAAAATAATTTTTAAATATGTGAATAGTATCGTGGGATCCATTTTTAATGAAAAAGTTGTTGAAAAATGTATTTTGTGGGACCCATGAACAGTGCATGAAAGCACTGTTCACAACAAGAAAGTCAAAAAGTTACGGCTTGACCAAAAAAAAAAAAAAAAAAAAAATTTCTGAAACGTAAACGTGCGTCTGGGAAGCAAAACGCGCTTCCCAAACGCACTCTTAGTATGCATTTGGATTGGCATTTTTCAGCAAATCCATGCGTCTGCGTTTATTTTTGGGTCCATGGATACTGTTCACGGACCCACAAAAGTCAACAAAACACAATTTTCTCTCTTTGGATCCCACAGCATTATTCATCATCTAAAAATTATTTTGTAATAGTATTTTCAACAATAAGTTTTTTGTTTTCACCAAATAAGCGATATCCAAACATACTCTTAGAATCCGTTTGAAAACAGCTTATTTAGCTAAAACTAAAAACTTTTTACTGAAAGTGTAGGAAAAAAGTTAAAAAATTAGCTGAATAGTACAATGAGGTCCTATGAATAGTATCAAAAAGTACAATAAGACTCATGAATAGTATTAAAAATAAACTAAAATTACAAATAAGCTGAAAATTTCAGCTCATTCCAAACGATCTCTTAGAGTGTGTTTGGAACTAGCTTATAAGCTAGCTTTTAATTTTTTAGTTTTTTTTTTTTTTTTTACATTTTCTGCAAAAAAGTTAAATAATTTATTCCCAAACGACACTAAAAAGCAAAATGCTAACTTATAAGCTAGTCCCAAATACACAAAAGATGCATTACTAAATACTACAAAAAAATATAAAACTAGTATCAATTCAATATAACAATATATAAACAAACGAAAAGACAAATAATTATTACTCAATGCATTTCAATCAGTCATTTATCAAAACGAAATTTGACGTCTTTTAAATACAGGAAATCATTTATGATATAATTTCTATATTAAATTCAAGGTAATTTTCCTTTTAATAAACAAAATCAAGTAGTCCTTTAAACAATCATTTCCATAAGAGTAACTAGTAAGCATAAGTACAATCACCTTATAAACAAGTTGGTAGATCTTTATCTTTAAATCACTATCAACCATTTGGTACCATTCAAAAAGAAATGGTGACTAATTTTTATTAAAAAAAAAAAAAATTTATATATATGTGTGTGTACTTCAGATCTACTACCATGCCATCAAAATTTTGAAGAAAAAACAAACGAGGACACCTGTACATGCAACATATATAAGATCACAAAAGCAACTTAGAATAAATACTTAGTAAAAAAATTGGGGGGTGTAGTTTGGATTGTTGATATCATTATTTTTTTTTTTTCTTATGTTGTTATTATTTAACTAGGTTCATTTTATTTATTTATTTATTTTTATTGGAGAGATATTAGGTAGATTACAATTTAGATAGCATGTTATTATGTTGATATTTACCTTTAACAGGTGTTGGGCCAGTGGGGCCCCTGATCTCCGTTGATCTTGACGTGGCTCCGTTGATCCTTACCTTTACCAGGTGATTTTTTATTTTTTTTCTATATTTCCGAAATTGGTAGCCTAAAAACCCAGTATGAAATCGCAGCACTAGGTAACTGATATCAAGGATAGATCGCGAAACTATAGCTGTGATCCCCAACTTTCTGTCTATCTCAACGCATTTCTTGTATTCATTGATCATGAGACCATACAAGAACAAGGGTTCCAGTGATAATGCGATCATGCGCACCAATATAACTATTAGATTCCAATCCCATGGAAGAGAATTTACCCATTTTTTTATTCTATTCCAATCCCATAGAAGAGAATTCCCTCGTGAGTCCGAACTTGTCTTTGTCGTAGATTCTTTCACTGATGCAGCTTTGCCAACCTTGGGAGCCTGCTCTTCGATATCATTTGTCCTAAACAAAAAGCATGGAAAACATAAAATTAGTTTATATGACTCTTATCTTATAGGACTGACTTTCAACTAGATAAAAATAAACCCATAAACACAAACTTCCCATAATGTATTAGTAAAATTAATCATTTTTTTTTTCAGCTCATCCCAAATGGATGCCTAACAGTAACCAATTTAGAAATATGTTAGACTTATAAAAAATGACAAGTGTTATTGTTAGAACATAAAAAGAGGTGAAAAAGAATAATAATTAACTAAATATGATTAATTAATATGAAAGGATTTAAAATATTTTGAATAGATATTAAAGACACAAAAGATGAGGTAAAAAAAAATAATGTCAAGGGCTAAGGAAACTAACCTCGTACCATTCCCCAGCTGATTTGAACCAGAATTCATAACTAAAGCTTATCAAGGAAACGATGCCCAAAATGAAGAATCAGCCTTTAAACTATGTGTAGGCCCAGCCCACTTAAACAGGAAAATCTGAATTAATCTTGATCCCTGGAGAAATGGGAAACAGATTAGACAACAAAGGCAAATTTCTTTTTTTTTTTTTCTTTTTTTTTTTTTCTCGAGAGAAGCAAAAGATTTTCACCAAATGGTGTGACTAGCGTGTGAAGTGTGAGAAGGTGGAGCAATGCATAAAGTGGCAGAAGTTGGCTTTGTAATGGGATTTTAAGAGTGCTCAGAGGCAGATGCAAGTAATAACAAGCAAGAGCAAATCCTCGCTGCTAATGGTCAATCCTGGCTGCTAATGTTGTCTAGTACTGGCGTGTGAAGTGTGAGAGTCATTCACAATGGTCAATAGTCTTCTAATGTTGTCCTATTTCAGCAAGTCTTTGTTTTTTTTTAATAAAAGAAGACCCGGTCAACTCCATCTGCTCAGACTAGTAGTGTGTGTAGTGTGGACCATATATGGTCCATGGACAATGTTCTAGTCTTTCTTTAGCATTGTCTTCTTCATCAAAGGGTATGAGGAAAAAAAAAAAAAAAAAAAAAGGGTATGAGCCAGGGGGGGGGGGGGGGACCCCAAAAGGACACGTCTCATTTATTCCAAAGTAAAATCAGCTAACTAAATATGGTAGTGTTGTACATATGGCGGAAATGAAAATAAACAATATTAAAACTTATCAAGGACATATGATATTTTTCAAAATTTATTAAAGTAGGAAGTCGTGATTAAATCAAAATCACTTTTAAAATGATATATTATTGATACATTTTTTATTATGCACTTATTACAATATATCACATTAATAATTATGAAATTTTATTTTATGAGAAGACTTTTTGAATAAAATTCTAACTCACTACTTCCTAACAAAAAAAAAAAAAAAAGGTAAAAAAAAAGAAAGCATAATTACACTTCTTAATATTTTCAAAAAGTTTATTATTATTATTATTATTTCAAGTGCTAACAATGCACACCTAACCACAAAAATATTTTTTGTTAGTTAATTGATGGTAGGAACCTACTTGATTGCAAATTAAAAATAAATTATATTCCATTAACATATCTTAAGATTTGGGCTAATGACAATCAGATCTAAAAAATTTCAAAACTAGCCAATTTGATCCCCTAAAGCCAACTTAGGCCCTAAGATAGTTTAGAAAAATAACTAATTGACCTTTTGTTTATTGAGAAACAAACACACACATACATGCAAAAGAGAGGAAAAGAAGTTTTAACACAGACGTAAACCACAAATTCCACTCAAAAGCCATAATAACTTTTAAATATTTAGAGATTAAGTTGACTTTAAAGGCCAAATTAATCAATTTTGAAAAATTTTAGACCTAATTGATATTAATCCAAATTTCACACTATTTTAATAGAATTTTCCTTTAAAAATAAAATAAATCAAATTAAAAATTACAAAAATAAAAAAATAAAATTAAATGGTTATGATCAAAGTTAAGAGAGTTACGTTTAATATTAGGCCTAAGATTTAAAAAGTTAAATGTAACAAGAAGTAAAAGATTAAAAATAAAAAAGTTTAAACTTGTTATGAGTGATTTAAGAGGTATTAGGCCTATTCCAACTGGATCCAAATCCCCAAAATTCTATTTCTTGGCCGTCTATTTTAAGCTATCTTTTTTTGTCCGTTTATGTCAAGTGATTGTCGGAGACTCTGATGTGAGATTAAGGGGGTGTTTGGTACACCATTTCAAACAATAATTTTCAATTTTTAAATAACATTACACATTTTTTTATATATTTTTTTCATTTACACGTAAATACGCATATTTTCAGACAACAAAACACATGTTCTTAAATTACAGGAAACAAACGCCCCTAAATAATGGAAAAGTAACTTTAAACTTTGTGCCTTACAGCTCGATTCAACTCACCCTCAAAAAACGTGCCAACTTGAATGTATTTTTGCAATATTGCAACTTTATTTTAATTTATTGATTTTCATTACACAGGTAGGCAGTAGCAAGTACGAGTCAATTGGTTATATATTAATAGTACCGCAGCCTATTCAACAACTTTTGATTTGATTTTAAGATAAATTATTTGGCAATTTTTTGCTACAACTTTAATGAAGTAAATTATGAATAATTATAAAATAAATCTATAAAATTAATAAAAATATTTTATAAATTTTCTATGTGAGAAACAATTTTTCATTTAAAAAAAATCTTATTTTCCTTAGATAATTACGTAGTTAATGGCAATATTTTAATAGAATTGGATGAAAGCAAGGTCAGCTCAATCATATACGTAATAACGTAAATGATGCAATAGCCTAAGCCCCAAATAAAATTAGGCCTCCATTTTTAACTAATACAATATAATTTATTTATTTTTATATTTTAATTAAAAAAAAAATTTAAGTCCTTTTACTTGTCAATAAAATGCATCAAAAAGGCTTCGGTGTATCTCTAAATACAGAAAATTAAAAAGGAAAAAAAAAATTAGTCAAAATTCAGCTAACAAATTCACTAGAGACAAATTCATTAACTCATTCTTTAAATCCGCTAAAATCCAATTTAATACCATACAAATTCGTTAATAATATAACGTAAATATCTTGAAATATGCTAAAATATATATTATAAATCTCTAAAAACAAAAGACAAAAAAAAAAAATCTCTCTCTCTCACGCTCATACCCATATTGCTATACAATCATGAAATCTCCACTAACAAAGGATGAAACAATTAAGATTTCTAGAAGTTTATTCACAGATGAAATTGATAGGTCGGTTCTCAAAAAAAAAAAAAAAAAAAAATTGATAGGTCAAAACATTTCTTCATCCCTCTATTCTCTTTAGTACAAATAAAATACTCAGAAATCACACTAAAGCATCACATAAATGAACTTCATCACAAAAATGTGGATCAATTCTTTTCCCATTTACCTAAAAAAATAAACCACCATTGTTTCTTGGATTGGGTATGGAATAAGAGGCCTATACATCCACTATCATAGCATAGCTGGTGTGTCAGTGAATGCTTTATTACTTTGTATGGTCACTTACACCTCATCAAGTAGTAGTTTTTTTAAGCATTCATTTCACTTGTAACTCCTCACAAACCCAACGAAACAACTTAACTAAGTTACAAATTGAGCGCCTAGTGTAGGTTATTACTCATCCAACCCATAACACATCACTTGGGTGGAGAGCACTGGCCATCTTTATTGTTAAAATAGCTATCTAAAAAGCTTGATCTCAAAGTTTTGAATAAAGTTTCTATATTGACATTGATATTCTAGAACAACCAACAATTTATATATTGTACTTCTAAAGCATTCTAAACATCATTAATGATTAGTTTAACAGATTTAACCAGAGCAACAGAAAGATATAAATTCAGTCCCCTAAATAAAAACATCATGCTCCTCCCCTTCTTGGCACAAAACTAATCTAGACTGTAAAGAATTAAAATTTTCACTTTTAATAAGTAAATTTTGAAATGTCAAGGTTTGGGACCTTTGGGTAATGTGTTTCATACGCATATCTTTACTCACAATCTTGCTCAGTTACTCTCAAATCTAGGAGAGGTATCACATTTACAACCAAATAAAAAATAAATATATAAAAAAACCCAGAGAGCCCAAATCATGTCAAATTACTGTAACTTAGTATTTTCTAAATGATATATATATAGGGCAAAATTTAAGTACAATATTTAGGTGTTTTTCCTTAGATTCCCTTCTTAAAATTCAATCACATGGCTGCTTAATACTTCCATCCCATGAGAAAAAAATCACATAGCTGAATTTAAAAAAATGAATCTAAGGAACAACATTTAAGATACTATACCTAAGTTTTGTCCACATATACATATATATATATATATATAGAGAGAGAGAGAGAGAGAGAGAGAGAATTACCTCAAGATCAATGCAGCGGTAGAACTGCGGATCATGGGCATCAACAACCATTACAAGCTGAAAAGAACAAAATGAAATCAGTATTAACCTAAACTAAATCATATGATTTAAGACGAAGGAAACAATGTGTTCTATAAAAAGAAATGCAAAAAATAAAGGGAATGCTTGATATGGGTGCAAGGAAAACTAACATGAGACTTTAAAAGGGAAATCTAACAGGATTTCATAATTATGGTAGATTGCATGTATCAACATTACAAGTGAATAAAAATTGCTATCAGCCAGTAAGGTCATTACTCAAAAAAGATAGGTCAATAAGTATGATCACAAACTAAAACTTAGAGAAAGCATACTATGACCACAAGGTCCACAAACTAAAACTTCAAGAAAACATACTCCAAACATGCATTAAAGCAGTTATTACCAAATATAATCACCAAATGCCTGCAAGAATCTTGAGTGAAATAAAACAAGTCTTACAATTACAGGCGATGACACCTAATCTATAATATTTGGGCATGTTTGTTAAATTAATTATATGATAAGTAGAATTCTAGCATGTTTATAAAAAAATTACTGCCTGGATAATAATGCTGAAGACGAACAAATATCTCAGGTGAACAAGAGTAAGAAAAGAATCAAAATTATATGCCTTAGCCTATGAGATATTTTTATGCAAAGAGCAATAATTTCCTAAAATAACGGTGGTTTAGAAATATCATTACAATTACACTCCTAAATAAATGTCAAAACAATGAAATACCTTCATTCCTAATAGTTAATTAAGTCAATTTAAAAATGAAATATTTCTGTTAACATCTTGTATTAACTTTTGACATCCCAATCGTTTAGAAAGCAGCAGTGTTTAAAGCCAATTAGAAGTCTCATTTACTGTGAGAGCTGATTATATGAAAATTGTAGGTAAACCCAAAACAAATTTGTGCTGTATGAAATTTTCCTATCTTTCCAGGATACTTCTACAGCCATTTAATAGACCAAGAAGATATGGCCAGGCAAATGCAATAATTTTTTTCAATTGGTCTCTTTGTAAATAAAAAATAAAAAGCAAAACTAACCAGGTAGATTGAAGCCAAATTACCTACCCCTACATTACATCTTGTTATCAAGGGTACTTCAAAGCCATCCATATCCCATATATGGGGCAATGTCATAATATACAACTGTTTATTAAAGCGACAGTCTTTACAAAGTTACTAGTCTAAGCTTACATGGTTTTTAATTGAGTAAATCCCTTCCGGCTTCATCATTATCTAGAGTTCCAATTTTCATGCCAATTTACAGAATAACTCCTTCAGATGTCTAGTACTTGCCATAACAATTTCAGAGTCAAAGAATAAAACCATTATTTATTAAAATTCATACAAGCCAGTATACTTGAATCTGCCTTAACAGAATTTCAGTCAACTTAGAAATTGCACCATTATTTCTATATTCATCCAATTGCTATGATACCAATTCCATTACAAAAATGTGTATTAGCTTTCATAAGAACTGCCCCTAGCATCCAAATTCACAGAATAGGATTTAATCGAACATTTTCATGTTGAGAACACAGTATCTGTCGTACTGGCAGATTTAACACACTTACACAAGATCATAAAATAATATTATATTGTCTTATTATCATCTGGGGATTCTTATACACTCATAAGACATGTCAAACAACACTTATAAACACTCATTTCACCATTTATAACAAAATGAATTATAAAAAGAAATCCAGCAGGAATTTAGTAATCAAAGTCTAAACAATAAACACACTAAGAATTTTGTTTTTGGCAGAGTTTCACCATGACTGTGAGGTTATCAAAATCTGCTTCTTAAGGTATTTTATGTAGTATTTTCATCCGTACTACATTAGTGAAACTTTTACTTGGCAAGACAAGTATTAGCTGCATGAGCTGTTGTTCAGTAACAAGCAATATATCATAAACTAAAAAAGAGCACGTGTATAGCATACCAACACGCCATCTTTTGAGCACTCAAATAATAAATTCCAGCTAACCTAATACTAGAAAATTTTAAAACCATTCAACACTTATGCTACCAAATACCAATAAGATGGCATCAGCTACAATGTTGGGCATTATCAATTAAACCAGTATGGTTTTGCACTACCAATATCTTCATGCATCATTCATGTGTCATTTAAGCATTATTCATGTTTAAAGTTGTATTGCTCTGTTTAATTGCTAAAATGAGATATTTTCACTACAAAACTTTGGAAGTTAATCAAGATTGATTTCGTCTGCTTCCTTACCATATCTTAGAATCCAAATGTGGTATAACCTCTAAGCCATATAGAAACGATGCAAGATCTTTATACAACCTATTTAAATTATCTATAAAATTTAACTCAGACAAATGTCAAGCATGTGGAGTTCACTTTAAAGAACAGATAAATAATACCAAGAAAATAAATGATCTTCTCAGCTAATGGCATGACAATTAGAGATCATAATCTTTATGACATAATAAGCAGGATTCAAATTCAATCCTTCCATTATTTTCTTCTTCAAATCATTTAACGTCTTAGTCTTACGGCATATCATCTTGTAGTAGCATTCGATACCCGACCCTTTAAATGGGAATCCGTCAATCTCTCTAGGATTGACAAGGGGTCCACCGTAGTATATATTTATATCAATATTCTTCAGATATTGTGATCCTATTAGAGTCAAGTGTAATAATATGTTAGTGACATATTTTTATCTCTTTCATTTAACATCAATTGCAAAACTTTTTCTATCTACTCAAAGTTCAAAAATTACAACTTGTCACCCCACATTTGCATATACTCACCCCACATCACATACAAACACACAATCATTATCATTTTATACTCAAACAAAAAAAATCTAAAGACAAAACTCACCCCCATTACAAAATTTCAAATCAGGTCTAACAAAAATATAAATAAAAATATCAAACCAAACAACAATACAATCATTAAAAACCTAACAATACAAATATACCAAGACTACATCTTAAATATATCAATCATTATTTCATACTGAAGCAAAAAAAAAAATTAAAGACAAATATCAAACCAAACAACAAAAGAAATTCATGATACATACCCATTATAAAAACCTAACAATACTCAAATGATTTTCATACTAAAGCCAAAAAAAAAAAAAAAATACTAAAGAAAAATATCAAACCAACCAACAAAAGAAATTCATGATACATACCCATGATAAAAACCTAACAATACTCAATGATACTCAAGCAAAAAAAAAAAATAAATAAATAAATAAATAAAGAAAAATATCAAACCAAACAACAAAAGAAATTCATGATACATGCCCATGATAAATTTATAAACTACATTTTCTGTTATCTTATTTTATTCTCAACTAAATAAATGAGTTTTTCATCCATCTATTTTTTTTTTTTTCATCTTTTTAATATTTTTCATCCTTTAACCAAATAGAGCCTTAGGGAGAAAATTTGTTATTTTTAAAAAGTCTTAATAATACTTAGTATTAGCTAGCCTAAACCTTATGATCATTTGTGTGTTTTATCCTAGATTTATTGTTTGATTAAGGTTCATGACTTGCAAATTGCAACATTGTGGGTATTTGATTAAAGTTCATGGCTTGCAATATTGTGGAAGCATAAAACATCACCTTCGGCAACAATTGTTTCTTTTGAATTCTTTCCGCGATTCTTTTTAATTATTATTTGGGAAAAAGGCATTGATTTGACGAAAACCTCTAGTATTATTATTATTATTATTATTTTGGTTAAATAAAAACCTCTAGTAGTAATTTATATGTATTGGTTGTCTCAAAAAAAAAATTACAGACGATATTGGTTACATAAACAAACAATTTTATTTTTTTATTATTATTATTATTATTATTTTTTTTTGAGAAAGTAACAATTTTATGGTCTTGTCAAAATAGTTGGTAGAAATTGGGCTATTGGCTTGAAAGTAACCAGAGTATTAGGGAAAATAGAGTAGACCCAAATATCAAACCTAACAATACTCAATGATTTTCATACTCAAGCAAAAAAAAAATAAAGAAAAATATCAAACCAAACAACAAAAGAAATTCATGATAAATACCCATGATAAAAACTTAACAAATACCATCAATAATTATAATTTCATACTCAAGCAAAAAAAAAAAAAAAAACTAAAGACAAATATCAAAACCAAACAACAAAAGTCATGATACATACCCATGATACAAATATATGTTAACACTGTATACACTAACACTAGCAAAATCCACTAACACTATATACACTAAACAATCAACAGACCCTTACCTGACATGAGGATTTGCAAATGTGCTGAGATTGTATGAGTGAGAGGGGGAGTCAGAGAGGAGAAGACTACAATGAGTGTTGGGAGTATGACCTGCTGAACGTGTGTGAGACCTGAGAGACCCAGACAATTTCAGAGTCAAAGAATAAAGCCATTATTTATTAAAATTCATACAAGCCAATATACTCAAATCTGCCCTAACTGAATTTCAGTCAACTTAGAAATTGCACCATTATTTCTATATTCATCCAATTGCTATGAGACCAATTCCATTGCAAAAATGTGTATTACCTTTCATAAGAACTGCCCTAGCATCCAAATTCACAGAATAGGATTTAATCGAACATTTTCATGTTGAGAACACAGAATCTGTGGTAGTGGCAGATTTAACACATTTACACAAAATAATAAAATAATTTTATATTGTCTTATTATCATCTAGGGATTTTAATACACTCATTAGACATGTCAAACAACACCTATAAACACTCATTTCACCATATACAAAAAAATGAATTATAACAAGAATCCCAGCAGGTATTTAGTAATCAAAGTCTAAACAATAAACACACTAAGAATTTTGTTTTTGGCAGAGTTTCACCATGACTGTGAGGTTATCAAAATCTGCTTGTTAAGGTATTTTATGTAGTAGTTTCATCCGTACTACATTAGCTGCATGGGCAGTTGTTCAGTAACAAGCAATATATCATAAACTAAAAAAGAGCACATGTACAGCATACCAACACGCCATCTTTTGAGCACTCAAATAATAAATTCCAGCGAAGCTAATACTAGAAAATTTTAAAACCATTCAACACTTATGCTACCAAATACCAATAAGATGGCATCAGCTACAATGTTGGGCATTATCGATTTAAACCAGTAGGGTTTTGCACTACCAATATCTTCATGCATCATTCAATTGTCATTTAAGCATTATTCATGTTTAAAGTTGTATTGCTCTGTTTAATTGCTAAAATGAGAAATTTTCACTACAAAACTTTGGAAGTTAATCAAGATTGATTTTGTCTGCTTCCTTACCATATCTTAGCATCCAAATGTGGTATAACCTCTAAGCTATATAGAAACGATGCCAGATCTTTATCCAACCTATTTAAATTATCCATAAAATTTAACTCAGACAAATGTCAAGCATGTGAAGTTCACTTTCAAGAACAGATAAATAATACCAAGAAAATAAATGATCTTCTCAGCTAATGGCATGACAATTAGAGATTATAGTATCATACTCATGAAAAACAAAAGAGAGGCAAACCCCAAGAATTAATATTTCCTTTTTGTAAGCTTACAGAAAAAATAACAGCAAAGCTATAGTTCATTGCTTTGTTAAATCTCAAGAACAACGATGTTTTGGATGTTAATTACCAGGAAGGTGCATCTCACATATTAAAAACATCAAAACTAAAATTCACCTAAGCTACCAACGACAGTAAAAAGTTAAGTGTACAATCAAAACCATTTAGGCCACATAACCATCAGTAAGTAGTTAATGCTTCCATAGCCAAAATCCAAACAGAAGCAAATATGAAAAGTATGTACCAGCACAAATCTAAGATAAATTCAATTCATCTCCTTTTCGTCCATTTTCAGAGCAACCAAATAGAAATTAAAGCTGAAGTTTCTTAGAATCTCATATTTGTAACCAAAAAGTACAAGATTGAGAACTTAAACCACAATTCAAAAGATTTAACATAAATCAAATAATCATGTAGGTTACAAATCTTTTAGAAGAACTTTTAGCACCATAATAATCACCAACCCCCCCCCCCCAAAAAAAAAAAAAAGAAACAAGACAAACAAACAAAAAACAAGATCTCATACATAAAAACTTTCAAAAGGCCAAAAAATTTAATAATTAAACTCAGAAATTATTAAAACTAAGCCATACACACACACATGACTACAAAATAAAGAAAAATAAGAGATAAGAGGGGAAAAAAACAATTGAATATCTTCACAGTTGTTGAGGTGATAACTTGGTGATCAAACTTGTATACCATATTGCCATCCACGTCCCTATGTAAACTACTACCATGGTGATTTTGAAAGGAAGTTTAGAATTAACTCATGCTGCCTATGCACCCTTCCCCACATTGCTTCTATTTCGTCTATTATTTTTCTTTTAAAAAAACTGGATATCTAATAAGTGACACTGAATGTATGCATTTATAAGTTATATAATGACTTATGGGGAAATAGAACTAAACAAAATTTGAAACAGGTAATTGAAAAAAAAAAAAAAAAAAAGGTGAAACAGGTCTAAATGGTATTATAACTTGTTTAATAGGTACTATATAGTTTTATTCAAACATTAATAATACAAAAAACACAATGTCTTGATTATTCCTGAATAAAACAAGGCAAACACAAAATAAATTATTGACTCTTATTTACTATCATCTAGTGAAAAATAAATAATAACAGAGGTATGTTTTTTTTATTCAAATAAATTAATTTGCATAAAGTTGTAATTTACAACTATTTTGTGTTGGTTTTAATTCCGTGCCAAATTTTATTGTAATTTTAGTCAATCATATTTCCCTGTATTTATGTGGGTCTTTAATTGTATGGGATGAATGTGAGAGGGTGTGAAGACTCAAGTTTAAAATGATGAACAAGTGGATTTTGTGAGAAGCTCGCAAGAAGCTAACTTGCAAAATAAGCCACATGTAGAGCACATGACTGGAAGGCCTAGAGGATTTCGCAAGTGTCTCGCAGGTAAGGCCTTTCCACAAAGTACCCACGAAACTCTCTATGAGGCAAAATGTCATGTTATGTTTTACCAAGTTTTTACCCACACTATATATACCCTCATTACCCACATATTGTAAGCAGTGTTTTTTAGAGAGAAAACCCTAGAAAATACACTTTGAGAGTTAGAGATTGTTTTACCCACAATCATCTACACATTTCCTTGTAGTTTTCCTCTACTCCTACCTCTCCATCTCTAAATCCTTGAGAGGTTGATAGCCCAAACACTTACCACACCCAATCTGAGTGTCAAGTGAGATTTTGGCGCTGCTAGAAAGCATTAAAAGGAGCCATTCATTGGCAGATGCAAGCAAGCTGAATTGCAGGATCCGAGAAAGCTAGAGAAGACAAGGTTCCAAGAAGCCAATTGATAGCAGGAGCTTGAAAGGCTCAAGTACATTGGGTAAACCAGGCTTGGAGGGCCTTTTGTTTTTCGTGTACTCCAACTTTATTCTCTAGTGGATCAATTACCGCTTGGAGGGCGATGAAGAGGTTTTTCGTCGAGTTTTTCAGTTTCCTCTTTAATAACATATCTCGATGTTATCATCTCTCTTCCCTAGTTTTAAGCTTTACTTTATATTATTAATAATGGATGAATATGGCTTAGGGTAGTGTTATCGGTTGTTTGCGCTCATTTACTCTTATTCTGCACTTAGTCTAACTTAGAGTAAAAGCAATTTAGCCATAATTTTAATTTGGGGGTCTAAACAAGCTCTTGTGTTTTCATACAAATCCGAGCTTTCAGTTTGGATTAGGTTTAGTTTAATTAGTTTCAATTATGGTTAGTTTTATTGATAGAATATAAGAAGTTAGTACTTTTTTTCTTGGGAAAGGTTTTGTTGCATACTTGTATGCAGCAATGTGGCAGCCAAAAAAAAAAAAAAGGAACATGTGTGACATGTTCCTTTTCTTTTTTGCTGCCACATACCATTATATGCAGCAATTATAGCAAAACCTTTCTCTGTATAAATTCAGATGTTGAGAACAAGCTCTGAACTCTCTCAAAGTAGTTTATTTTATGAAAGTTAAATCGAAGGTCAAATCACCACACTCAACCAATGTGGGAATCTTTAACAACTTTTCCCAAAAATGCCTATAAGTTCTAGAAAAATTTCATAAAAAATACACTACTAATATCTTCAAGGGTGCATAAGCTCTTCTTCTATATATAATGTTTAAATTTAAGCTTTTGTATTTTAAAACCATGTGTAAAATATGAGTTTATGAATTGAAGAGTAAATAATATCTAATTAGCTTGAAATTTGGCATGTAAGTTTGAGAACATACAGAAAATGTAATTGTAATCCAATGGTAAAAGTTTTGAAATATTAATTCAATAAAATTTATGAGCTGATGTAACATTGCTTATATATATATATATATATATATAAATTTAATTCAACACTTTAAAATATTAATACTGAAAAATTATCATTTTGGAGGTTTATATATTAATGTATGTTCTAGAATTTTGTTTTATTTCTATCATTTCAGAGGTTTACATGTTATTTTGGTCATTATAAATGTTTTAAGGGGTATTTGCGTATTTGGAGGTTTAGAGTGTATTTTGGTCATTTTGGACATTTTAGAGGGTATTTTTGTAATTTTAGAGGTTTTGTTGGGTATTTTTTTTCAAAGTGATTTTCAATGGAATTTTGATTTTTTTTTTTTTTTTTTTAAATTCGGGAGTATTTCAGTCCTTTTGAAGGTTTAAATATTGTTTTGGAGGTTTTGAAGGTACTATGGTCTTTCTGAAGATTTTTGCAATATTTTTTTTTAAGTTTATGTTCTTTTGAATTTGAAAATGGCTGAAAATGTTTTACGTGTTAACAAGAGTATTTTTTCTGCTCAGTGAAAAATGGTTTTGCTTTGACCAAAATTTTCAAGTGCCAAACAACTCAAAAATAAGGAAAATATTTTCTAAAAAAGGTTGTATGCCAAAACAAACGACACTTAAGAATATGACCAAAAAAGAAAAATGTTATTATTAGCACATAAGTAGAGAGAAGGAGAAAAAAAGAATGGACTGAATATCAGAGTATTCAAATAAGCGACATTAAAGCTGGAAAATGATAAATAATAAAAAATAAAGCTAAGGACACAACAATTTCATAATATTAATAATAATGTCAAGAGCAAAAGAAACTAACCTGTCACTGTTCCCTTGCTGATGGCAAAAATAACTCATAACACTAACAGTTTTTTTGAGCATCTGATAACTCATAACCATATTACTTAACTATAGGGCTCTTGGCCGGGGTCTGATTTGGGTCCTATGCACTAAATCTGACACGTCTTCAAAATTGATCACGCGTTCACATCATGTCCCCTGTTCAATGCTTTAGACAAAAGCTTTGGTCCTTCACTATGTAGTAAACCTAAACACTATGTAGTTCTAAATATTTAATTTAAAAAAAAAATGTTCTAAATATGAGAATGTGTATTTACAAAATGTAAATTGAACCTGAATAACTCAAATGGCATGCATTTTACAAGGCAGAGCAAGAGGAAATGGGATTTGGAAAGCATAAAGTGACAGAAATTGGCTTTGTTATGGGATTTTAAAAGTGCACAAGTGCAGGTGCAGGTGCAGGTGCAGAAACAGTTGCAAATTATAATCCATATATGGCAACTCCTGCCCTGCTCTTAAAACAGTTGGTACTAGTGTGTTAACCATTCACAATTTAAGAGTTGATTAAGAAAAATTCATTTGAGCCTAAAAAATGCCACTGGTTTGGTTTAGTGCTTTAGTTAGTCCTCCTCTCTTAAAATTCATTTGAGCCTCCCAACACAAATTATTTATTTATTTATTTATTTCAAACTTGATCTCCAAGAGCTTGTTTGGAATGAGCTACAAACTTCAGCTTATTTGAGTTTTTATTTTCTTTTTAGTACTATTCACGGTTCCATTACCTTCTTTGGTACTATTTCTAAATTCCAAAATACTATTCAACGAGTAGTTTTTAACCTTATTTTCTACGCTTTTTCAGCTGAATAAGCTGAAACGGATAATTAATTAAAAAAAAAAAAAAAAAAAAACCCAAAAATAATAATAGCAAGTATCTGGCCCAGTCCATAGCCTCTCCAAAACAAACAACTTTAACAAATTCCTAGATCAGCTTTTCCCTATCCCAAAATAAAACACTTTGAAGTCCTGAGCTCCATTTTTTCACGTTTGGACCCATTAGTAGGATCAATCATGTGCTCTCTGCTTTCACATCCACAATGGTCCTACTAATTAAATTCACGATGAGTCCACAAATGTATGAAAAAGCTGAAAAGAGAGCTACTTAATTAATAATTTTCCATAAAACATAACAAACAAATCCTTTGTAAATCAGTAGTACTCACTACTCCAATTTCAAGTAAATCAAAACTCTTCCTAATACCAAACCACAAAAAAAAAAAAAAAAAAAAAAAAAAAAACCCAGCTTTAGTACATATATCTCTGGTTTACTAAGAAAAGAAGCTAGAGAAAAAGAATCCCTTACACTGCAGATATGCAACGCTCTGAGTCCTCTATAGCTTGCCATCCGGACTTGCTGCCTGCTGGCCGTGGTATCAGACTCTCTCTGTTTTTCGTTTAGATGTAGAATGAACTGAGTGATCGATATTCTGGATAACTGTGTATATGAGAAACCAAAACATAAAAAGAAAAGGAAAAAGACTACTGGGTATACGGTGTGATTTATGGCCGCATATCAGTGTATAAAGTTTTTCAGTTTAGTGGTACACAGCTCTGCTTGCTTGCTTTTTTTTTTTTTTTGAGAAACTGCCTGCTCTATTATTGATTTGACAAGACAACAACATTATATTTGTTTTTGGTTTTTTAGTTAACAACTTTATATTTTCCTATTATTTTAGATGCACGTGTAAAGTGTGCTATTTGTTTTTCTCAGGAGAAAGTCTGTACATCCAAAAAAATTTCACACTTGGTTATAGGGACGGAGGAGGCTTTGACCTTGGGCCCAATGACCCCTCCTAATGAATTTTTTTTTTTTTTTTTAATATTAGGGTCTATTTGAGATTTATTTATTTTGTTAAAATTGAAAATTTTTTGTTAAAAGTATTGTAAATAAATGTAAAAATGGACTAAAATAGTACAGTGAAACTCACGAATAGTACCTGTGGGTCCGAGAGGTCTGCAATCCGGCCCAAACTCTATCTGGGCCCAGGACCCGTGCCGAGGAGGTATCTTGCCGAGGACGAATTGTCGATGGCCGGGGAGTCCAGGGGAACGGCTGAGAAGCTACCCTGTCCTCGGCGCTCCAGAACTTCGATGGGACGATCAACATCTTGGTAGAGGCTATCCCCAGACAGTCCCCTGAAAGGGATGTAAGTAGAAGGGGGCCCATAGGGAAGCAGGGTGTAGGATTGGATCAAGGATGACGCGTCCCCTCCGTATTAAATGCATCTGCCAACACCCAGATCCGATTAATGAGAAAAGACGTTGGGACGGTGTAAATTTCGATCTTCGCAACTAGTAAAAAGTAAGATGGGATGGTTGATGGGATGGATACAGAAAATAAGCTCCTGCCTGACCTACAAGTGGAGGGCCAGGATTAACCAAGACGGACTATATAATAAAAAGATAAGTAACCTAAAGAAGAGGCTGGGAAAAATGGCCAAAAACCAGAGCCTCCCAGCCCACCTCCAGGAGAAAGACTCCATAGGTGAAGATAACCTAGACACGCACGAATACCACGAAAAACCCACCGCCTGGTGACTAAGGCTTAGCCTTCTAAACCCACGCTCTACAAATGATATTGTTTTGGGCATTTTTACGTGCGAACCCCACACTGCTACGGTTCATTACGAATCGTGTCCTTACAGTACCAAAAAATGTATTGAGACTCATGAATAGTACTAAAAATAAGTTGAATAGTAAAATAAGTTAACAAAAATAATTTTAACTAATACTTAGAATATTCACATGTATCAATTTTAGTAAACTTTTTCTGTAAAATTATATATTGTGTCTCTTAATAATATTATTAATTCTTTTAAAAGTAATACTATAATGGCAAACTCTTTTATAATATATTCACAAATCGTTAAGGTAGTAAATTTGTATTAGTTTGCACACTCACCACTTATATCACTTTTTTTGCTTACTAATAATCACTCACCACATTAGTAATTTGTACATAAGTTTGTAACTCTAGCATTTAACTCCTTTAAAAGGACTTTCTTAAAAATAATAATAATAAAAAAAAAACCATAAAAAAATTTATAGATGTAAAATTTAAAACAATATATATAGCCCAACTGCAAAAATTATCATAAAGCTAAAAACAATTAAGCTCAATTAACCAATAATAAAAAATAAATAAAAACTCAGTGTTTAAAACTTTTTTTAAACAAAATAATTTTGTCTTTAACCAATAGCAACTGCACACATAAAAAACACTAATAAATAATAAATAAATAAAATAACCCTAAGCAATTAAGTTAAAGTCAAAGTCAAAGGTCAAAGCTGCCACACGCAACTAGAAGAAAAGCCGCCCCCCCTAACTTCAAGTTCTAGCTCCATCCTTACTTGGTTGGAACAAGGTTTCTATCCAAACTAGTTTAGAGAAAAATCTTTAAAATTCCTCTTATATCTTTTTATTGAATATGAATTTTTAAAATCTAATTGTTAAATTGCGTGTTTTTTATGTTCTTAACATATATGTCAAATTTCATTTAAAGCAGGTGTTATTTACTATTCAATCAATAAATTTATTTTTATACATAACTTTAGACCACAAAAACTTGAAGTTTAGACATTTGATTAATAGCTGAGTTATTGATCTTTGTTTTTCTTGAAATTTTGCAAGCTTGAAGAATATAAGAAAAACATACAATCCAATTGTTATATTTTCGAGATTCACATTCAATAAAGAAAAACTATAAGAGCAGTTTGAAAGGTTTCTCTCCAAAGGTTTTTCTACAAATTAGTTTGAAGAGAAACTTTTTTCCCCTTAAAAATTGTTATGTAGTAGATAAAAAATTAATATCAGTGATAGGTTTAGATAACAACCAATAAAAACTTGCTAATTTAATTGTTGTAAATTTGTTTGTGCTTGTTGCATGCTCTTTGTGTTGTTGACTAAAAGCTTTTTAAATTTTTTATTCACATGACAGGCTTAAGACGATAACTAAAAAGAAGCTTTTTTTTCATATAAATATTTATTAGTTTTTTTTAAAAAAAATTTATATCATAAAATTTTTTTCTTGCCTTATGTAAATATGCAAACTAATTAAGATTATTTTTGTACAAAAAAATCAAATATCATGGTCATGCATGAATTTAATAAAAATGGATAAAGTAACACTCCCTTCTTCGGTTGACACTGTGGAGTGTTTGGTAGCTGTATGAATTCTTCAATTTGCCATTGAATGTGTTTTCTCCTCTATAATCTTGGAGGATGATTCTAAAACTATGTATAGAACTCTTTGCTGTGAAGATGTCTCCCCTCTCTTTGTTTGGCCACTTGGTATACGGATTCAAGACCTCTGCAGAAACCTTTTGTGTAGTCACTTTCTCCCGTACATGTAGACATTGTAACTCTATAGTTCACAACCTAGCTAAGCATACTATACATGTTAGATGTTTATCAAGGTGGAAGGAGGATGTTACTTCACACCTACTTCCTTGCAGAAACCTTTTGTGTAGTCACTCTCTCCCGTATGTGTAGACAATGTAACTTTGTAGTTCACAACCTAACTAAGCATGCTATACATTTTAGATGTTTATTAGGGTGGAAGGAGGATGTTACTGTTAGGTTCTAAATGTTTAGAACAATTAGCAAATCGTGAACACAAACTTATCTAGATATAGATCTTAGAGTCTATAAGTATTATTAGACAATGCTCAAGGTGATTCAAGTCAAGATTCAAGAACATACAAGCTGCAGGAAAAAGATTTCATAATCTGTCTGGTTTGATCGATTGAAAGACAGGCTTGATCGATCGAAAGTCGTATCTGCAGAATTTTAATTAAACCCAAACAGCAGTTCAAGCCCATTAAGGATTAGGGTTTCTAATCTACTTCTCCCAGTATATAAAGAAAACCCTAAGCACGTTTTTATGTGGCTTTTCAGAGAGAAAAAGAGTGTGTCTCTTTTGTATTTAGGGTTTTGTTCCTAAAAAGCTCTCTTATGTCTTCTACCGGTATTATTCCTTGAAGAATCTCAAGATCCGGTATTGTAGAAGTTGCTGCCTTCTCTAGTCATCAAAGGTGCTGATGATCTAAACCTTCAAGGGTGGTCTTGGAGTGACAAACAGGAGAGTTTGTGTTGCTAAACCTTTGAGTGGGATCTCAAAGTCACAAACAGGGGTGTTTGTGTTTTGCAAAGGCTAAAGAAAGAAGGAGTCCGTGGATTCGGAGCTTGCACGTGGTCGTGTCAGTAAGTTCTACTGGTGGGTAGCAATAAGAAGTCGAGCGTGGGGGCTTGTAAGTCTTATTATATGAACTTCGATTCTTTCTAGTGGATTTGTTTTTTACCTTGAGGATAGCTAGGTTAAATCCTCTCCAGGTTTTTTACCGGTTTGGTTTTCCTAGGTTATCATATCGTTGTGTTATTTATTTTTCCGCTGCTTTGCATGATATGATTGTTTGATTGTGATAACCTAGATTTGGAATTTGGACTAAGTAACAACTTGGCTAATTACCTAGGTTAATCCAATTGTGTTTTAAAGGGTCTAAAAACTAACAGTTACTTAACACCTACTTCCTTGCAGAGACCTTTTGTGTAGTCACTTTCTCCCGTACGTATAGACAATGTAACTCTATAGTTCACAACCTAACTAAGTATACTAGACATGTTAGATGTTATCAAGGTGGAAGAAGGATGTTCCTTCCTTCTTCTTTTTTTTTTTTTTTTTTTCATTCTCATCTTAATTTTAGTTATAATTGCACACACACACACACACAACCAAAACCTTTTGAATTACGTGGTGACTTGATCCCTCTCAAGGGGTACGTAGGTAGCTTAGTATTTTATACTAAGTTCAGTCATGTCTCAAACGAAAACCTTTTGAACTACGTGGTGACTTGATCCCTCTCAAGGGGTATGTAGGTAGCTTAGTATTTTATACTAAGTTCAGTCATGTCTCAAACGAAAACCTTTTGAACTACGTGGTGACTTGATCCCTCTCAAGGGGTACATAGGCAGCTTGGTATTTCATACTAAGTTCAGTCACATGTTAAAACAAAAGTCCTTTGAATTATGTCATGGCTTTGAACCCCTTTCAAGGAGTATGTAAGGAGCTTGGTATTCTATGCTAAGTTCTGTCGCCTGTTAAAAAAAAAATGAGCAATTAGTTTTCAACTAAGAAGTTCAATTACATGTTTCAAATTAATCAATTAGTTTTTAACTAAGAAGTTCAATTACATGTTACAAATTGAGCAATTAGTTTTTAACTAAGAAGTTCAATCACATGTTTCAAATTGATCAAATAGTTTTTAACTAAGAAGTTCAATTACATGCTACAAATTGAGCAAAATTAGTTCAATCACACATTAAAAAAAAAAAAAAAAAAAAGAAGAAGAAGAAGAGAGTAGTGACTAAGAAGTTCAATCATATTGAAGGAAAATTCCAAACTACATCATGACTAAAAAAAAATCCAATTCCTTGAGCTAACTAATTGAACAAAACAAATGTCCTATCTCAAAAAAAAAAAAAAAAAAAAAAAAAAGGTACAATCAAGGCATCCACTTCAAGTTCTTCAAATTGGAACGCTTGGTCTCTAAGGTGCTTTGTATCTTCTTCAAGGCCTCCACATCTTGGTCGTTAAGCACAGTAGTGGACTTAATGCTTTCAAGTTGATCTTGCAGAGCTTCTATGATGCCATCCTCTTCAGCCTACTTGGACTTTATTTGTGGCACTAATTGTTCTAGCTCAGCTAGCTTTGCCTTCATGTCATTAATCTTTGAATTGGTAATTTGAAGTTTAGTGTCTAGAGATTCTTTCCTACTCGATGCTTTTGTAATAAGAAGTTCAGTGTCATTCACACGACGTGTTTGAATCTCTAGACTCACATGATTACTCATAGATGCCTCCTTCTCTATGTAATATGAAACATCTTTTAAGTATTTGTCAACATGCACCTGCAATGGCTGAGTGTCAATCCCAAAATTCTATATCCCTTGATAAATCTTGCTTACCTCATCCTTGGGAAAGATCTTATTCAAAGTGAAGTCTGAAAGCTGTGACAAAAGGAGGTCTCCAAGCATCAAAGCCCCTTGTTTACTCATAGACATCCCTTGTTCTTGTTGTGAAGAAACCTTGTTTGTGTCATTCACGGGTTTAGGAGATGCCATAGCATTATTAACCTTATGCTTTTTGGTCTCCAAGTTCACAATAGAAGGTTTGTTGTGGGTTGAAGTAGGAACATGGTCAGCTAAGGTCATTGTACTAATACCTTTTGATGATTTTCTTATATGATTCCAGTTAGCATCGGAATCCTTGCTTGCATCATCATCAGAAACTACAAGTGTATCTTCATATTGCATATCACTTGAATGTTTAGTACCTCTCTTTTGAACAGCAATAGTAGTGCTAGAAGGATTTTCAATAAACTGAAGTTGATGGCTAGGACTCATAGTTGCTTGTTCCTTCTTTCCTTTGCGAGATTTACTAGCTGGTGGCTTAGCAAGAAAAAGTGCAATCTTAGCTTATGTATCAGTACCTTTAGTAAAGTCATCCTTGCAAATGTTTTTCCACCAATCCATGTAGCTACAAGTAACTCTCTTTTCAAAGTCTGTGGATGAAGATGGTATGAGAATTATAGAAGATGTGTTGGAACGGGTGAATGATTGATAATATTGGTACAACTCCTTTAAAGTACCAGTTTGAATTCTTTTTTTTAGGTCACTTGGAATGTTTTGGTAGAACCCAAAGCGTCTACTAAATCGATGTGGGCTATATGACTCTACAACACAATGATCTTCACATCGGAGAGATAAATATCCAAAACAGAGAGACATAAAATAACCCAGTCTTAGAACAGATAGTCCTCCATTGTCCTCAAAAGTTAGGTCAAGGTCCGACCTGAATGAAGTCCCATGCCAAAAGAAATCCTTACCAGACCGTATGCGGTCACGTGCAGATACTTCTTCGAACGGCACCTCATAGCTTACTCCAGAATATCTTGTCATCATCGGCTTTTCCAGTTCATCATTTACAACACGATGGCTTTTGAAGAAGTGCGACATCCATGCATAAACATAATGGACAGCAAAGCCATTGCTAGACTTGCTTGGTACAGGATTGTTAAAGATTGTATTAAGCCCTCGATAGATGCTTGCTAAAATAGGAACGGCAAGGCCAAAAATTTCACCGCTAGCCATGAGACTAGCAATCTTAAAAGTACTAGCACGAATGCTACCCAAGTCCTTAATAGGAAAAACAAATACACAAAAGCCAGCAAGCAAGAAAGGCTATCAAATAAGTTTCTTTCTTAAGGTCTTCAGGAACCTGAAGATCAAAAAGAGCCGCGTGTTCTTTGTCTTTCCAAGGCCCACGGTCAAGGATAAGGCCTGATGGATTTTGGCTGCGTTTTGGATGGAGTCCTTTCTTTGCTTGTTTCTTTGGAGTAGGATATCTTTCATCTCCTTTAAACCAAAAAGCAATCCAATTATTGACGTTAACTTTACTTTGCTTCTTCATTTGATGTTGGAGATGATGGTAGACTATAAACAAATAGTGACAACTTTGAGGCAAGTAATTTTTCCCTTGATCATCAACTCCTTCAAGCTCCTTTGCAGTGGGAACCACTTCATCATAAAAAAGTCCTCTAATGGGAAGCCCACCAAGCTTATGCAAATCCCATGTTGAAATAGAAACAACCAAAGTATGCAAAGTATTTGTCGTTGGGCTCCAACATTCACAAAATGATTTCACAAGATGTTCATTGAAATCATATGTGAACAAGGAAGCAAAAACAGCTTCATAAAGGTTGGCAGCCTTAAGAGTTTCCTTGCATCGACTGAGTATGTCCTCCAGCCATTCCCAATATAACGGAATATAGGAAATTCCTCCATTCATGTTGAAGGAATACTCCCAGTTTGTTCGACCCGCAACTATTTCTCGTCCTAGAGATAAGTATGGTTTCATACTCGCAATGTTTGTGTGGTGGGAAGCGAGTAGAAGTGTGGCACTTGCATCAACATTTTGGGGAGCAGCTTGTGACCATTGTGGCAAGTTAGGTGGACATATATCCCAATCCCATTTTGGTGAAAACTCTCCAATAATGGGAGGACGGGTGATTAGAGTCAAAGGCTTCACTTCCTTGTTGTCTTTCTCTGAATAAATGAATAGGGCCGGTTTGTCGCCAATATTCGAATCTTTGAAGGAAAAGGCTTGAACACGCTAAAAAGAGAGGAAAAGAAGCAAAAGTCAGTTTTCACAATTATTTCTATATAAAATTATAAAAAAAAAAATGACACACTTGAGAGAGATGGATAAACCAAGTCCCGCATCTCAAGTACTTTCAAAAAAAAATTATACACTTGAGAGAGATGGATAAACCAAGTCCCGCATAAACCAAGTCCCGCATCTCAAGTACTTTCAAAAAAAAAAATTACACACTTGAGAGAGATGGATAACCCAAGTCCCGCATCTCAAGTGAGTACTTTCAAATCTTAATACTTAAAAGAGATGGATAAACCAAGTCCCACATCTCAAGTACTTTCAAAAAAATTACACACTTGAGAGAGATGGATAACTCAAGTCCCGCATCCCAAGTACTTTTAAAAAAATTACACACTTGAGAGAGATGGATAACCCAAGTCCCACATCTCAAGTATGTATGTCAAGAGAAAGTCACAACATGCAAAAGAAAATATTGCATATAAAAAAAAAAACTGAGTACAAGAATGTACCTCTCGAAGAGAAAGTTCCATAATCGAGCTTGTGCAAAATTTGACACAGTTGCGATGGTCTTTAGAAACAATGAAAATTGTTAGGCTACAAGAAGAAAAAGAGTCATGAGTACGGTTTACAAAAAAAAAAAATATATATATATATATATATATATACACGAGGTTATAAAAATAAGAGAAGAGATCATGCCTTGCTACCTGATTGAGAAAGAAGAAAAAAAAAAATCTTATGCCTTCTTCAAGAAGTTTTCTTGAGATTCCCGAACTTATGCGCTATGCGAGGAAAATTGTGAATTATGTGCGGCTGGAGCTGCCCTTTTATAGTGCTGGTCAGAGAGAGTTTAATTGCAACTAAAACTCATCCAGTCAAGACCACTTTGGCTAGGAAACCGATTCCTTCTTGAGGTTATCTTCTCATGGGAAGGGAATTCTTCTTCAGCTTGGACCAGGAAACAGAAATGTGGATTCTTGCATGGTGGAGTCTTGCATGTATTATATGGGTGGATTCTTGGTTGCATTAGAGCTCTTTTAAGTCTTGATATACCTCGGCCAATGGATTTGAACGTGGCTACTATTACATTAGACATCCTCTACTTGGGCCGTGAAACAACAGTGGGATCATTGTGAAAGTATGAAAGGTGCTAAAATTAATTGCATCAAAGCATGAAATTTGTCGAGACTTGGTCACTTTCCACACTTAAAATTGTGGACATAATCAAGTTTTGAGGGGGCATTTGTAGGAGACAAAATTTTAAGCCAATCATAAAATGCCACATCGAAATTTAGTGACAAAATTTAAATTAATATGTCATTAAATTAGATAAATCAAGTGTTGACATGTATCATTTAAGATGATATTTATCTTAATTAAATATGGATAAATATCTTGATGATAATTATTCTAATTAAATATGGATAAATTTCTCAATTAAATTGGAATGATAATAGTTAGTCATTATCTCTATTAAAATAAATAAATAAAAATAGAGATAATTATCTACAAGGAAGTCAATCCCAAGTGGGACTGATCCTTTGAAACCACTATAAATAGAGGGCATACCTCCTCTCATTGAAAATTTTTTCTAAGATGTGAAAGTTCTAGAGAAATTCTGCCTCAAGAACACACGAAGAACATTTAAATAAGTTCTTTGATGTTCTATTCGAATTAAGCTAAAAAAAAGCCTCCATAAACTTCAACAAACCTCAAATCCTTAAAGCTCAACGAATCAAGCCTCTAAAGCCCCAAAGAACTTCAACCTAAAAGCTTTCATATTCAAAGACTTGAAGAACAATAAATCTCTAATAAGCTCAAAGCTAGAGATTTGTTGTGGAGACCGTTCAATCCATCTTTCAACTAAAGTTAAGAAGATTCCTTGTTCGAGTCAAGTTCAATGAAGATAAAATCAAAAAGTATTCTTTTGTAAAAGAATTGAAATAGAGATTGTGCTTTTATTCATCAATACAAATTTATTATTTGCAAACCATATTTCTTTTCAATTGTTTAATTTTCTATCATTGGAAAAATTTGTGTTTACACACCTTTGTTTCATGGTGTCCATACATTGCACTAGTAACACAAATGAATGAAACATAATGAGCTACTACTTACAAACTTGAATAATTAGAAGGTGCAGACATATGTTACCCTAAACAATTTACTCTAATTCTACCATTACCATATTCACAATCCATCAAAAAAGAAGAAGAGCAGCAGCTCTATAAGTAGAAAAAAAACTAACCAGTCCATCAAAACTTAGTACATGTTAGACATCAAAACAAACTAATGCTTTGCAACAACAGTGTCAGATTCGTTGTAAAATAGAAGGTTCCTTCGATTCAACAACAGCACCATCCGTCTTTGGGTGATCGCGGTGCCCACGCCAAATTCGTTGTACACGGGAAGCTGCCTGGGATTGCAGTTCTTCAGGGCCAAATTGTGACAACTTAGAATGCCATATTTGCTTCAAGTCGGAGGCCATTAGAGCAAAGGCTTCCACTTTTGTGTGGGTTTTGAGTGTTTTTGAGTAAATGGGGAGTTTGGATAGATTGTACATGTCTGCGGAGGAAGGTTTCATAACCCATTCAAGAAGTTCTTCTCCAAAGAAATTTTTTTCAAGCCGCTCAGCATGTTGGGAGTCTTCACCACCATTACTACTGCTTGTGCAAGTCCATACAGTGCCTTCCGTAATAAAAAAAACCGCATCAATTGGGTCTCCCTCCTGAACAATGTAGCAGTGCTCTTTGTAGAACTTTGGTTTGAGAGAGTCGCAGATCTTAAGCAACAGTTGTTCATGCTTAGCCGCCAACCCATTGTCTTTTACGAATTTCAGCTGATCAAGAAAAACAAATATAAGTTGTAGTAGAACAAATTAGTAAAAATAATATATATGTAAAAATAATATGCCCGTCTAATGCACGAATTAATTTTTTAAAAAAAACATATGTAAAGTAATTGAAGAAATGATTAATGCAATATCATTGAAATTAAAAAATAAATTGATAATACAAATAAAAGAAAAAAAAATTATCTTATGTTACATCACATAAATACATTATGTCAGACCAAATATTTCAATAGCTAACATTATGATAAATGATTCCATTTAAAAAAAAAAAAAACCATTATGGTAAATGATTAAAATAATGAAAAAACAACGAATTTTCTTTTGAAATTTCGTAAGACTTCTGCAATAAATTTTTAGTCAAAACTTTTTTTTTTTTTTTTTTCTTTTATTCCAACCAAATATTTTTGAACAAGAGGGAAGGAGAAATGAGGGACACACTTCCTCCTCACTCTCTTTTGCAAACCCAAACAAAGCCTCTTGAGCTGCTCGATTACAAGAATTTGGAACAAAACAAATTTAAAATGACCAAGCGAAGAATCTCCGAAATATAAAATATCCCTTTGAAGCATAATGCTCCTTAGAGTTTAGCAGGGATATCAATCCCGAATTAGTGCGTTGCAGGATATCGAATGTATAATACCCAATTTTTATTATATTAGCCAAAACTTTATACTATATCTATATAATTCCCCAAATATGTATTATTAAAAATAAAGGTACGAAAAAATATTTCATATTTTATTTAAAAAAGTATAATGGATGTATAAAACTCACATTCTTTAGAAGATTTAAGCAGAGATGGTGCTTGACATTGCTTTGAAGTTCTGGAGGAAGATCAGGTATCAGGTTCTCCACATAAACATCTTCGTCTTCTTCAAATCTCTGTTCTATGTTCCTCATAATCTCGGTTTTAATGGTACTATCAAAGCCCCGTTGGGAAATCCACGATCTCATGATTTTTTTTTGCTTTTGTCGTTTACTCGACTTCATCTTCTTGCGTACGTTATCCCAATTTTTAATAGATTTTTTTGCTGTCCACTGCATGTACATCTAACCCACCTCTACTAGTCAGTTCAATTCACCAAATCTTACCGTGTATAAGCATTAAAAGTAATTATATTTTACAATCATACATCTCATTTTATACTGATTAGTCACCAAGAGTCGGTGATAAATGAGGCATCATCTTGAGACGAGTGTCACGAAGTGCCCCCATGCATAGCTAAACTTCCAAACTCATGTTTCTGTTTCAAGACACAATTTTGCCCATACCTAGGCTAGAAAATTTTGTGACATTCCATTAATCTAGGCTTTTTCAACGGAATCGTCTAGAGTTCAAATCTCACCTTCCCATTATAACTATTAAATTTATCAAAAAATTAATAGTATCAATTTAATACTACTACTAATAATAATTGGATGATTAGCATATTAAATTATTGATGTGTCATAGTACTTCTTGTCTAGAAATCACACTCTCTCTTCTTCATTTGGTACAATAAATGGTATATTACAAACCTCTCTCACATTCATACGAGTCCAATCTATGAAACTAATGCTTAATAGAGGTTACTTTTATGTGAGAGAAAGATGTTATACATTAGATTTACTGAATAAGTCAAAAAATAACAATGAGCCTTTTTTTTATAAAGAAAAGAAGAGAAGAGAAAAGAATTGGGTACTCACCTGCAAATTTCCCATGAAATATAAAAATAGTACCAATCCAAAGATGGAAATACCAAGTGCAAAGCAGTTTTCCCATATGTAGTTACTTGTTTCAAGGTTTTGACCAAGAGAACTGCAAAAATGTCATAACTATAACGTATGAGACACTAATCTTAAAGATTTAAAACTACGATGCATAAAATAAAAATTTAAACATTTTTAGGGGAAATGAATAAGTTAGGAGGAGATGTACGGTCCTATGCTTGGGCCTTCAAGATTACAGGTTTATGGCCTTTGGAGAAATACGACCTCCCCTTACATTAATGAGAAAATTTTCTCGATGAAAAGAAAAACAGCCATCACCACAGGCCTAATAAGGGAAGAAAACAACAATTGAAGACCAATATTGAACTCAAACTCTATCACATGCCGCTATTTCCTTTTTATTTCGGATGAGTCAATGTCTTATACCTCTGTGTATATGGCAGAGAAGAAGCTACCAAAAGTTACACCAAAAATGTATCGGGAAATGACTATAAGCAATAGAAAAGAAAGTATAACTGTGACACAGATGTTACTTCTTGACAACAACATTTTTTTTTTTATAAATATATTTGCCTAGTTTGATACTTCTTTGATATTTAAAAATATCATTAGCTAAGTAGCAAAGAGCAGGGAAAAAAATATTATTAATATTATTATACAAGATAAAAATTCTATTCTTGCCTAATCTAAAGTGTATATGGGTTAAATTTCCTCCTAGAGATTTAAACTCTGGCCCTTACACCCCACAAGCTCTAATACTTTTAGAGTGATCACCGCATCAAAGGTGCGCGGTGGTAAGAGCGGGGAAATTATTAGTTTAACAAATGTGTGAGGGTCAATCTTCCACCCACTTCATATCCAAAAAAACAACAGACAATAGTGTAAGGACAACTAATGTTCTTGAAAATTTTAAACTAGGGGAAATCAAACTATTTTAGTCCTAGTGTGTTCAAATATCAAATTAAGAATTGATTGAGATAGCTTTAATATGGAATATAGCAAAAAGTCTAATACGTGCAAACCTCAGATTTCGCATGCCCCACCAGAAACTGTAAAATAATTTTTGTGGAAAATCTTCAGATTCTAAGACACCAGATTGAAGGGCTTTAAGAAATATTCCAAAGTCAAAGGACGTTTTGTTTTCAGTATTTAAAGAGCAAATATCATTTATAAAAGACAGATTTCCAATACTGTGGTCACAATCAAAAGAAATTCCAACACATCTACTACGATTTTGACCACACGCTTCATGCCAACAAGCCGCCAGTCGTTGAGTAGAGAAAAAATACCAGAAGGCTCCCAATACCTAAAAGACCAGAAAATCATTAAACATCAATAAATTCTGTAGATATCCTATGTCCCAACTAAATCTTATTAATTGTTACAACAAGAACAATAATAGTAAGAGAAAAAAGAGAATTCTATAGACATGAAACTTCTACTTATTAATTGAGAATTCCTCATCATCTGATGGCTATTATCTTACTCAGGCCAACTGCACCTCTAACCTCATCATTTAAGCTAGTATCAATAGACAGTAAGATGGTTAAAACGCCCATTGAGAACAACACTCGATTACATGTTTATAACAATGATCATCTTCGCAATCTACACTTTACAAGCAGAACTGGTTAGGAGTGCAGTCTATATCTAATACTCACTTGACCAAATATCTCTTACACAATACACATTGTCAATCAATTCATGGCAGCAGCTCAATCATCCTATTATGATGTTGTTCTTAGGATCCTTCGAGATCTAAAAGGCATTTTTTTCATAGAATTAATTTATTCTTCCAATCGTTATTAGCACTCCGGGCATACACTAATGCCAAATTGCCAACTAGGTAGGAGATCCCAGTGATCATCATTCATCATGGGATTTTGTTTCAACTCTAGGACTCCCTTATATCTTAATGCAGCTAGAAAAAATTGCTACAATTGAGAAGTTAATATAACATTCAGCTTTGGTATTGAAGTAAGCAACAACTAACAACAATTTGCTTCTAGCTGCGTTAAGATATTGGACAGTCCCTGTACACATTGTTTGTTAAGTTCATTGCAACACATCGGTTCATCCCATTTAAAAAAGGATAGAGTTTGTGAAAGATTGTCAATATAGTATTTGTGAAAATTAATAACATTCAATAATCTCAAATGACAATCAGCTTGGTTGGAAAGATAAGACACTTGAAAAATATATCTAACTAAAAAATTAATCAACCCTGATTGTTATAAGGGATTACTACATATTTGTTGAAATGTCAGGGGTCAAGCTCCAGCCCCCTGACCCCCGGTCTTCCCCCTAAATAAATCGGCTCACGGGTTGAACAAAGAAAAGGGGGTATAAACCATGTTGGAATGTCAAGGATCAACCCTTGAGTCCCCTGGCCCACGTAAATCGGCTAACAGATTGAACAAAGCAAAGGGGATATAAACCAGGTATTGTAAATCATTAATATTAATTATAAAAAGCAAAGAGTCATCTCACAAACAAGTGCTTTAGATCGCACACAGATAGTGGATTCCAGTTAGCTCAACAGGAAAAATCTCTAATGGTTGAATAAGAGATTTGAGGTTCAATTTCCGCCTACACTAAATACTGATTGGTGTCTTGGTCTGATGATAAAAAGCTATCATCAGAGTGGACACCATAAATTGAAACTCTCTCTCAAAAAAAAAAAAAAAATCGCACACAGACATGAGTTATAGCCTTTACATTTCCACCACTGCACCAGGCATTCATATAAGAGGTTTAATCCACACAAGTCCAAAAAACAAATAAAGTGAAACCTTTGGAATCTATAATTTTTTTCATATGTGGGTTCATTTCAAATAAATGTTTGTTAAAGATGACAAAACATTGATAAAATATCAAAACTTGCCAAGATTAAATTCAATGAATGTGAAATTACTCTCAAATGAAACTTACATGACCAGCAAGGATGTATAGAATGAAATTCAATGAAGCTTTGACCAGCACGATTCTATCAAATTTCTTGTTATTTGTTATTAGTTTCTTCCAAGATAGGTAGATTTGAGTAACTCTTGGCACATATTGGAAGAGAACGATAGAGTTCAAGAATTTTACTTTTTTTGAAGATTTCGTGCCTCTCATTTCTGAAAAAATAGTCAGAGTCACCACCTGAACATATTATAAGAAATTTAGTGTTTAGAGCCAATGGATAGAATCCATCTGTAGGACAATGATAACTTAAAGAAAATAAAGATTATGGAGGTAGTGGAAATTAAACTAGGATCTAATCTTTAGTGGTCAAAGTCTGAATCAAATTTTTTTTTTTATTATTTAAATTCAAAGAATAAGAAATAGACTGAAATTTGATGCCGAATTTATACATGAAAACCAATATTAATTGTTGGTAAAATATAAATAAATGGAACGACACAAAATTATTGTTTTTTAAAACAACTCAATTGTCTATTAAAGAAAAGTTTATTTTACTTTGTTGAAAAACCTAGTTTTGATAATTTTTTGATTGGAAAAGTCAAACATTATACTTGAATTTCCCATAATCAACAAATAAAATAAATATTATATATATATTACCTCAATATTTTTCCAATATTCTGATAACTAGAAAACTAATTAATATGGTCAAGTAAAAGTTAAAAATTAAAAATTAATTTTTTTTAAAAAATTAATAATTCAATAGGGGAGGGGGATTTTGAACTATGGACTCTTTGTTGGAAACAGAGAGAGATACCAGTTGAATCACAAAACTCTTGGTCAAAATTACTTTGACTTACAAACAAATGTTTGAAACTATTCAGCTTTAGCCTCTTTGTATTATGTTCTATATTATATCCATTTTTCTTCTAGTTTATTGCCAAAAAAATTTCTTTTAAAAAACACAACCAAATAGTTTAGACAGAGCCAGACAACAGCATGCACAAAGTCCCAAAATTTTAAGGTCCTAAACAATAAATAATCAACGTGACAAATACATTGTCATTTATATATTTATAAAAAAAAAATATGAAAAAGCCCCAAAACAGAGTAGTTTGATTATTTTTTTTTATTTAAAATTTATATTCTAGTAACACTAAAGGATTTGTTGCACATAAGGGTTTTTTCTTTGGTAGGGGCTGCAAGCCACAATAATGGATTAGCTAACACATACATATATATATATATATATATATTATTTTTAAAATTTTAAAATGTAAGCAACATTTATCAAACCAAACAAGTGAACAACAATTAGCAGAGGTCTCCCTTACCTGCGGGATGGGAAGAATAGTTATAATGTCGAATAAGAACCACGGCCATAAATATTTACGAGCTATTTTCCAAGCATCTTTATTCAACTCAGATTTTCCACTTTTCAGAAGCTTCTTGTCTATAAAACCAGTGCGAAATTGCAATATGATATGCAGCAGGTAAATGATATCGAAGAAGGATCGCAAAACGATAGCTGTGATCCACAACTTCTTGTCTAACCGAATGCACTTCTTTTCTTCATTGATCACAGGAAGATAAAAGAACAGAGGATCCAAAGATACTGCAATCACGCATGACAATACAAATCCTACATTCCACCTTTTAAGGAATGCCTTCCTTGGATCAAGAATTTTCTTCTGTGCCGTTGTTTCTTTCACTGAATCACCTCCACCATTCTTAAGAAATTGCCTCTCAATGTCTTGATTATTCCTGAATAAAACAAGGCAAACTCAAAATAAATTATTGACTCTTATTTACTATCATCTAGTGTAAAATAAATAATAATAAAGGTATGTTTTTCTTATTCAAATAAATTAGTTTCGATTAAGGTTTAGTTTGATTAGTTTCAATCATGGTTAGTTTTATTGATAGAATATAAGAAGATAGTATATTTTTTCATGGGAAAGGTTTTGCTGCATATTTGTATGCAACAATTGCTGCATACAGGGATATGTGGCAGCCAAAAAAAAAAAAAAAAAGGAACATGTGTGACATGTTCCTTTTCTTTTTTGCTGCCACATACCCCTGTATGCCATGTACCCCCTTTTTTTTTTTCTTTTGGCTGCCACATACCCTTGTATGCAGCAATTATAGCAAACCTTTCTCTATATAAATTCAGATGTTGAGAATGAGCTCTGAACTCTCTCAAAGTTAACTTGAAGGTCAACTCACCACACTCAACCAATGTGGGAATCTGTAACAACTTTTCCCAAAATGCCTATAAGCTCTGGAAAAATTTCATAAAAAATACACTACTAATATCTTCAAGGGTGCATAAGCTCTTCTTTTATATATAATGTTTAAATTTTAAGTTTTTGTATTTTAAAACCATATGTAAAATATGAGTTTATGAATCGAAGAATAAATAATATCTAATTAGCTTGAAATTTGGCATGTAAGTTTAAGAACATACAGAAAATGTAATTATAATCCAACGGTAAGAGTTTAAAATATTAATACTGAAAAATTATCATTTTGGAGGTTTATATATTAATGTATGTTCTAGCATTTTGTTCTATTCTATCATTTTAGAGGTTTTCATGTTATTTTGGTCATTATAAAGGTTTTAAGGGGCATTTGCATATTTGGAGGTTTACAGTTATTTTGGTCATTTTGGACATTTTCGAGGGTATTTTTGTAATTTTAGAGGTTTTGTTGGGTATTTTTTTCGAAGAGATTTTCAATGGAATTTTGATTTTAATTTTGATCTTTTTTTAAAAAAATTTCGGGAGTATTTCAATCCTTTTGAAGGTTTAAGTATTGTTTTGGAGGTTTTGAAGGTACTATGGTCTTTCTGAAGATTTTTGCGATTTTTTTTTTTTAAGTTTATGTTCTTTTGAATTTGAAAATGGCTGAAAATGTTTTACGTGTTAACAAGAGTATTTTTTCTGCTCAGTGAAAAATGGTTTTGCTTTGACCAAAATTTTCAAGTGCCAAACAACTCAAAAATAAGGAAAATATTTTCTAAAAAAGGTTGTATGCCAAAACAAACCGACACTTAAGAATATGACCAAAAAAGAAAAATGTTATTGTTAGCACATAAGTAGAGAGAGGGAGAAAAAAAAGAATGGACTAAATACCAGTGTATTCAAATAAGCGGCATTAAAGCTGGAAAATGATAAATAATAATAAAATAAAGCTAAGGACACAACAATTTCATGATATTTATAATAATGTCAAGAGAAAAAGAAACTAACCTTGCACCGTTCCCTTGCTGATGGCAAAAATAACTCATAACACTAACAGTTTTTTTGAGAATTTGATAACTCATAACCATATTACTTAACTATAGGGCTCTTGGCGGGGGTCTGATTTGGGTCCTATGCACTAAATCTGACACGTCTTCAAAATTGATCACGTGTTCACATCGTGTCCCCTGTTCAATGCTCTAGACAAAAGCTTTGGTCCTTCACCTGATTGTTCAAAAAATGTAGTAAACCTAAACACTATGTAGTTCTAAATATTTACTTGAAAAAAATGTTCTAAATATGAGAATGTGTATTTATAAAATGTAAATTGAACCTGAATAACTCAAATAGCATGCATTTTACAAGGAAGAGCAAGAGGAAATGGGATTTGGAAAGCATAAAGTGACAGAAATTGGCTTTGTTATGGGATTTTAAAAGTTCACAAGTGCAGGTGCAGGTGTAGAAACAGTTGCAAATTATAATCCATATATGGCAACTCCTGCCCTGCTCTTAAAACAGTTGGTACTAGTGTGTTAACCATTCACAATTTAAGAGTTGATTAAGAAAAATTCATTTGAGCCTAAAAAATGCCACTGGTTTGGTTTAGTGCTTTAGTTAGTCCTCCTCTCTTAAAATTCATTTGAGCCTCCCAACACAAATTATTTATTTATTTATTTATTTCAAACTTGATCTCCAAGAGCTTGTTTGGAATGAGCTACAAACTTCAGCTTATTTGAGTTTTTATTTTCTTTTTAGTACTATTCACGGTTCCATTACCTTCTTTGGTACTATTTCTAAATTCCAAAATACTATTCAACGAGTAGTTTTTAACCTTATTTTCTACGCTTTTTCAGCTGAATAAGCTGAAACGGATAATTAATTAAAAAAAAAAAAAAAAAAACCCAAAAATAATAATAGCAAGTATCTGGCCCAGTCCATAGCCTCTCCAAAACAAACAACTTTAACAAATTCCTAGATCAGCTTTTCCCTATCCCAAAATAAAACACTTTGAAGTCCTGAGCTCCATTTTTTCACGTTTGGACCCATTAGTAGGATCAATCATGTGCTCTCTGCTTTCACATCCACAATGGTCCTACTAATTAAATTCACGATGAGTCCACAAATGTATGAAAAAGCTGAAAAGAGAGCTACTTAATTAATAATTTTCCATAAAACATAACAAACAAATCCTTTGTAAATCAGTAGTACTCACTACTCCACTTTCAAGTAAATCAAAACTCTTCCTAATACCAAACCACAAAAAAAAAAAAAAAAAAACCCAGCTTTAATACATATATCTCTGGTTTACTAAGAAAAGAAGCTAGAGAAAAAGAATCCCTTACACTGCAGATATGCAACGCTCTGAGTCCTCTATAGCTTGCCATCCGGAGTTGTTGCCTGCTGACCGTGGTATCAGACTCTCTCTGTTTTTCGTTTAGATGTAGAATGAACTAAGTGATCGATATTGTGGATAACTGTGTATATGAGAAACCAAAACATAAAAAGAAAAGAAAAAATACTACTGGGTATATGGTGTGATTGATGGAAGCATATCAGTGTATAAAGTTTTGCAGTTTAGTGGTACACAGCTCTGCTTGCTCTATTTTTTTTTTGGAGAAACTGCTTGCTCTATTATTGATCTGACAAGACAACAACATTATATTTGTTTTTGGTTTTTTAGTTTAACAACTTTATATTTTCGTATTATTTTAGATGCACGTGTAAAGTGTGCTATTTGTTTTTCTCGGGAGAAAGTCTTTGCACCCAAAAAATTTCACACTAGGTTATAGGGACAGAGGAGGCTTTGACCTGGGGGCCAATGACCCATCCAAATAATATATATATTTTTTTTTAATATTAGGATATTTTGAAATTTACTTATTCAGTTGAAATTGAAATTTTTTATTAAAAATACTGTAGTTAAAAGTAAAAATTGACTTAAATAGTACAGTGAAATTCATGAATAGTACCAAAATATGCAAGAGGACCCATAAATAGTATCAAAAATAAGCTGAATAATAAAATAAGTTGGCAAAAATTAATTTTTACCAAACGGATACTAGAATATTCACATGTATCAATTTTAGTAAATTTTTTCTATAAAATTATATTTTGTGTCTCTTAATAATATTATTAATTCTTTTAAAAGTAATGATATAATGACAAACTTTTTTATAATATATTCACAAATTGTTGAGGTAGTAAATTTTTGTTAATTTGCATCTAAACTTACCAATTACATCACTTTTTTTTTTTATTTACTTACTAATAATCACTTATTACATTAATAATTTGTAAAGAATTTTGTAACTCTAACATTTAACTCCTTTAAAAGGACTTTCTCAAAAAAAAAAAAAAAATCCTTTTAAAGGCCATAAAAAAATTTATAGATGTAAAATTTAAAACAAAATATATAGGCCAACAACAAAAATTGCCAATAATAAAGCTAAAAACAATTAAACTCAATTAACCAATTTTACCAAAAGAAAAAACTTGGGCGTTTAAAACTTTTTTAAACAAAATAATTCTATCTTTACCCAGTAGTAACTGCACACATTAAAAGCACTAAAAAATAATAAATAAATAAAATAACCCTAAGCAATTAAGTAACAGAGTCGGAGGTCAAAGCCACAACACGCAACTAGAAGCAAAGCCACTCTCCTAACTTCAAGTTCTAGCTCTATCCCTACTTGGTTGGAACAAAGTTTCTCTCTTCAAACTAGTTTAGAAAGAAATCCTTCAAATTCCTCTTATATCTTTTTATTGAATGTGAAATTTTAAAATCTAACTGTTAAATTACATGTTTTTAATGTTCTTAACATATATGTCAAATTTCATTTAAATCGGATGTTATTTATTATTCAATCAATAAATTTATATTTATGCATAACTTTAAACCACAAAAACTTGAAGTTTAGATATTTGATTGATAGCAGAGTTATTGATATTTGTTCTTTTTGAAATTTTGCAAGCATAAAGAATATAATAAGAACATACAATCTAATTGTTATATTTTTGAAATTCACATTCAATAAAGAAAAACTATAAGAGCAGTTTGAAAGGTTTCTCTCCAAATATTTTTCTCCAAACTAGTTTGAAGAGAAATTTTTTTTCCACTTGAACATTGTTATATGGTAGATAAAAAATTAATATCAATGATAGGTTTAGACAACAACCAGTAAAAACTTGCTGATTTAATTGTTGTGAATTTGTTTGTGCTTGTTGCATGCTCTTTGTGTTGTTGACTAAAAGCTTTTTAAATTTTTTATTCACATGACAGGCTTAAGACAATAACTAAAAAGAAGGGTTTTTTTTTTTTTTTCCATATAAATATTTATTAATTTTTAAAATTTTTTTTTATATCATAAAATATTTAACTTAAATTTTTTTTTTTTCTTGCCTTATGTAAATATGCAAACTAACTAATTAAGATTATTTTTTACAAAAAATCAAATATCATGGTCATGCATGAATTTAATAGAAATGGATAAATTAACACTCCCTTCTTCGGTTGACATTGTGGAGTGTTTGGTAGTTGTATGAATTATTCAATTTGCCAGTGAATGTGCTTTCTCCTCTATAATCTTGGAGGATGATTCTAAAACTATGTATAGAGCTCTTTGCTACGAAGATGTCTCCCCTCTCTTCGTTTGGCCACTTGGTATACGAATTCAAGACCCTCGTAGAGACCTTTTGTGGAGTCACTTTCTCTTGTACGTTTAGACAATATAACTCTGTAGTTCACAACTACTTTCTGTAACTTTAGCCGACTTTGGCTGAGTTTGCTTTAATAATATCAGTTTCCTTTTTCTTAAAAAAAAAATGGTTAAATGTTAAAAAATTATTAATATTCCCAATTTTAAAGAATTAAAATTGCACTTTTTTATTCTAAGGTTAAAGCAAATCTTGCAAAATAATGACGTACCAATATCTAAGAACAACACATGTCCTGCATAATTTAAAATTAGAGCTTTTTATTTATAGGAATTAAGCATATTAAAAAAGGGTAAAAATTTGCTACAAACTAAGTTACAACAAATCCTACAAAATAATGATGTGTTAATATTTGAGAACAACACCTGTCCTGCAAGATTCAACACCTTGCCTTGCCCTGGACGGGTGCTGTTCTCAGATATTAACATGTCATTATTTTGCAAGATTTGCTGCAACTTAGTTTGCAGCAAATCTTTGCTCGTTAAATTTTTATTTTTTCCTTTTTGAATAGATACTTATCTATTTCATAGTATAGTACGCATTGAATGAAATATTGTGAAATAACAAAACAAAATAACATTTAAAAGCCTATTTACAAAGGTTAGGCCTTTTTGTAAGTGCTAGTGTTGTAAATCTTGTCTTTTCACTCCCTCCTTCTCCATCTCCTGTGTCTTCTGTTTATACTATCTAAAAAAAAAAAAAAAAGATTAGTGGTCTAAAGTACCACATCGGTCAATTAGTAAGTTTGTTTTCGGTTTATAAGTCTCACTAGTACTTACAAAGGTTAGGTCATTTTGTAAGTATTAGTATTGTAAGTTTTGTCTTTCCACTCTCTTTTCCCATCTCCTGTGTCTTCTATATATATATATATATGCAATTATTTTAATATATAAATAACTGACTTTTTTTTTTTTCACAATTGACTAAAAGGTTGACCTTGGGACGCGGTAGTGCAATAAATTAAAAAGACCCCACTTGGTGACTTCCTAACAAAATAATGTTAAGATAACATTTTATAAAGCAATGTAAAAATTGCCTTCTTTTCTTTGCTGAAGTAAAAGTTCCAATTTCTAATGTTTAAACCTCAGCATTTAAGAAAACCTCAGCATTTAAGAATGTGAGACATAGTTATGATATCATGTCAAAATATAAAAATATTAGGAATAACTAAAAATAAGATGAGAATGAAAAAAAATGGAAAAAAAGAAGGAATTAATGTGACTCTCTTTTAGTAGTCTGCAACACTGCATTCACAACAAAAATCTCTAAATGACACGTCTTAAATGTTATCTCACAAGCATTAATTTCATCTAAAGTGAATATATTTTTTCAATGGATTTACATTTTTTATTAATAAAATATTTTTGATGTAGTGAGTACTAGCTTTAATTGTTATTCAAGAATTCTTTATTAAGCAATTTATATTATCCGTACCATATCTCTCTCTTGGTTTGCTTAATATGGCATTCATCTCTATTGTGGTTTGCTACTTTGCTTTATGAGGTATTTTGACTATTTTTGCTACCTTCAGCGGAATTTTATAATGTGGCAAGTGCTACCAACACTCACTGGGAAAGAATTAAAGAAAAAATTATCTTAAACGTTCTCTCTTTTAAACATACACAAACCCAAATGTCAGGAATTGAAAGAGAAAATTAGAGTGAGAATTAGAAATATGAGTATATGTGATGTTGGCAATTGCCAAATCATCAAAATTAGCAAAAATGCTGCATAAGGCAATCCATGAGAGAGGTATATCCGTATATGCCTTATAAAACGAATCGCAATGGAATTAATTAGTGTCATAAAATTATCACATTGTAGTTCTATGTTTGAAAGGTATACCCTATCTATAGTTAGAATGCGTAATTTAAAAAATAAAAAATAAATAAAAATCTACCCTATATACCAGGGTGCCCATGCATTGCATTAGTTACTTAATGAATATTCAAGCATGATTGTGAAATATAAGCTTAGATAACCAAATCCTATACATCACATCACACGGATTAGGATTACAAAAGGTTTAAATAAACTACACACAAACACAATCCTTATTGAATTTAATACCGTTCATCAAACAGAATTCACACGTTGTCCTTTTCCTAATTTTGCCATCATTACTCAGAATCCAAACAAGTAGCAACTCCATCACTAGAAAAACAAATCTGAAAACAGCAAAGACATCAAAACAAACCATTGCTCTGCAATAACAATGTCAGGTACTCCTTATGGATTCAGAACTAGTTTTCTTAAAGCATCAGCAATCGGTCTTTGTAAAATAGAAGGTGTCTTGGGTTCAACAACAGCATCGTACGGTTTGGGGTGATTCCGCTGTCAATTCCAAATTCTGAGCAACACGCTGCTTGTACTGTCCCAATTCTTTTAGTATTATTTCAACAGCAGCATCAAATTCCAGTTTCTTATCATTTTCAGAAATCACATTGTTTGAAGCACTACGCTGCATGTAAACCTGTCAAAATTCTGTTAGTAAGTTCAATTCGGGATATCTTACAGCATATATTTAGGCATTAAAAAAAAGGGATATTTATACAAGTATACAACATCTCATTCCTCCACACACAAATTTGCTGGTTTTTTTTTAAGAAATGTTAGGGACAGTTGGACACAAGAAAAATTCACAACATTTCCAAATTAACATTTTAAAAAATTAATTGGAGATTATTGTGGACCTATGTGTAAGTTGACGTGTTAATTTGAGAATGTTATGACATTTTGTTTGTGTTCTTGGTATTATTGTATTTTTTTTCATTATAACTCCATTACCCTAAAATTGAGAAGTATAGTTAAATAATAATTCTCTTTAAAAAAATTAAAAATAAAAAGAGGGGAGAGCTTCGATGGTGGTCATGCACATGGCATAATAATAGAATCTTTGATGAAGACCAAAAACAATAAATGGTATGGAATTCATAGATGGTTTAGTTTGAACTTTGAAGTAAAGAGATCCAGGACTAGTTCATCTAATTTTCTCATTTAATGTCCAATACTGGTAATATATGTGTCCAATTAAGGAGTGCTCTAAAGACACTAGTCAAAGACCAATAAATGCTCAATTATGAGCTCTAAGCAAGCTTTAAAAAAAAAAAAATACACATATTAATGATTTATTAGTTTACACAGATATATTATTTAAAAAAATGTATAAATATGATTTAATATAACATTAAATGCATCTTAATTATTGTCCTTGGGGTATTCATTAACAAAATCATTAAGTGAGTGAGTTCCTAACGGAGTCTCTCTTCAAGCGAGTATTGACTCCTTGAGTGTATCTTATTTCTTGAGAGTAATAATTTCAGCCAATTATGATTTGACACATCATATCACTAAATTCATGTAGTGTATTCAAAATGGCTTATTATAGGGGGCCATATACTACTCTCTTTTTCTTTTTCTTTTTCTTTTTGGAGAGGAAGGTGTTGTATACTACTTAGTAGGCTACACTGTCTTAATTCATAGATTATTGGAAATTTGCCAAGTGTCACTAAAAAAAATTCCAAAGAATGCTCAAGAGCCAATGACACGTCGACACGTTGAGCTTTAATTTAAAATACAAGCAATCTAATTAAATGTTGTCGTATGTTATTTTAAATTCAATTAAGACACTTTTGACTAATCAAATGATGTCATATGCTCTTAGGAGAATAAAATAGTATTCTTTCTCTCAATATATATATATATATATATATAAAGCAGAAATATGCTTTTGGTTAGCTAAGTTGTTGGCTAAAGTAATTTTATTTAAATTTCCCTATTTTGAGAGTAAATTTTGGGTGATGTGCCTTCTTTTGTTAGCGAATTAATGAAAACAAGGATACAAAGAAACACGCTTCAAAAGAGTTTGGACTCAAATAAAACAAGAACAAAAATTATAAGGACCAAAATGAAACCATCTCAAAAATTTGTGGACCGAAAGCAATTTAAGCATCAATCACAATAGTAATACTAAGTACTAACAACGGTAAAATGACAATAAAAACAATAATAAAGTAACAATAATATCACTGGTAGGACCAAAAAAGTTCTAATAATATTTGGTTGTGATTGTTATGGTCTCATAGTATACAGCCTGTACACTTGGGGAATCTTCTTCTTGTTTTTGTTTTTAAGTTCTGTTATTTATCAAAATAATAATAATATATATATATATATATATATATCTCTGGATTAATGGAGCTAATGGCATTTAATTGTATCAGGTTTTGCCTGATCTGCTTTTAAGTCAGTCAGATATAGTTGCCATTAGACATTAGTACATAGTAGAAATATAACCAGGCTGGTGGCTCGGTGCACTGTCTGTTACTTCTGATTTTCCCAGCTTTTGTGGTCATATGTTCTAATAAGCGTGTGTTTGACTCTAAATTAAAAAGTCAGTTTATTTTACTATTCAATTTATTTTAGCTACTATTCTTGGACCCCACTACACTTTTTGTACTATTTATGAATTTCACTGTACTATTTCAGCTAACTTTTACCTTTATCTATAATACTTTCTGCAAAAAAAATTTCAATTTCAGCAAAATAAGTGAATTTCAAACATACCCTTAAAAATTACTGTTTCCTCAAAAAAAAAAAAAAAAAAAAAAAAAAAAAAAAAAAAGAAAAAAGGATTTTCCCAGCTTTAGAATCACATTGCTATCTATAAAATGTGATTGTGAAACCTAACTCTCTATTTATCTAATGAAATAGTTGGATTGGGAATACTAGGGATTGATGGATTCAATTAATTTGAGTGATATGGGTATAAAATATTGTCGTTGAGATTGGTTCCATATTGTGAATGACTTTCATTTTTGGAACATTAATGTTTAGATGTTATTATGTAGACGAAATCTGCATATCATGGTAAAAGCAGAATCTCTATCTTTCATTTAATCTTTACTCTTTCTAATTTTATTTATTTATTTCTTATTCTTTGCCCTTTGCCATACAAAAGGTGTCTACGATTTAAATTCATCATTTCTTTTCTTATATTGTTGTAGCTATTGAATTATATTAAAATAAAGGGAAATGCTAACGAGTGCTCTTAAAACATTGATTAAGAATCCAGTTAAAGAAAGTTTTTATGGAAAAAGAAAAAAAAAATTTAATGTTTTAACAGCTTTTTTCATTTCCCATAAAAGTGATGTCAAAACTTTCTTAAAATGAATTGTTAACGATTGCCCCAAGGGCAATCATTAGCATGACCCATAAAAATAATTAGCATAATACTTAGCGAATTAATGAGGTATCATTCTCTCTCTCTCTCTCTCTCTCTCAATTGTACAACTAGGACACTTAAACAATTTTGAAAAGAATTAAAAGAAGTGAAAGGAAAAGGATCGGGTACTTACCTGCAAGTTTCCCAAGAAATAAAGAAATAATAATAGGCCAAACATAGAAAGTCCATATGCAAAGACGTTTTCCCATAATGTACGTACTTGTTTGGAGGTTTGAACCAAAAGAACTGCAGGCAAACTATAATGTATGAGAGTCTGAGACACTAATCTTAAAAAATTTTATAACTACAACGCATAAAGTGAGAATTTACAAAATTATACGGGAAATGCATAAGTTAAGAGACGATATGCAGATGTAGAAGCATATAAGAGTAATAAAATCTTATATGTATGGGTAATTGCGATTTATTTGTTATTCTTTTAGATGATATCGCTAGTGAACTTTTGAATATATAAACTTAAAATTTTGATATATTATTTAAGTTTTGATAATTATTATTATTATTATTATTATATATGACATACTAATTGGTTTTTATCCTGACTCGAACAGGAACGAGACCTGACCTGACCCATTTACCTAGTCTAAGAATACATCTCACACACACACACACACATAATAGAGTTTCAACCTATAACATTAATTCCATGATGCATGCTCTTTATTATCAAACCAAGATACTAATCGGTTTTTAGTGTAAACGGAGTTCGAACCCCAATTTTGTTATTCAATGACAAGAAATTTTACTAGTTAAGCTAACTAAAACCCAAATATCTAATATATATATATATCTATATATATATCTTGAGTTTTGTTTAGAGTAATTTTTATAGTACTATATATATAGTTAAAGAACAAAGCATACTAGAGCATCTCCGGGATAAAACCAAATTAGTTCTATTAAAAAAAAAAATTTTTAATTTAGATCCAAATCTATAAAAATTTGTAAAAAACTCAATACGGATATTTATTTATAAACAATTCATGAATTAAGTATTTTCTTTCTATTGTGATCCAATGTTTATCAGGCAATTCATGCATGGTTTACATATGTGTGAGGACAAGTGATTCTAATTTACAAATTTACCACGTAAGAAAAAAAGAATATTTTTATTAAATGAGATCACTAATAAAAACTAGGAGAACCAATAATTATTTTAACTAAAAAAAAAAAAGAAAGATAGAAAATGCCATGAACCTTGTGACTCAGTGATATTGCTGAGTTTCTATAGGAGGAGATCTATGGATCAAGTCCCTTTATTTGTTGTAACAACTGATATATATGTTGTAACAACTGATATATATATATATATATATATATATATATGGAATAGTAAAGGATGCAAACCTTAAATTTCGCAGGCCCCACCAGGCAGTGTAAATTAATTTTTTTGGAAAATCTGTGGACCCTAAGATCCCGGACCGACGGGCTTCGAGGAATATTCCAAAATCAAAGGTTCTTGTATTTTTTGAATCAGTAGAGCAGAAATCGTGTGAAACAGAGAGATTTCCAAAACTGTGGTCACAGTTAAAAGAACCTTGGACGCATTCACCATGATGTAAACACGCTTTACGCCAACAATATGTCAGTCGTTGAGTTGAGAAAAAATACCAAAAGGCTCCAAATACCTAAACGAACAGGAAAACCCGTTAAAACATTAGTAAATTTTGTGGATATCAAAACCAAATGCTAATAATCAACAATATCAATAACTGCATGGGCGGAGCTACGTTGGTGACTGGGAGGGCCATGGCCCCACCAAAAGTTTTTAAAAAAATTTTAGAGTCGGTAAAATTGCATACTTGAATCATTTTTCTAAGAACTGGCCCCACATGAAAAATTATTTGGCCCCCATTTGTCCATGTTTAATATTTTTCCTCATTTATGATTAGTTTTTATTGCTAAAACTCCTTCTTATGTCAGACTATTGGCTTGATTAGAAGTTCTACTTTTTCAATTCCCAAGTTTCAATATATTTTTCTGATCTAGTGTGAGCTGATATCGCTCTTTATTGTTATTATATTTGCTCTATGTTGTAAGCTGAGATTGTTGTCCGCATTTGTTGCTACTTGCTAGTAAATGTTGCTCTCTATTACTGAATATACCTGTAGCTATTTTTCCTGTTTTTTTTTTTTTTTCCTGCTCTATTTTGGTGTGGCCATTCTTTTGGCTTTGTATTCTTTCTTTTCTTTGCATAAATTTTATAATTTTGTCTCAAAAAAGAGTGCTAAGCTTATTTGAAACTAGCAAAAATGACTTTAAGATCTTGAGAAAGTACTAGAGTATTCTTCTTCTTCTATTTTATTTTATTTTATTTTTATTAAACCAATTGATAAGATTTATTCAAAATACCAAAGTCATCTTGTATTTTTATATATAATTTCATATTGGCTTATAAGGATTTTGTTATTTTTAATTCTAAAATTTTTATATTTTCTTGTAGACGTAATTATTATATTTATATCTAATTTCTTGAATGGTTGAACTTATGGTTGTTAAAAGGACTAAGAGAAACTTATAAGGGAAAATGAATTTAAGATACTTAATTGGTCATTTAGTTTTTTTAAGTGCTAATAAGAATTACATTGATCAAACCAATGCACAAAAACATATATGTAGCATTTTGAGTTTTTCTTGAATTGTGACTCACTACAAGGTAGTTTAACCTCGGCCCCCCTAAACCAAAATTTCTAGCTCCGCCCCTGTCAATAAGAGACTATGATACACTCTTGGTGTAATGGTCACTTTACAAGTACAAGTACTTGTGAGATGTAAAGGGTAAGAGCCGATGTTCAAATCCTTATACTTAGATTAGACTAGAGTACGTAGAATTTCTATCTTGAATTAAAATATATATATATATATATATATATATGTATATATTTATCAATAAGAGAGAAAAAGATTGTATAAATATGAAGCTTCCACTTAATTTCTATAAAATATATATATATTTTTTAATTTAAAAAGAAGTAATATTAATAAGTCATCCTCAATATGCAAATATGTAAAATAGAAAACGAAATTACTACTTAAGCAAACTTTAAAACTTACATAACCAGCAAGGATGTATAGAAAGAAATTGAATGAACCTCTGATCGGTATGGGAATATTTTTATGTTTATCCAGTTTCTTCAAGGATAGGTAGATTTGAAGAACTCTTGGCACGTATTGGATAAGAATAACAGCGTTCAAGATTGTTGCATAATTTGTATATTCCGTGCGTCTCATTTCTGAAAGAATGTATGACATTAACACCTGAATGGATTACAAGAACTTTCGTGTTTAGAGTCAATGTATAAAATCTAATAATGTGTAGGGACAACATTAATTTAAATAAATTAGTGACTATGAAAAAAAAGAACTTTTGTTGTCAAATAAGTAACATAACGTTCCTTATCCAAAAAGAAAGTATTCTTTGTCAATTGAAAATTAGGTTTGTGTGTGTGTGTGTGTGTTTATAGATAAAATTTTAACATATGATGTCAATTCCAAAATAATTGATTTTTATCATCAAACCAAGACAACAATCGATTTGTTATAGACAAGGAGTGAACTTTAAATCTTTTATTCAATAATAAGAAACGTTATTAGTTGAGTTAACTCAAACCTATAAAAATTACATGTTAGAGCGTTATTCTATAGGCAATACTATTATGAAATAGAAGTAAGAACATTGGCATAGTGTGCAGTGGCATCTTTAAGAATTGTTTTTAGGATGGTCACTAAAAAATTTAAATTATCAAAATATTTTTTTTTGTACCATTTTTTAAAGTAAAATGAAATCAAAAATTATTTTTATTGAATAGGTTGGACAAGCTACAAATTTTATCTTTTTGTTTTATAATAGGCTTTTTGTTGAATAATTTTTTCACTTCTTGTTGTTTGGTCTTGTTTTTTTTTTTTTTTTTTTTTTTTTTTTTTTTTTTTTTTTTTTTTTGTGTGTGTGTGTGTGTTTATATTTGTTGTTATTTGAGCTAATATTTATTGTCATTATTTAAGCTTTAAAAAGAACAAGGATTAAGAATTATGTTTGGAGGCAAATTTAATTTTGGAATAATGCTATGTTTACAATACTTTTACAATAAATTTGATGCAAAAAGCTGTTATTGGTAGGTAAAAAAATAATATTAGTATTTGGCCTAAATTAGAATCATTAACAACTTACTACATTAGATTTGTTGTAAAATTATTGTAAAAGTATTGTGAATATAGTGGCACTACTCTTATTTTTGTTAAACCCAAATTTTTGTAATTCTCAAGTTAGGGTATTCAAAATTTTTATTAGGGTAGTTACAATATATTAGTTTAGCATATAATATTTTTTGGCAAATGTATACTGTGGGGCCAGAGAATTCGCGGCCCAAGCCCACTCTACATTAGGGCCCAGGGCCCAAGCCGAGGAGAGCCATTGCCGAGGACGACCTCCTGCTCGGCACTTCACTAAATGCCCAAAGAAAGGAGCAAACTGAGTGTAGGAGCAGGGCAAGGGAAAAAGCTACCTACGTCATAATACAAAACCCTATACCTGACAAGCCCATACTCTAAGCCATGCCCTTTAACTTTCCCAACGACCCCGGACCACTCTAGGTATGGGTTGACAGGACAGGCCTGCACCCCAGAAAGTAAAACTTACACGTGGACTCCAAAGGAAAGGAAAAGAACACGAATATAAAAGGAAAAACGACCCAGAAGAAGGGAGAGGGGGGGGGGGGGCTCTCCCTCTCGACCCCTGAAAAAGGAAAAAAAATGGAGGACACAAGGTTCCTCGGACGCCGTTATAGGACTCAGGCCCTATAACCCGTACTAATGGAGGGCTTGGCTAGATAAGCCAAGCTCGCCTATATAAGAAGCTTCCATACAAGCCATGATGAAATCACCCACCTGTGCCCAAGGTCATGCCTTTCAAGCTCACTATCTACAAATCATATTGTTGGGGCCCTTTGCATACGAGTCCAACGTCATTCATGGGTCGTTACAAATCGTATCCTTACAATTGGCGCCGTCTGTGGGGAGGCTTGCGCGTTAGCTCAGGTGGCGGTGGAGTTGAGCCTTTGTCAAGCAAAGGTCTGCGAGGGTGCCTTCATTTCCAGCGACATGTTGTTGTTGTTCCAACATAAGTTCCCACTAGGAGCTATGCCTGGCAGTGCCAAGGGCGCGGGCAATTATAGGGGCTTCCAACATCAAGCTAACCCCTCCCCACTTTGGTCAAGGGGCTAACCTTTGGAAATTAAATCAATAAAAGAAAAACTACAAGTTTTGGACAGAACCAAGGCCTTGTATGGTCCTCAGACTCAAGCCTCTGGGGAAACCAATTACTTAGAAGAAAAACTACAAGTTTTGGACAGAACCAAGATCTTGTATGGTCCTCGGACTCAAGCCTTTGGGGAAACCAACTACTTAGAAGAAAAACTGCAAGTTTTGGACAGAACCAAGGCCTTGTATGGTCCTCGAACTCAAGCCTCTGGGGAAACCAACTACTTAGAAGAAAAACTGCAAGTTTTGGACAGAACCAAGGCCTTGTATGGTCCTTGGACTCAAGCCTCTGGGGAAACCAACTACTTAGAAGAAAAACTGCAAGTTTTAGACAGAACCAAGGCCTTGTATGGTCCTCGGACTCAAGCCTCTGGGGAAACCAACTACTTAAAAGAAAAATTACAAGTTTTGGACAGAACCAAGGTCTTGTATGGTCCTCGGACTCAAGCATCTGGGGAAACCAACTACCTAGAAGAGACAACATGGGGTTTGGGCATGACCTGGACGTTACATGGACCTTAGAATCTATCCGAGGAGAATTCCCCCATTGATAGTTGGGCTAATCCCTAAATTGCGTGGATTCCCCAGTCTACTCTCGGATCCTCAATACCAAGGGGATTGATGCAATATAGGGCAATATGTTGCCAAAAACACAGTTGAAGTCCCTCAATGCTCGGCTACCCTCTCGGATGAATTATCTAGAGTTTATCATTCTTGGACGGTCGCCTTGCATGCATTACGAAGCGCTTGGCCGTTATCTCGGTTAGTTTCAGGAATTTAATTTATTGAGAATTACCATTGTTATACTTGATAATGTCAGTAAGTTCAAGCTAGTAGGAATCTGTTTTAAGGTTTTTTCCTGCTCTAAGTACCATTAAAGGAAAGTGTACGTTTTATATTCATGAACAAAGTAGTTGTTGCAGAAAAGAAAAGTATTTGAGAGTAAGAAAATTCATTTCTTATTAAGACAAAAGAACGGTACAACGTACAATGAAGGAGCTTAAATAAGCTCATACTAAAACTAACTACACAAGCGAAAAGTAAAGATACAAGGGAATGAAGGAAAAGCCGAAGAAGAGGTGCAGAGAAGAGCCGCGCTGCCACTTCAAAATTTCGTCTAAGGAAGCCATTCCTCAATACTTTTACATGCCTATAACTCAGGCAGCCAAAGAACCCAACTTGGGGCCTGCACCGTTGAAGAAGAGGTGCAGAGAGCCCGGTTCTGGGCTAGCGCAGCTGAAGAAAAGGTGCAGGGAACCCAACTTGAGGCCCGCACCGTTGAAGAAAAGGTGCCGGGAGCCGGAAGTTGAGGAGCCTCCACAAAATCATGCCTGCGATAAGGCAGACGGCGCTGATGGCGGAAAATCTTACTTCTGACGCACCAAGAATCTGGTGCGACCAGTACCTGCTTCGGATTTTGACCGAAAGAGGGAGAAATACCATTTCCCCCTTGTCAAGACGGAAGAATAACTTGAATCTGTGCCTCCCCTGTCCAGACCACGCCACTTTGAGTCTCGGAAGGACCCGGCGCCTCTGTGGCGGATGTAGTTCCAATACCCCAGTCCGAGTCTCAAACATATTGTATAAGGGGTGGATAACACTGAGTATGAAAACTATGATTATGGCTAAAGGATTGGGATTTTGAAGAGAGCCGAAGGGTTTGTATGTAAGGAGAACAGCCTCCTATCCTACTCATATAAAAGGTAAGGTGGTGACATTCAATTCATGCAGCTTTCCAAGGAATGCTACAGACAAGGAGTAGTTGGCTCAAGTTCCAACGCCATTCGTGACCGTAGGATCTGAAGATCCTCGTGAAGGTGCACCTCGAGTATAGAAGCGTCAAAGGACTCCGTGTGAGTGGGTAAAGGAATACCTCTTAATTTGGCACGTCTCCCGTGTAAATGGAAAAACACAAATATTAATGGAGTGTAGAATCAGAGCAAGCCATGATGTAAGCCCAACATTATCAAAACCCTCCTCCCCAACTAAAAGTCGGGAAGCAGGCTTTTGAGGGGCTATTGTGGGGCCAGAGAATTCGCGGCCCAGGCCCACTCTACATTAGGGCCCAGGGCCCAAGCCGAGGAGAGCCATTGCCGAGGACGACCTCCTACTCGGCACTTCACTAAATGCCCAAAGAAAGGAGCAAACTGAGTGTAGGGGTAGGGCAAGGGAAAAAGCTGCCAACGTCATAATACAAAACCCTATACCTGACAAGCCCATACTCTAAGCCATGCCCTTTAACTTTCCCAACGACCCCGGACCACTCTAGGCATGGGTTGACAGGACAGGCCTGCACCCCAGAAAGTAAAACTTACACGTGGACTCCAAAGGAAAGGAAAAGAACATGAATATAAAAGGAAAAACGACCCAGAAGAAGGGAGAGGGGGGGGGGGGGGCTCTCTCTCTCGACCCCTGAAAAAGGAAAAAAAATGGAGGACACAAGGTTCCTCGGACGCCGTTATAGGACTCAGGCCCTATAACCCGTACTAATGGAGGGCTTGGCTAGATAAGCCAAGCCCGCCTATATAAGAAGCTTCCATACAAGCCATGATGAAATCGCCCACCTGTGCCCAAGGTCATGCCTTTCAAGCCCACTCTCTACAAATCATATTGTTGGGGCCCTTTGCATACGAGCCTAACGTCATTCATGGGTCGTTACAAATTGTGTCCTTACATATACATATACATTTTTTTGCAAGTTAGGATGGTCCTGTGACTGCTATGGCTTGCAAGTTGAGATCCGCCACTGGTGCGTCAAACATATTTAGAGTAGTAGTGAAGCCAAAAATTAGCTCACGTGGGCCGATGTATAATTTTGATGATTAAGTGTTTTTTTTAATAAATTATATTCTTACTATGTAGAGTAGAATAACATATATAGCGCCATAAACACAATTCAAAATATAAATTAAGTATTTTATAATTCAATGTGTACCAAATAAAATACATCCATTAAACTTTAGCAAACTTGAGTCAAGATCGACAAAAAGATTCAGTATCTTTAACTTATCTTTAATCAACTATCATTTTTATGAGGAGGAAGCCAAACAAAATATTTTTTTTTCTTTGGGTTATCCCTTTAACTTTAAGATAATGGTTAGGTAACTATATATTAATTATAATTTATGAATGTCCAATTACCTTAAGAAATTAGTATACACTACTCATCATTAATAAGTTCGTGACTTTATTCAAATGAATATTAGAAACCTCAAACTTTCATATAAATGTATATAATTTAACAAGTACTTTATGAATAAATTATACTTTTGGTCTTTGAAATTTAGGGTAATCTTGATTTTGTTCTGTCCAATTTAAAAATTTTGGATTTAGTCCCTAAAATTTCAAAGAGAAAACGTTTTCCTACCTAAAATTTAGGGTAAGTTCAATTTTGGCTCCCTACATATGAGGCTGGTTCAATTTATTCCCTATAAATGAGGTTGATTCGACTTGGTCCCTAAAAAATGGGGTAACTTAATGTACTGTTAGCCATGTAAAAAGAATGGAGAGACCAAATTGTGCCCTTTCGAAAAATTTGAGGACCAAATTTGAACTTTTCAAATTTGAGTGACAGATCGAACCTACCAAATTTTAGTGACCAAAAGTATAATTTACCTAAATTTTATTTATATTAAATTTTTCATTGGCATATGGAGGCCATAAGTTTATATATATATATATATATATATATTTGTTTTATAAAAAAAGAGAAATGATATATTTACAACATTTTTACAACAAATCTTAAGTGACAGGTTGTTACTGGTTGTTATTATTGGAGTAAAAAAGTAATCTTAGTGTTAGTTTCAAATTTGAACCAATAACAACTAGCCACTTGTAATTTGTTGTAAAAATATTGTAAAAAAATTGTAGACATAGCATCTCTCATAAAAAAAAAAATGTACTACCCATATATAAATCAATATCTATTTAGAATTTTTTATTTAAAAATAATAATAATGGGGAGGGGGTGGCTAATCCACAGTTGATTTGATGGTTAAAAGATATATTATACTACTTTTGGGGTTAAAGGATACATAGGCGTGCAATTTTTTATTTTTATTTTTTATAAATTTGAGTGAATTTCAAGTTATAATGTTCGCTTCATGATAATTACTTTTTTCTTTAAGTCAAAATTCTAATTAGTTTTGGTGTAAACAGGATTCAAACCCTAGATTTTTTAATCAATGAGATTTTATTAGTTAAGCTAATTAACTAAAACTTGCCACACAAGTGTGATTTAAAAGTTTGTTTATTCAGACAATATGAGAGTACCATTGAGTATAAATTGGGCTTCGAGTTGTCAAAGTGTTACTTTATAGCTTCATATTTAAGAGGTTGTTTTGAGTATATAAGATTTAGTTTAGTTTGAGTCTTTAAGAGAGTGCATTTATAGTTGTGGGAGTTAATCTATAGGTTTAATTTATGAGTATTGATCAAATAATAGTAATGTATATTATTGATAATAATTTTTTGTTTTATGAGAAGCTATTGATGATAAATTTTGATTGTTAATGCATGCAGCTGAAACATGAAATTGGTTGAATCATGTTAGATTTTGTGCAATTAATTTCTACGTGAATGTGGTCAGAGTACATCTAACCTAGTACTCCGAATTAATAAAAGGATTTTGTTTATGAATGCAAGTTAATTTTTGTATTATGTTGATTTTTTTAATTGGCTTTGGAAAACCATCTCAGTTGTAGTCTTTGAGTACCCAACAATTTTTTTTTTTTTTTTTGATAAATCTTAAGAGTACCCAACAAATTTCTGAACGTGCTTTTGTTAGTTATGTACCAAATCACAAGAAGACTTGAAAACAACATTTTCCAAACTACAATTTAGCTCAAGTCTCTCTTACCTGCGGAAGGGGAAGAATAACTAGAATGTCGAGCACGAGCGGCATCCACAAGTTCCACAACTCTTTTTCTTTTTGGCTGAATAAGTTCCAAAACTTGTTTCGCAACTCACCTTTTTCATTTTCGTTTTGAGCTTTTGTGCTGGTAGCATTCGAAATTTTGTTCTTGTCTTCACAAAATTTCACAACAAAATGCACTAGGTATGTGAAATCTAGGGACGATCGCCAAAAAATAGCATTGATCCACATTTTTTTGTCTTCACTAATGCACTTCTTGTCTTCATGGATCACAGGAACAAAAAAGAACAAGGGATCCAGTGCTAGTGCGATCGCGCGCGATGATACAAGTAAGATTTTGTACAATTGCTCCTTATGGTCTTTGCAGAACTGTAAGATTTTGTACCTATCAAGTTATATGTTTTTAGTAAAAATATAAGGAGACCATTATTTAAATTTATATCTGTGGGGACTATGGCCCAAAATAATGTATTGGGCCTTGGGCCTTGCCCGAGGACACACTAACAAGTCTGAGGAGAGAAACATGACTTAGGTGATCTACTTTACAAGCCTCATCATTGGGAGACAAAGGGAAGAAAGTCCGAGGAGGAACTTCTCCTCGGACACGGCAAACCCAGACCAAGTGTATATTCAAGCGATTGAAGTACGCACCCGAACACGTGAAAGAGAAGAAAACTCAAAATATCTAAGGAAAGACTGCCACCACCACATTAAATGCATTGCAACTGCTTTTCTGGCTGCATTAATGTAGAAAAGACCCCTGAACAGTGTTGCCTTGGCTGCCGCAATTCACAAAGGACTGAAAAGGGTGTCTGATGGGATGGGTGCTTAAGTGGAGGTCCAGATGATCAACAAGTGTAAGGCCCAGATGATCAGAAAGAGCCTATATAATGTAGAGAAGCCCCCATGAAGTAAGGGGCGAAAAAAGAAGAAGATAATACTGTAGCATGCAAAAAAACCCTAATGTGGTGATCTGTACTTATAAATAAAATCCTAAGCCTCCTCGGACAGAGGTCTTTTGACCATAATAGCTTTTATTCTTGTTTGTTTGTTCCTCAATTCCATGCAAGCCATTTCTCAACTCATCTAAACCTAGTCCTTTGACCCATACTCTATAAAATTCATTGTATTGAGCTTTTTGGACCAGGATTCCATACGGTTCGGGCGTGGGTTCCAAACTTTGTCCCTACAATATCTATTCTAAAAAAAATTATATTTAATTTTTTTTTCAAAAAATATTAAAGGAATAGGGGATTTTTGAAAATTCAAGGGGATCGTGGCTATCCTAGCCCCCTCTCTCTCTCTCTGCCTTTGTCCATAAGATACTCTGGAAACCTCAAGGACCGATAATTGAACCTAAAACATCTATGTTTACGTCACATTCTAGACCAATGAGTGCGCCATCTAACTCACATTGTGATTATTGGCATGTCACCTCAATTATTTGAATTCGAGGCTCAAAGTTAAAATACTTCAATTATTTGAATACAAGGCTGAAAGTTAAAATTTTATTATTGTGGGATTTGAGTATTATTGTATTATTTTGTTCGACCTAAAAAAATATTTTGGATTTTTTGTCTTTTTGCTTCTTCTTTTTTTGAAAATATTTTATTTGGCAACACTAACTAGTTTTTTTGTGTGAGTAAATTACCATTTTGGTCCCTAATATATACTATGTGTCAATTTGTTTTACAGTTAGTCAGGTTGGGTTTAGGTCATAAGATTTACAAATCTGTTTAACTTGACCCAACCCACATATATTTAATATATATTTAAAATTTAAAATTTTAAAAATATTTTTATTTACATTTTTACCCCTCTTCCTAAATAAAACCAAAATGTTAAGTTCTCCTCATATAATTTTTATTGATTTTGTATTATACTCAGTATTATATTATTTGGTTATAAATTTGTTCTTATTTATGGTGATAGTATTCTAATTCTCAATTTAATATTAATAATAGTAATTAAAAAAATTTGTCCAACCTGATTCACGTGAGTTGGATTGGATTAGGTTAGATTGGGCTCCTGTGATGGGTTGGATTAGGTTGATTTTTTTTTAACCTATCATGATGAGTTGGGTTGAAAAAACCCTCCAACCCGACCCAAGTCTACTCCTGCACACCCTAGTAAATACTAGTGGACAATAGAATAGAACAGACATACGAAATCTTCTTGAAAAATGTTTGAGCTGATAGCCTAATAATAACCAATGAATTTATTAAAAGAAAATTGCTACAATTTAGAACTAAATTTGTTAGAGTACTGGCCAAAAGAAAAAAAGAAAAAGTTACTTTTAGCATGTAAGTAGGGAAAATGAAACTACCTTGCATCGTTGCCTTGCTTTTGGTCACTTGGGCTATGAGGAGTCATACCTAAAGCTTGTTGATGATCCATCCTCTGAACTATGTTTACACAACCCAACGAGCTTTACTAAAAAAGTTTGAATTTTGATCCCTGGAGAAATGGAAAACAGAGATTAGACAATACTAACAAACTTTTCACTTATTTCAAAGTGCAACAATACTAACGAAAAACAAGGCTATTGACCTAATTGTTCAAAAAACATAATAAAAGTAAACAACTTCTATTGGAAATGTTAACGATTGCCTTTAGGATACTAGTTAAGAATCTAGTTAAAGAAAGTTTTTATGGGAAAAATAAATAAATAAATAAATGTTTTGACAGCTTTTTCCATTTCCTATAAAAATAATGTCAAAACTTTCCTAAAATGATTTGTTAACGAGTGTTTTTAGGGCACTCATTAACATGACCCTTTCTAAATATATATATATATATATATTTTTTGGAGTTATAAATAGCATCACAAAATATATATCTCTTAAGTGGGTGGTTGAAAATATGGTGAAGTTGGCTTCGTTGAGACTGCGTGGTATATCGGTCTGGTATTGACCTTATCCGCATACCCCCCTAGTTGTTTCTTGGATCAATGGAACAAATACTTGTTCAAGAAAAAATAAAATGTAACCCCATAGTGAGAAAGAGAATGTGTAATTGAACCTGATCACAAACTCAGGTAGCATGCATTTTACAAGGCGGAACAAGAGGGAAGGGAATCTGGATAAAACAAAGAGTGGCAGAAACTGGCTTTCTTAGCATTTTAAAAGCATGCGGAGGTGCAGAAGCAGATGCAAGTACTAAATGAGAGTAACTCCTGTCGTCTTACTCACAATTAATATCGTCTTCTTCACAAACAAAAAGACTTTTTTTTTTCCCCTAAGAAATTAGAAGGCCTTCAGCGGGTAAGAATTCAATTTGTTGTTACTTATTAGGTCCACGGCCCAACTACTTTTGGGTCTTAGGCGAAAACGTTAAGCGAGGCATATTTTATATTTGAATAATAATTAAATAATATTAATTGATTTTTTTAATTTAAAATCTATTCTTTATTTTTTATTACATGATTTAATAAATTAGGACCACTATAATACAAATGAGTTGATAAAATATACATCAAATTATTAATTGGTATCATAACTAATAATAATTGAAAAAGTAAAAATTTAAATAAAAAAAATATGGAGAAATTACACTTTACCCAAATGTGGTTTGTCGAAAAACACTTTGTCTACCTGCGGTTAAAAAATTGACACTTTACCCATATGATGTTAGTTATGTTTGTCTTCAGTTAGTCATCTCTGTTAAAAACAAGAATAAATTTGTAATTTTATTAATTTTTTATGTCTCTCCTCTCAAAACATAAAAAAACTAAAAAAAAAAAAAATCAAGGAAAAAAAGATCTAAAAGTTAAGTTTTGTAAAAATTAAAACCTAACTTTTACATCTTCTTTTCATGTATCAACTTTTAAATCTTCTTACCTACGAATTAAAACCCAAAAATTAAAACAGCTATAGCTGCCTGACCTAATGTCAAAGAAAAAGTGATGTAGTCAATGGAAATTGCTCTGGGATTGGGTGTTGCCAGATGGATATTCTAGGAGGTTTGAAAAATATTACTGTAGAAGCAAAGAGCTTTAGGGGTGTTTGGTTTGTGTTTTCAAACAACAATTTTCAGTTTTTAAACAAGATTACATGTATTTTCACACATTTTTTCACCCACACGTATTTTCAATTTTTCACAAATATTTTCAAACAACAATTTTCAATTTTTAAATACATGTACCAAACGGGCCCTTAAAGGCCACGAACATGTCTCGCTTTCAATAATCCATGTAGCTTTGCCTTTGCTATCCGAAAAGACCAGTTTAATTTCTCCTCAGATTATCTTACAAGTCTACAAAAAAATATTTCCCATCCGATGGTTCTTGATTGGGCTATTGGTTGCGAGAACTGTGAAGTTGCTCAGAACAAAGTATGCAAAGAGAATAGCCATTGTGAGGATTCAAAAAAGGGGCCTGGGTACTGTTGCAAGTGCGACGAAGGTTATGAGGGGAACCCAATATTAACATTTTATGTACAAAGTGTTAAAATAGATCTAGAAGTTGATATATCAAAAGAAGAATTAAAAGTTGGGTTTTAATTTTTACAAAACCCAGCTTTTAGATCTTCTTTTCTTTCAATTTTTTTAGTTTTTTATGTTTTGAGAGGAGAGAGACATAAAAAAGTAACAAAATTACAAATTTATCCTTATTTTTAATAGAAGTTAATAATTGAAGATAAACGGAAGGAACTTCAAGTAAATAAAGTGTCAATTTTTAAACTACAAATAAGTAAAGTATTTTTCCAGTAAACTAGATATGACTAAAGTGTAATTTCAAAAAAAAAAAAAAATATATATATATATATTAATTTGAGTGGGTATACATTGGGTGTGGCCCGTGTGGGTGGGGGCCTGAAATTCTTTTTCACTTTTTTAGATTATAAAATATTATATACTCAACAACTGCACTGTGCATTGTCACTGTGCAATGGTAGCAGTGCTGTGGAGTGTGAGCAGATTGTCTAAGTGTAAAAGCAAAACCAGTGTGTTGTCCTATCAATTAAGTAAATTAAAAAAGATAACTTAAAATAAATGACTGACCTTACAGAAAAAAAATCCAAAATCATGATGAAGAAAAGAATGGTAAAGATATAGATACAGAGGCAGAGAGATAGAAAGATGAGAGCTTTTTTTCTTTTAATTTAGAAATTTATAATATCTGTTTTAGCATTGTGGGGCGCAAATGATTTATGGGTCAGGCCCCTCTACCCAGGGAGAGTCCAAAGGCCCAGGCCGAGGAGGATTATGGCCCAAGTTCAACGAAATAGCCTTTGGGTACCGCCGAGAGTAGTTCAGTCCTCGGCAGACCCACAGTACCTCCAAAGGGAAGGGTAAAAACGGTATAGGACTGGAACATGGAAGAAAGATCTAAAATATCCAGGGAAAGCTGCTGTTATTGCCATTTAATGTTCTGAACCCGACAGAGCCGCATTCTTTGGCTTTTACAACCATCCCCAACGACTTTGAGTATGGACTGATGGGACAAGTATCAATCTTGGAAAGTTTAACCCTACGCGTGGACGAAGGACAGTGGACGCGAGCTAGTATAAAAGGAAGAGTAAGTAATCTATAGAGGGGGTTGGGAAAAATGGCCAGAAACCAGGGCCTCCCAGCCCACCTCCAGGAGAAAGACTCCAGGGGTGTAGGAAAGCTTAAGTTCATACGAACACCGCGAAAAACCCACCGCCTATCGAACAAGGCCTAGCCTTCCAAACCCACGCTCTACAAATGATATTGTTAGGGGCCTTTTCACGTGCGAACCCGACACTGTTACGGTCCGTCACGAATCGCGTCCTTACAATTGGCGCCGTCTGTGGGGAAGGCTTGTGTGTTGGTATAGGAAGTGGGTCGATAGAGTTTCTTCGTTATATCTAACCATCGATTATAGAGTTCTAATATAAAGTTCTGTTAGGGACTATGTTTCTTGACTAGGGGCTGGGTTGAGGAACTAACTCCCTTAAAGCCAAGGTCCCCTGTAAAGAGTAAACTAGGCACCTGGTAACGTTAACCGTATGGATAAACTCTAGGGGCTTGGCCGAGGAGCTAACTCCCTTAAAGCCAAGATCCCACACAAAGAGAAAACTAGGTTTTGGACAGAACCAAGGCATTGCATGGTCCTCGGACCCAAGCCTCAGGGGAAACCAACTACCTGGATGTGGAAAACTAGGTTTTGGACAGAACCAAGGCATTGCATGGTCCTCGGACCCAAGCCTCAGGGGAAACCAACTACTTGGATGTGGAAAACTAGGTTTTGGACAGAACCAAGGCATTGCATGGTCCTCGGACCCAAGCCTCAGGGGAAACCAACTACCTGGATGTGGAAAACTAGGTTTTGGACAGAACCAAGGCATTGCATGGTCCACGGACCCAAGCCTCAGGGGAAACCAACTACCTGGATGTGGAAAACTAGGTTTTGGACAGAACCAAGGCATTGCATGTCCTCGGACCCAAGCCTCAGGGGAAACCAACTACCTGGATGTGGAAAACTAGGTTTTGGACAGAACCAAGGCATTGCATGGTCCACGGACTCAAGCCTCAGGGGAAACCAACTACCTGGATGTGGAAAACTAGGTTTTGGACAGAACCAAGGCATTGCATGTCCTCGGACCAAGCCTCAGGGGAAACCAACTACCTGGATGTGGAAAACTAGGTTTTGGACAGAACCAAGGCATTGCATGGTCCTCGGACCAAGCCTCAGGGGAAACCAACTACCTGGATGTGGAAAACTAGGTTTTGGACAGAACCAAGGCATTGCATGGTCCACGGACCCAAGCCTCAGGGGAAACCAACTACCTGGATGTGGAAAACTAGGTTTTGGACAGAACCAAGGCATTGCATGGTCCACGGACCCAAGCCTCGGGGGAAACCAACTACCTGGATGTAATGAAAACTAGGTTTTGGACAGAACCAAGGCATTGCAAAGTCCTCGGACTCAAGCTTGTGGGGAAACCAACTACTTGGATGAGGAACCAACTATTTAAAGAAAAAACTATGGCCCGTAAACCTCGAAATCCCTTCGAAGAGAACTCCGCGTTAGCAGACGGGTTAATACCTTGATTGCGCGGATTCCTCGGTCTACCCTCGGATCCCCAGTATCAAAGGGGTTGATGCGATACGGCGCAACATATTGCCCCAAAAGCACAACCAAAGTCCCTCGCTACTTAGCTACCCTTTCAGACGAATTATTTAGAGATTATCGTTCTCGGACATTGGTCTAGCATGCATCGCGTAGTACTCAATGCTTATCCCGGTTAGTTCCAAGAATTTAATTTATTGAAAGTTACCATTGTTATACTTGATAATATTTGTGAGTTTAAATTAGTAGGAACCCGTGTTAAAGCATTTTTTCTGCCTGGAATATCCTTAAGGGCAAGCTTGCATTTAATATTCATGCATAAAGTAGTTGTTACGGAGAAGAAAGATATGTATGGAGAAATAGACACATATTTTATTAAGACAAAGGAACAGTACAGTGTACAATGAAAAGCTGAAACAAGCTTACACTAAAGCTGACCACATAAGTAAAGGAAAATACAAGCGAGTGGAGAGAAGGCCGTGGGGACAGCTCAGAGGAGAGGTTGGCTACTGCGCCAAGTTATTGTCTAAGGAAACCATTCCTCGACACCTCTGCATGCCCATAACTCAGGCAGCCAAAGAACCTGACCTCAGGCTAACACCATCTACAGAAAAGGTGCTAGGAGCTTGAGGTTGGGAAGCCCCCACAAAAATTTGCCTGCCACAAGGTAGACAGTGCTGATGGTGGAAATTCCTTCTTTGGACATACCGAAAAACTGGCATGACCAGAACCTGTTTCGGATTTTGACTAAAAGAGGGAAGAGGACCCCCTCCCCTATGACGAAATGGAATGCTCCCTTGAACTTGCACCTCCTTGGCCCGTATCTCCCTACTCTGAGTCTCGGGGGGACATGACGCCTTTGTGGCGGAGGGAGCTCCTTTTTCCCAATCTCTGCCTCAAGCATGATGAACTAAGGGAGGAATCTGAAGGATTTGTGTGTGAAAAGGAGCAACTTTCTCTCCTATTTATGTTAAAAGATAAGGTGGTGGCATTTAATTCGCGCAGCGTCCCAAGGAACGCTACAGACAAAACGTCTCTGGCTCGACTTCCAACGTCGTCTGCAACCCTGAGATTAAAGGAGTCTCGAGAAGGTGCACCTCGAACACTGGGACGCCAAAAGGTACCGCGTGATCAAAAGTTATGGAAACACCTCTTAATTTGTGGGCCCAGTAAATTCGCGGCCCAGGCCCGTTCGGCATATGGGCCCAGGGACAGAACCAAGGCCTTGTATGGTCCTCGGACTCAAGCCTATGGGGAAACCAAGTACGAAAAATTATAAAAATTACAAGTTTTTGGGCAGAACCAAGGCCTTGTATGGTCCTCGGACTCAAGCCTATGGGGAAGCCAAGCACGAAAAATTATAAAAATTACAAGTTTTTGGGCAGAACCAAGGCCTTGTATGGTCCTCGAACTCAAGCCTATGGGGAAGCCAAGCACGAAAAATTATAAAAATTACAAGTTTTTGGGCAGAACCAAGGCCTTGTATGGTCCTCGGACTCAAGCCTATGGGGAGGCCAAGCACGAAAAATTATAAAAATTACAAGTTATTGGACAGAACCAAGGCCTTGCATGGTCCTCGGACTTAAGCCTATGGGAAAACCAAATACTTGGATAAGAAAAGGTTTGACTCTCATAAGAAAGGTTACTTGGTAAAAATGTCAGGTCACTTCATCCACGGCTTAAACACCATAAAATGTTAAGGCCAATAAAGGTGTAAGGAAAGGGGTGGAACGCCCCAGCATTTAGTCGTATAAGAGGGCTATTCATTTGGTAGGGGATATGTCCTCGGACGGCTATTTCTCACACGGCGTCAAGCCTTCGGTTCTCTCCTCGGCTAGTTCCGAGTGAGTACTATTTTTTACGGGTCGGCCTTATTGTGCCAAGCACTTCTATTAAAGCTATGGCGACATCATTTTATTATCAAATGTTTTGGTCTTAGTCGTCATTGATTTAGATGCTATATTATTGTGCCGAGCAGCGCTTGCAAATTTATGAAAACATAGAGACATAACATGCGAAATAAGGTAGACAACAATTTTTATTAATATAAAAAAAAAAAAATCATTACAACATACAAAAAGGGGCTCAAACGAGCCTATACAAAATGTAAACTGCTTAAGCAACCATTACATCTGTAGTACAGAAAAGTAAACTGTCAAGCGTCTTTTAAACTCGTCTTCAAAGTTTCTCCAATCTCTGCCTCATTGCTGTTCATACTGAGAGAGGGACTCACTTTAAAAAAGAAAATGAATGAAGAAGAAGGAAATAGTAAGGAAGAAATCAATGACGAAGATGAGGGGGATGAATAAAGAAGATGGAGGACATGAGTAAAGAAGGAGGAGAAGAAGAGAGAGAGATGAAGAGACAAAGAGAGGAACAAAAGATAGAAAAGAAACAGCACCAGGGCGGAACTGGTGCTGGGAAGACAATAAGAAGAGGGAGGGGAAGGGCACCAAGGAGCAAAAGAGGAAGAAGTAGAAGCACTTAGCCCCTGCCTCCGCCCTGACTCCTAACACGCCGGTACCATATTAGGTATGCTCGTGAGGAGCCGGATGGTAACGATCTTGGGTGTTCTCGACTCAGCCACGTCGAAAGTTTGACGTGACGAGTCCCTGCTTCGGATTTTGACTGAAAGAAGGATGAGGTTGATTTTGAGTCTTCGCCATCCTTGTCCCGATCGAGCCATGATAAGCTTTATCGGAACGTGGCGTTTTTGGGAGGGGTGGGACTTTTGCATCCCTTGTTGTTATGGTAAAGTATTTTGCGATTAAGTGTATAAACCGGCGAGTAAACCGAATCTTAAGGGAGGCTAAGTATTCCAGAGTCGCAGGAGGATGAAAAGGGATTTTTGATAAAAACAATCACCTCCTCCTGTCCTACTTATACAGAGGGCGGAGCGGGGGGCATTTAATAAGTTCAGATCTCCAGAGGAATCAGCAAACCCAAACACGCCGGTTCCACTTCTCCACCCCATCAAAATAAACCGTCGAATTAAAGTAGTCTCGTAAATAGTGATTATTCAAAGCGCGTTTTGAATGCCCCAAGCAATAAGAATGCATCAAGCGCGAAATTAAAAACTGTCTCACAGACCGGTGCACCTCTTGGGCATATGAAGCGCCGCCAGCATGTTCAATAGGCCGAATGGATTGGGCCGTAGGAAGAAGTTTGGCATCACCAAAACCCCCCTGTCCAGCCCAGAGGTTGGACAGCCGGGTTTTGAGGGGCTAATGTGGGGCGCAAATGATTTATGGGCCAGGCCCCTCTACCCAGGGAGAGTCCAAAGGCCCAGGCCGAGGAGGATTATGGCCCAAGTTCAACGAAATAGCCTTTGGGTACCGCCGAGGGTAGTTCAGTCCTCGGCAGACCCACAGTACCTCCAAAGGGAAGGGTAAAAACGGTATAGGACTGGAACATGGAAGAAAGATCTAAAATATCCAGGGAAAGCTGCTGTTATTGCCATTTAATGTTCTGAACCCGACAGAGCCGCATTCTTTGGCTTTTACAACCATCCCCAACGACTTTGAGTATGGACTGATGGGACAAGTATCAATCTTGGAAAGTTTAACCCTACGCGTGGACGAAGGACAGTGGACGCGAGCTAGTATAAAAGGAAGAGTAAGTAATCTATAGAGGAGGTTGGGAAAAATGGCCAGAAACCAGGGCCTCCCAGCCCACCTCCAGGAGAAAGACTCCAGGGGTGTAGGAAAGCTTAAGTTCATACGAACACCGCGAAAAACCCACCGCCTATCGAACAAGGCCTAGCCTTCCAAACCCACGCTCTACAAATGATATTGTTAGGGGCCTTTTCACGTGCGAACCCGACACTGTTACGGTCCGTCACGAATCGCGTCCTTACAAGCATATTTCAAAATAATTATGTTGTATTATTAATGAATTTATCTGATATTAATTTTAATTTTAACATATTTTAATAATGAGTTAATGAATATATCTTTTAAAATTTAATTTTGTTAGTTGGGTTTTGGCTATTTTTGTTTTTTTTCCTTTTTAATCTTTAGCATTTTAAGATACAAAAGGATTTTTTAAGCCATTTTATTGACCAATAAAAAGGTTAAAATATTATTTTGTAATTAAAATATATAAATAAATATTTTATATATATATAAATTTTTTTAGTGGAGGCTTTCTTTTATTTGGAGTCCTCAAACAATGGTATCAATCGCATCTTTTATTTAGCCGGCCTTAATTAAGTCATTTGTAGAGTCTTCTCCACCTGTCGTAGGAATGGGCCAGGAAGGAAGATTCCTTCAAAAAGACTCCGCAGTCAACTCAACCACTTAAGCCTAACAAATGGGAGAAATAAAAATCGGCAATCCTTTTTGTTTTCTATTTTTTTTTTCTTGTATTCTTTTTTTGTTTTTGTTTTTTTTATATAATTCAATAGTTAAGAGAAAATATTTGAATTTAGACGTTTTAGACGAAAATATTAGGAGGTATTAATTGAAATACAAAACTCTTAACAAAAATTAATAATTTTATGAACATAATTTTTTTCACAATTTATTAAGATGATAAAGTTGTGTTTTAAAGAATTATCACCTTAAAATAAACTAATTCTTGACATAGTTTCCTATGTACAAAGTCATAGTATATCACATCAATAATTATAAAAAAAATTATCACAAAAACTTACTGAATAAAAAAAATTCAAGTTCGTAACTTCCTTAGAGCACCCACAGTAAATATGGGATATGTGTCAAATGCTAAATATTTGGCACATTTCACACCAAATACAAAAAATAGCTCCCTAGCAGATGTTGCATATATTGCATATATTTGGCACATATATCATTTTGTGTCCGTACCGTTGCAAATTTGCAAAGGTACGGACAGATGTGGTAAACCAAAATAATGTATTTTAATGTGTAGTAAATATTATTTTAATATATTTTAATGTATAGTAAATATTATTTTAATGTATAGAATTGAATTATAAAACATCTGATAAATGAGATGTTGTAAAATGATGTGGTAAAATAATAAAATAGGCATTTGATGTGACAAAATGATATAATTTTTATACCAACTGTTACGAATACTCTAAAAAACGTTTGGTAAAAAAAAAAAATAATAAATAAGTACACTTCGTAATTCAAACTATTGGCTAAATAACCTAACAATTATATATATTTTTTTTTTTTGAGAAAAAACAATTATATTTATGTCTAGTCAATGTTGTCATCCACCATAAATTAATGTATGTACGATGGGTACCAAATGAATAAGACAGCTAGCCTATTTATGTCTAATTAATGTTGTCATCTTAACATAAATGAATGTATGTAAGATAGTTGGTAAAGATTTTAAATGGATAAGGCAGCTAGCATTGTTGTCAAGTCACCCCTTATGGATTGGTAGAACTTCTACATAGCACTAGTTTTAATTGTTGGTTACGGGTGTCATGTGATATTCCAGGATTTGTTGCGATTATGATATATGTTTAAAAATGAATATATGCCATAATTGTAGTAAATTTAGTACACTGAAGATATTGGATAAAAGTTCTATCTACGGCCTTGATTGTTTAGCATTTAACACATCAAACATTAAAAAAAAAAAATTTTACGTGGTGTTTTAAATGCTAAAAGTTTTAGCATTGTTAGCAAAATTGCTATAGTAGAATTGTATTGATAGAATTGTGCCGTAGCAAGTTGTATAATTAAATAAAATTTTTTTATTCTCTATTAAATTATAATTGTACCGTAGCATTTTGTATAGTTTTTTAACATGAAAAATAGCAGTAATCATCACATAGGCAGCATTTTGTTGTCCATATTAGACTTAAGTGTGCCATATATGTGTATATGTGTTGTGCTTTTAGAAATTGTATAAAAATCTGTATGTACGTGGGTGTATAATGATAGGACAAAATTTAATGATGAGTAGTGTATACTTTTCTTTTGATAGGGATGAGTAGTGTATACTAATTTCTTAAGTTAATTGGACATTCATGAATTATAATTAATATATAGTTACCTAACCATTATCTTAAAGTCGAAGGGATAACCCAAAGAAAAAAATATTTTGTTTGGCTTCCTCCTCATAAAAATGATAGTTGATTAAAGATAAGTTAAATAACAATTTGTAGTGGTAAAATTGTACTGTAAAATTACTATAGTACAATGACTATTTTTTTTAAAAACTATTTTAATGTGGTGTAATGTTAAAATAGAAGATATGATGTATAGCATATTGTAAAATAATGTGTAAAAATTGATAAAGCAAAATGACATTTAGCATAGCACACCTGATGCTAGTGCTCTAATAATGGAACATACAATGAGAACAGTAGATTGAACGATAGTTAGGAATAGCACCACCAATGTAGTGTGTTTTTGTGACGTGGGATTCTAAAAATAGATATTTAGCAATTTAGCACCACCATTACTGACTTAACTAAAGTTACACCCTTTTAGAATAGTAGATTCTCGCTAAAGATCAGTAAAATACTACTTTCCATATCAATAATGAGGAGTTATTGGTGGAGATTATATTATGGAATAGTGGTGAATTCAAGATTTGACTTTAGAAAGATAAAATTTATAACTAACATACGTATATCATTATAGGAAAAACTTAGGTACATACTTAGGTATTTTTATTTAGATTCCCTTCTTAAAATTTAGTCATGTGACTACTTAACTAATGAACCAATAAATTCCCATCATCCAAGGAAGCCTTTGGATGACCAATGCGCCATAAACGCGCATTTAATGCATGAATCATTACTAATGGACAAACGCATAAGCATGACTATTGGACGGATATTTAAAGCACATCATTAAACATCCAGAGGCATTACCAAAGCCATTCAGGCCTCCATTGAATACCTCTAATAGCTGGAAAAGCAACGAACTATATAAACCACCTCATAACCTAAGCAGAGGTACAAATATAAATAATTACACACTTTTATAGATTGTTTTCTCTCTAAATAGTTATCTAACTTTATTATCAGAGGTTCATTGGTTGGCACCATGCCGATGACATTTGGAGAGAAACACCATAGTTATTTTTTTTTTGCAGAAACCGAGATCATTCCTGCTAAACTACATCTGGACTAACATATCAATTGACAAATTTGGCTTAATCATTAACTAAAACCACTTCCATCCCATGAGAAAAAAAGCTACATGACTAAATTTTAAGAGGAAAGCCTAAGGAAAAATACTTAAGATACTGTACTTGAATTTTGTCCTGTCATTATACACCCACGTACATATAGATTTTTATACAATTTCAAAAAGCACAACACATATACACATATATGGCACACTTAAGTCTAATATGGACAACAAAATGCTGCCTATGTGATGATTACTGCTATTTTTCATGTTAAAAAACTATACAAAGATAGCACATTCATTATATTGTATTTATTTGCTATTTTTCCACTACTATAAATGGTTTTTATAATAAATATGTTAAATTTTCATCCTAAAATTCAATTAATCCCAATAAGTAAAAAATATATATATATTTAGGCTAACGTGTGGCCCTCCTTTAAATAAAAGAACTTTTTAATAAAAATATTTTTTTTAAAAAAATCTATTTTATATATAACTAATTTCTTTCAGTAAAATCTAGAATCTTATAACTCAATTAGTTGGCATCTCCTCCTAATTTTTCTAAATGAGATTATCAAATTATTAAAAAAAAAAAAAACTTTTAGTATAAGTAAAATAAGAATTTCTTAATCATTAGAAAATTAAAAGACAATTGAGAACTCCACATTAATAATGTTGAGTTCCATGTATATTTTGCCATTTAAATTTTAAAAAAAATTTAAGTGAAACTCGACATTACTAATATTGAGTTCTACTTAAAAATATATATAGAACTCGATTTTAAGGATATTAAGTTTTACACAAAACTTGAATTTGTTAAAATTGAGTAGCTTCAAAATAGGAGCATTTTATTAAATAATTTCAAAACAGTAAAATTTTGCTACATAATTTTTCAAATTAAGGGTAAATATCAATTTTCCCCCCCAAAAAAATACAGATACATCAAAACAAACTATTGCTTTTCAACATGTACTACTGGATTTTGACGTTTTCCTGAAGCACCAACACATTGGGTGATTGCTACACCAGGCTCGCTCATTGTAAAATAGAAGCTGCCTTGGATTCAAATTCAGCAACAACATCAGGCGCTACGGGATTCTGAAGTTCTCTTGAACCACCAACGTACTTCATCTTTCTTTGGGTTATTGAGGCGCCAGATTCGTTGTATACTGGAAGCCGACTTGACTTGTACAATTGCTTTGGGACTAATTGTGAAAACCTAGAATAGAAGAAAGGCTTCCACTTTTGTATGGGATTTGAGAGTTCTCGAGGAAGCGGGAAGTTTGGAAGGTCCGTTTGAAAACCCATTCAAGAAATTCTTCTCCAAAGAACTGACTTTCTGTCTTCCTTTACCTTTATTACTGCTTGGATAGCTCCATGCAATGCCGTCCGTAATCAAGAGTACCGCATCAGTTGGCTCTCCCTCCCCAACAATGTAGCAGCAGTCTTGTTGCAGAACACTGGCTTAAAAGAATCGCAGATTTTAAGCAACATTTTTTCATGCTTAGCCAACCCATTCTCTTTTTATATAATTTAGCAATTATTACAATAAAATTTGTTAAATATGAAATATAACCCAGTTTAGTTGTATAATATGAAATTTCAATTAAATTTATAAAACCTGGATAATCCGTGATTTAATATTAAGGCACGAGTAAAAAAAAAACTTAAATATTTTTTTTTCCTTCTTCCCTGTATAGTGGAATTTTCAACCAATTGCAAATTTCTGTGCTATATTACCAAGTCCATGTGGTATGTTCAAAATGGCTAATTACAAAGTGTTGTGTCCTACACAATGGGTCTCACTATCATTGTTCAAAGAAAACGGAGATTTGCCAAGTGTCCGTGAATAAAAGTTGATAAGAATATTTGAGAGTCAATCTGATATTGATTCGTACTGATAGTGACATAAGCAGTTTAATTAAATAATAAAAAGTATTATTTTAAATTAAGATACTTCAAGTAATCAAATTATGTCACATGTTCCTTGAAGAACAAGAGATAAAATCTCTCAATTTAAATTATGACTTATTTTATCAAATGAGAGCCAATCATGTGTCACTAAACTCCTCAATAATCCAATAAATAGAAGTTCTCCTTAGGCTGTGTTTGTTTTTGGTGAAAATCATTTCCGGAAATGCTTTTCCGAAAATGAGGCTGTTTGGTTAGTCCGGAAAATTCTATTTTCCGGAAATTGAAATCCGTTGACGAAAAAAAAAGGCCTTTGACCACGGAAATCAATTACCATTTCCATTTTCACTTCAAAGGATTTCCGGAAAGAGAGAGAGAGAGAGAGAGCGCGCGCGCGCGCGCGAGAGGAGAAGACCAGTTCGAGCTCCAGTCCGTGCCGATCTCGCTAGCTCCAATCCGACAACCGCGATCGACGCTTCGCGAGATTGCGCCGTCGATTGTGATCTCGCGAAGCGTCGATCGCGATCTCGCGAATGCGAGATCGCGACATTGATCGCGATCTCGCCTTCACGAGATCGCGTCGGCGAGATCGCGATCGTTGATTATTTTTTTCTGGGTTGTGGCTTGCGTTTTTCTGGATTTGTGTTTTCCTTCTTCTTTTCCAAACACCAGAAAATATTTTCCGGAAAATTTTTTGAAATGCAACCAAACACACAGAAATATTTTCCTTTTCTGGAAATTAGCATTTTCGGAAAATATGTATTTTCCAGAAAACGTTTTACAGCAACCAAACACAGCCTTAATCTCATAGGAGAATATTCAAAAGTCTTGAAACTCTATTGGAATTAAGGTCCGAAGCCTCCAAAAACTTCAATGGTCAAAGCGTCGGATTCAAGCCTCAAATTTTTTATTTTTTTTTTAAAACACAACTGAATAGTTTAGACAAAGCCAGACAACAGCATGCACAAAGTCCCAAAATTTTAAGGTCCTGATACATAAATAATCAATGCGACAAATACATTGTCATTTATATATTTATAAAAAATAAAAAAGACCCAAAACAGAGTAGTTTGATTATTATTTTTATTTAAAATTTATATTCTAGTAACACTTAAGGATTTGTTACACACAAGGGTTTTTTTCTTTAGTAGGGGCTGCAAGCCACAATAATGGATTAGCTAACACATACACATATATTATTTTTAAAATTTTAAATTATTAAAAAAAAAAAAAATGTAAGCAACATTTATCAAGCCAAACAAGTGAACAACAATTAGCAGAGGTCTCCCTTACCTGCGGGATGGGAAGAATAGTTATAGTGTTGAATAAGAACCACGGCCATAAATATTTCTGGGCTATTTTCCAAGCATTTGTATTCAACTCAAATTTTCCACTTTTCAGAAGCTTCTTGTCTATAAAACCAGCGCGAAATTGCAATATGATATGCAGTAGGTGAATGATATCGAAGAAGGATTGCAAAACGATAGTTGTGATCCACAACTTCTTGTCTAACCGAATGCTTTTCTTGTCTTCATTGATCACAGGAAGATAAAAGAACAGAGGATCCAATGATACTGCAATCACGCACGACAATACAAATCCTACATTCCACCTTTTAAGGAACGCTTTCCTTGGATCAAGAATTTTCTTCCGTGCCGTTGTTTCTTTCACTGAATCACCTCCACCATTCTTAAGAAATTGCCTCTCAATGTCTTGATTATTACTGAATAAAACAAGGCAAACACAAAATAAGTTATTGACTCTTATTTACTATCATCTAGTGTAAAATAAATAATAATAGAGGTATGTTTTTTTTAATTCAAATAAATTAGTTTGTATTAAGGATTAATTTGATTAGTTTCAATTATGGTTAGTGGAAATCTTTAACAACTTCCCCCAAAATACCTATAAGTTCTAGCAAAATTTCATAAAAATACACTACTAATATCTTCAAGTGTGCATGAGCTCCTCTATTATATATATGTTTAAATTTTAAGTTTTTGTATTTTAGAGCCATGTGTAAAATATGAGTTTATGAATCAAAGACTAAATAATATCTGATTAACTTGAAATTTGGCATGAAAGTTTAAGAACATAAAGAAAATATAATTGTAATCCAACGGTAAGAGTTTTGAAATATTAATTCAATAAAAATATACGAGCTGGTGTAACATTGCTTTTGTAGGGGCAAAGGCCCAAAATCATACAATGGGCCTTGGGTCTTATATAAAAGTTTGACCACGTCCGAGGAGAAGGTGTGGGTGCCAAAAGGGCTCCCGGCCCAATTCTTATGGGCCCAAAAATATTTAAAAGGTGGTTCGAGGAGAAATGTCTCATCGGACGTACCAAATATGGCTCAAACATGCACTCTGCCTGCTATAAGGATCCACTCTTACGAGTATAGTAACAATGATGAGTTCCACAAGCCCGTAAGAGGGAAGAAAGTGTAGGATGCTAAGGGAGAGGCTACAGCTGCCACATTAAATGCATGACAGCTACTTTTCTGGCCGTATTAATGTAGAGAGGACTTGCGAACAGTGTTGCCTTGGCTACCACAACTCACAGAAAGATGGGAGAGATGTCTGATGGGACGGGCACTCAAGTGAAGGTCTAGATGATCAACAAATGTAAAACCCTAATGACTTCAAGGGGGCTATATAAGAGAGGGGAGTCCCCATGAAGAAGGGGACGAAAAAACAGGAACTTAAAACAGAAGAATAGGGTGAGAACCATAGCCTTTAAGCAGGGACAGAGATACATCCTCCACGTCTCCTCGGACCATATATCTAATTGGCATGAAGGGGATTTTCTTATTTTCAATTGTTGTATGGCCCAATGTTAACTAGTATGCACTTCGTTAGGGCCTAGTTCTGTAATCCACTCTCTATAAATTCATTGTTTCAGGCTCCTTGGGCCAGAACCCCATACCTGTTGGGTTTGGGCCCCGAATTGCGATCCTACAATTGGCGCCGTCTATGGGGAGAACTTGTGCCTCAATAAGTGAGACCATTAGAGATGGAAGGATCAGGTCTGCGCCAAACGGAACATGCAGACTCCCAACAGTAGGATAACTTCTTGAACCTTGAATGGGAGAGAGATTAAGACAAGCGACGAAAGGGTAGTGTAAATACCTCCCACAAGAGCAGAAGTCACTCGAAAAGGAAAGGTTACGCATCCTAAAAGCGGGACAATCATAGGGCTCTACAGCAAGAAATCGATGACTTGAAGAAGAGGTTACGTCGAGCGCAACAAAAGCGTCCTTCCCCCAGTCCAGACACCAGCGATAAAGAGGACAATGAGTACAGGCGGGAGATTGAGAACCCTGCCAAGTGAAACCTTCTCCTATGAGGAAGAGCAACGTCATAAACACAGCCACAAAAGCCCATCTTATAAGGGCCTAGCAAACGACGCCATGAGTAAGGCCTTGGACCGCATCTCCCAATCACCTTTCACGCGTAAGATAGAGGGGGCTTAGCTTCCTCGGTGGTTCCACCAACCCACTTTTGCCATATATAATGGTCGAATGTACCCAGTAGAGCACGTAAGCTAGTTTAACTAGAGGATGGAGTAAGGCCCTGGACTGCATCTCCCAGTCACCCTTCACGTGCAAGATAGAGGGGGCTGAGCTTCCTCGGTGGTTCCACCAGCCCACTTTTGCCATATATAATGGTCGGACATACATAGTAGAGCACGTAAGCCAGTTTAACTAAAGGATGGCTGTCCATTCCAAGGACGAGGCATTAATGTGCAAAGTGTTTCAGTGCAGTTTGGGACCCATGACGATGAGATGGTTTGATGGTCTCAAGCCAAACTCCATAAACTTTTTTAAGCCACTAACACAGGCTTTTGGTTCTTGCTTCATAACTAGCAGCAGGGTTCCTCGGCCCCTAGACTCCCTCCTGTCCTTGTCCATGCGAGAAGAAGAGACCCTGAAGGCCTACTCAGACAGATATTGGGAAATGTACAATGAGATAGAGGGAAATTACGATGACGTCGCCATTAGCACATTCAAGAGGGGTCTGCCGACAGAGCATGGTTTAAGAAAGTCCCTGACTGGGAAACCGGTCATCAGCGTGTGCCAACTCATGGACAGAATCGACAAGTACAAGAGAGTTGAAGAGGACCAACAGACGGGAAAGGGCAAAGCGAAGGTTGTCTCTTAAGAGAGGAGGGACTTCAGGTCGGACCGCTTTAACAATAGTAACCGGCCGAGAAGGGATTACTCGGAGCAATTTGGATCCACAGGGGCATAGGCAGTCCATGCTGTGTTCCGAGAACCATTACATAAGATCCTAGAGAAAGTGAAGAACGAATTGTTCTTTCAATGGCCAAGTAGGATGATAGGTGATCTCGCGAAACGTAACCAGAATCTGTATTGCGAATATCACTAAGAGCCGGGCCACACCACCGATGGCTGCAGGAATTTGAAAAACCACTTGGACCGGCTGATCCGAGAGGGAAAGCTGAGACACCTCTTGCATCATTCTGTTGGATGGCAGGAGCAGTCAAACATCGAAACAAGGCAAAGCACATTGAGGTTACCCATTGGCACGATAAATGTCATTCTTGCCATACCAGGAAGAACTAGTTCCCATCCTTTCAGAGTGATGTCGGTGGCCCGACTCCTCGTTGAAGCTGACGACTGGGAGTCCAAAAGGGCTAAAGGGATGGCCACGCCCCTAATCGGATTCTCAGATGAGGATAAACTGGGAACCCTCCAGCCCCACGACAATGCTCTAGTCATCACGCTCAGGATTGGGGGATATGACGTGAAGAGGGTGCTAGTCGATCAGGGCAGCACAGTGGAAGTAATGTACCCCGACTTGTACAAGGGGTTGAAGCTGAAATCAGAGGACCTGACAGCATATGACTCCCCTTTAGTGAGTTTCAAAGGGAAAACCATCACTCCGAAAGGCCTGATTAGGCTGCCTATACAAACAGGGTCAGACATAATGGAGGTGGACTTTATAGTGGTAGACGCTTACTCCCCCTACACCGCCATTGTAACTAGACCATGGCTTCACGCCCTAGGGGCTGTGTCATCAACCTTACACCAAAAGGTGAAGTATCCGTCGGAGGGTCGGGTGAAAGAAGTAATAGGGGACTAAGCCATGGCCCGACAATGCATGGTGTTTGCCATCTCGCGACGACCGAGTACTGAGCCCTCCACCTCAGCCGAGAATGGCTTATAGCAATTAAGAACCCCGGCCTTGGCCTCAGGTAGTGGGGGACCCGCCGAGGGAGCGAGTTGTGAGGATTTGGAAAAAGTTCTTGTGGGCTCTGACCCGGAAAGATTTTTTTAGGTTGGCTCAGAACTGCCGCCCCAAGAGAAGGAAACACTGATTGACTTTCTCAGACAGAATGTGGACATGTTTGCATGAGACGCCTACGAGGCTCTGGGGGTCGATCCAAATTTCATTTGCCACCACCCTAGTGTTAGCGCGGTTGTGACACCTAAGAAGCAACCTCCTCGGCGACCGTCAAAAGAGCATGTGGATGCGGTGAGAGAAGTGGTGATGAAATTGAAGAAGGCAGGGGCTATCAAAGAGGTATTTTACCCCGAGTGGCTGGCCAACATAGTCGTGGTGAAGAAGAAGAGCGGGAAATGGCGGGTCTGCGTGGACTTCACAGACCTGAACAAGGCCTGCCCGAAGGATCCTTTCCCTATGCCTCTGATAAACCGAATGGTGGATTCGACCGTGGGACACCCTCGAATAAGCTTTTTGGATGCCTTCCAAGGCTACCATCAAATACCACTAGCTGTCGATGACCAAGAAAAAAGGGCTTTTGTCACCCCCGTTGGAAACTACCACTATAAGGTAATGTCCTTTGGTTTGAAGAATGCCGGGTCGTCCTACTAGAGGATGATGACTAGGATATTTGAACTACAGATGGGTAAGAGCATTGAAGTCTATATAGACGACATGGTGGTGAAGAGCAAGTTAGTGTCCAACCACATCAGAGACCTCGGCGATGTCTTTGGAATTCTGAGAAAGTACAAGCTACGCTTGAACACTTCCAAGTGTTCATTCGGAGTGGGGTCAGGGAAATTCTTAGGTTACATGGTGACCCATAAAGGTACTGAAGTCAGCCTTGACCAAATTAGAGCTATCCATAGCCTGCAGCCTCCTCGGAACCCAAAAGAGGTCTAAAAACTCACTGGCATGATTACCGCCTTAAACCGTTTTATCTTCCGCGCGGTGGACAGGTGCAGGCCTTTCTTCCTCTTATTAAACAAGTGGAAAGGGTTTGAGTGGACTGAAGAATGTGCCTTAGCCTTCCAGCAGCTTAAGGAATATCTGTCTCGGCCACTAATCATGTCCAATCCTGAAGCCGACGAGGTTCTATTCGCCTATATTGCTGTGGCCCCTCACGTAGTGAGCCTAGTGCTAATCCGGGAGGACAACGGCACACAACGACCTGTCTACTACGTAAGCAAATCGTTGCATGAGGCAGAGATCCGTTACCTCCCCCTCGAAAAGGCCGTCCTGGCAATCGTACAAGCCACGCAAAAGCTCCCCCACTACTTCTAGGCATATACCGTTGTTGTACTAACCCAACTCCCGCTCAGATCAATACTCCGGAGTGTTGACTACATGAGCAAAATAGCAAAGTGGGGGGCGATTCTGGGCTCCTTCGACATTAGGTATATGCCTCGCACCGCTGTGAAGGGCCAAGTCCTCGCGGATCTGGTAGCTGAGTTTGCCGAACCTTCATCAGAAGGAGGAGGAAGGCCATTAAACTCAGACGAAAAACTGATTGGCACAGTCTCTCAGCAAGAGCCCACTTGTTGGAAAGCATACATTGACAGCGTGGCCAACCAAAGGGGCTCACGGGTGGGGCTCATCCTGATTTCCCCCGAGGGGATTACCATCGAAAAATCGTTAAGGTTGGGCTTCTCCACCACAAATAATGAGGCAGAGTATGAGGCCTTGTTGGAAGGAATGTTTGTGATCCAGAAGGTGGGCGGAAATCCATAAACATGTTCTCGGACTCAAGACTTGTCGTGGGACAAGTAAATGGGGAATTGGAGGCGAGGGATGAAAGAATGCAAGAGTACCTAGTCCAAGTCAAGCGCTTGCAGGCGCGTTTCAACTATTTCAGCCTAATGCACGTATCCAGGAGCGGGAACACCCACGCTGACTCCCTTGCAACGCTCGCCACCTCCTCAGTGCAACCCCTCCCTCGGGTCATATTCGTAGAAGATCTATACAGACCATCGATGGTGAGAACCGAGTTGGTGCATGTTTACAGCATCAGGACAGGGCCTAGCTGTATGGATCCTCTAGTACTGTGTTTAAAGAATGACATCTTACCCAAAGATAAGAACGAGGCCGACAAAATTAGAAGAAAGGCTTCTCGATTTTGGTTGTCCGAGGAGTCCAAACTGTATAAGCACTTATTTTCAGGACCGTACTTGCTATGTGTACACCCAGATGCCACTGAGGTTATCTTGGAGGAATTGCACGAAGGAATTTGTGGGAGCCATACGGAGGGTAGGCCCTTGTCCCATAGGGCCATAACGCAAGGTTATTGGTAGCCGAGCATGCAGAAAGAGGCGCAGGAATATGTGAAGAAGTGCGATCAATGCCAAAGGTTCGCTCTGAATATACATCAACCAGGCGGGACCCTTAATCCGCTGTCCAGCCCTTGGCCATTCGTGCAGTGGGGCCTGGACATCCTAGGATCATTTCCTAAAGCAGTGGGGAACAAAAGGTTTCTTCTCATCGGTACAGATTATTTCACAAAATAGGTCGAAACTGAGCCGCTGGCAAACATTAGAGACATTGATGCAAAGAAATTTAGTTGGAAGAACATCGTCACCAGGTTCGGAGTCCCTTACATCCTAATATTGGACAACGGTCTCCAGTTTGATAGTAAAGCTTTCAGAAGGTATTATAGCGAGTTAGAAATTGCGAATAGGTACTCCACATCGGCTTACCCACAGGGGAATGGGCAAGTCGAAGCCGTCAATAAAGTCATAGTAAATGGGTTGAAAAAGAGATTAGATGACGCGAAAGGGAGGTAGGTAGAAGAACTGCCCCATGTTTTGTGGATGTACCCCGCACCACGCCATGCAGGTCCATAGGGGAGACCCCCTTTTCAATGACATATGGAGTTGAGGCCGTCATTCCTCTAGAGACAAATTTTCCAACATTGAAGACCAACACATTCTGCCCCAATGCTAACAACGGGCTGCTGGAAAAAAGTTTAGACCTCATCGAGGAAAGAAAGGGGAGAGCAGTGATCCAACTCGCCTACTACCAGCATAAGCTCAAGCAAGGTTATAATGCCAAGGTGAAACTAAGACCCCTAGCACCTGGGGATCTGGTATTGAGAAAAGTCCTGGGCATTGCAAGAAATCCCGCGTGCGAAAAGCTCGGACCACAATGGGAAAAGCTCAAACCACAATGGGAAAGCCCATATCGTATCACCTCGGTGACCGGTATAGGGGCCTACTTTTTAGAAGATTTGGATGAACATGTAGTACCACGTTCTTGGAATGTAAATAACCTCAAAAGGTACTATTATTAATGAAAGTTTGTAATTTTTGGTGTCGTACTACTGCGCATTTCTATCTAAGTGTTAAACAAAACCCAAGTCCTGCCTGGTTTCTAGGACCACATGCTAGGAGGAAATTAAGAACTATGTAGTTTTTATCTAAGTGTTAAATAGAACTCATGTCCTGCATGGCTCCTCGGACCACAAGTTAGAGGGAAATTAACCATTGTGCATTTCTATCTAAGTGTTAAACAGAACCTAAGTCCTGTCTGGCTTCTCGAACCACAGGCTAAGGGGAAATTAACAACTACGCAGTTTTTATCTAAGTGTTAAACAGAACCCATGTCCTGGATGGCTCCTTGGACCACAGGCTAGGAGGAAGTTAACTACTACGCGGTCTTATCTAAGTGTTAAATAGAACCCATGTCCTGCATGGCTCCTCGGACCATAGGCTGGGGGGAAATTAACTACTACGCGGTCTTATCTAAGTGTTAAACAGAACCCAAGTCCTGCCTGGCTTCTTGGACCACAAGTTAGGGGGAAATTAACAACTACGCAGTTTTTATCTAAGTGTTAAATAGAACCCATGTCCTGTGTGGCTCTTTGGACCACAGGCTAGGGGGAAATTAACCACTGTATTTTTATCTAAGTGTTAAACAGAACTCATGTCCTACATGGCTCCTCGAACCACAGGCTAGGGGGAAATTAACAACAACGTGGTTTTATCTAAGTGTTAAACAGAACCCAAGTCCTGCCTGGCTTCTTGGACCACAAGTTAGGGGGAAATTAACAACTACGCAGTTTTTATCTAAGTGTTAAATAGAACCCATGTCCTGTGTGGCTCTTTGGACCACAGGCTAGGGGGAAATTAACCACTGTATTTTTATCTAAGTGTTAAACAGAACTCATGTCCTACATGGCTCCTCGAACCACAGGCTAGGGGGAAATTAACAACAACGTGGTTTTATCTAAGTGTTAAACAGAACCCAAGTCCTGCCTGGCTTCTTGGACCACAAGTTAGGGGGAAATTAACAACTACGCAGTTTTTATCTAAGTGTTAAATAGAACCCATGTCCTGTGTGGCTCTTTGGACCACAGGCTAGGGGGAAATTAACCACTGTATTTTTATCTAAGTGTTAAACAGAACTCATGTCCTACATGGCTCCTCGAACCACAGGCTAGGGGGAAATTAACAACAACGTGGTTTTATCTAAGTGTTAAACAGAACCCAAGTCCTGCCTGGCTTCTTGGACCACAAGTTAGGGGGAAATTAACAACTACGCAGTTTTTATCTAAGTGTTAAATAGAACCCATGTCCTGTGTGGCTCTTTGGACCACAGGCTAGGGGGAAATTAACCACTGTATTTTTATCTAAGTGTTAAACAGAACTCATGTCCTACATGGCTCCTCGAACCACAGGCTAGGGGAAATTAACAACAACGTGGTTTTTATCTAAGTGTTAAACAAAACCCAGGTCTTGCGTGGCTCTATGAACCACATGCCAGGGGGAAATTAACCACTACTCGGTGCTTATCTAAGTGCAAAAGGTCCTGCGTGGCTCCACGAACCACATGCCAGGGGGAAATTAACCACTACTCGGTGCTTATCTAAGTGCAAAATGGAGCCTAAGTTCTGCTTAACACCTCGGAACACAGGCCTTGGAGAAATTGGTTATTCTCCTCATATTCATACTTAGCCGAACTTCTTAAACTATAAATAATGGGTTATCCCTGGAAGTCTAGTAGCACGGTTAAATTCGTTTATAATGGATACATAAATAGAAGCAGCCAAAAAGGGAAATTATATTATTCATTAAGCTCTGAGAGACGCCATCTTACAAACACTAATAAAGATTAAGGAAATGAAAACAAAACAAAACAATTACAAAAGAAGTCCTACACTATTGCCCTAAGCCTTTGTAGGGTTTTCAACTGCGGGGCGGTCATCTCTTGCTATAGGTTTGGGTCCGGTTTCTTTGGCCTGCGCGACCACGTCCTTTATAGTAAGGGAGTCCTCGGGCGATGTGTCCTTAAGTGGTGGCTGCACCTCCTCGTCCGCACCTTTCCCTTTAAGTGTGGTGGGGTCAAGGACGGTGTTCAAAGTGGAAGGGGGCTCCTGAGGGGGATCAGAAGTAGGAATCTCACGAATATCCTCAGGGAAGAAGATATTCTCGATCCTCCTAAGGTCGGAGCCCGTAGGAACCGCTACCCGCTCTAAGGCTACTCCCCAAGACTCGATGACATATTCCTTGCAAACCACGGCCACCTCCTCAGTCAGCTTGGTTTCAGTTTCCCTTACACTGCGCTCGCAGGAGGTCGCCACCGCAGCCTCAGCCACCTTCCTAGCCAAACGAGCTGCCTCCTTTGCCTGCAGTAGCTGAGCCTTTAGGTTCGAGACCATTTGCCTCTTGGTCGCAAGGTTTATCTCTGCTGTATGAAGCTGCTGGTGCGTATCCTCGGCCTGCTTCGTTGTGGTCTTCAGCCCCGCCTCAGCACTGGCTTGGGCTTTGAGTGCCTCTTTGACCTCCTTGTTCAAGCGGTCTTTGTCTAGTATGAGAGCACCCGCAGCCTTCTCCACGGCGAGGCGAGCCTGAACCTCAGCGTTCAACTCCTCCCAAGAGTGCTTCGCCCACTCCTTAACGACGAAGATCTATTGAGTCACCTGCACAGAAGTAATGGAGAAATCATTAAGACAAAAACGACAGATAGATGAGAAGGGAATAAGGAGTCCGAGCAGACAAGGATCCTCATTTTACCATGGCGAGGTCTCTCTTCAACGACATGAAGAGGTCGGGCTTCCTGGTGGCTTGGAGCCTTTCCATATCACTAGGCAGGAGGAGGGGTTGTTGTAAGGCTTTAGTGAGGTAGGATGCCTGCCCCCGCTGGGACTCCCAAAGAGTGGCGTCCCATGGAATAGGGGCGCCATCCAACTCCAAGCGAGGGGACCAAGTGCGTTGCTCCCTCCTAATGGCCGCTTCCTCTCGGCTGTCAGTGGACTTCGTCCTCTTGTTCTTTGGCTCTTTTCCCTTCTTCTGTTGTTTGGCCTTCTGAGGGTTAACCTCACTTTCTTCCAATTCTTCCACCGGCCTCTTCTGCCTCAAATTGGGAAGTGGTTGTAGCGTGGGGCCAGTGGAAGAGGGAGGAGGATGAAGAGGTATTTTAGCTGGAACTTGCTCCTTAGTGGCATCCTTGGAGGACTGCCCCTTGTTCCTATTGGACATAAGCCCTCTTAGCCCAGATCTTGGTTTCAAGTCCATGTTCTTCTCTTCAATCTCTTGGCTGGTGTGAATCTAAGTAATTACCAAGCTAGGAGTGGGAGCCATCGAGAAATGATCTGCGTCCGAGCCGGAGTCTGAGAGCTCTATAGGTCTGGTTGATACCTCTCCCTCCTCAACAAAGCGGAATTTGTCAATTTCAGCCTCAGGAGATGAGTGTGAGGAATTAACTCCTTCTCCTGGGACAACTATCTCTTAGACAACGCGCTGAACGGGCAATTGGGATGGTGGTAGGTCTCTCCGAGCAAGAAAGCTTAGTATAGAAACGTCGATGTGGGCTAATTGAGGACTTCTAGCCCTTATGGCTTGACCCGCATCCACGACAGTGCGAGAAGAGGGCTTGTAGTCCAAGATAAGGGGGCGGCACGCAGTTGCCCATCCTCGCTCACAAAGATCTCGGACCTTAGGAGGAAGTTGAGGGCTTGAACGTTGACCAGACTTATCCTCAGAGTTGTTTGTTCTTTGTCTGCAAAATACCCAAAAGGAGGGGTTATGTCAGTCCGAGAAGGCAAATAACCAAAACCAAAACTGAAATAAGTGAGAGGAAAGCTTAAGACTAAGAACCTTGCCGAGGGATTTGACCCTACAGTGCCCCACCTAGTGTTCTCGCTCTAACTGGGTAGTGAAGACCGTCGTGCCATGCTTCGGAGACGATCAAATGGTCGTCCTTCAAGCCTTTGTTGGACTTGGGAAGGTAGGATATCAGCTTCACCTCGTTGGACCTAGATTTCAGGTAATACGACTTATTGAGGCAATGTCATTTGTATAAGTGAACTACATCGTGCCATAAGAGGCCGAGGTTCATTTGTTCGTTCAGAGCATCTATGCACTCCAAGATTCGGAACATGTTCGCGGCACACTGGTGGGGGGCCAGCCTATGACCGCACAGATAATCCCTAGTTATCCTCCCCATGGGGATCGTCATTCCTCTTTTTATGAAAGTTATCATTGGAATGACAACTTGCCCCGTCCTTCTCTTTACTAAGATCTGGTCCGAGGAGCAATACTCTAGACCTACTCTCGGCGGGATACGGTATTTGGCCCTGAAACCCTCCATACCGGCCGGAGAATCTACCAATTTCTCAAACTTACCCATCCCACTAACCCTAGGCGACACGAAGAAGGTTTACTTAGGGAAGGAAGCCGGGAAAGGCAACGGAGGGGAAAGGCTAAGGAGGGCGGGAAGTGAATACTTACGGGAGTGAAGATCCTAAACCTCTCGAGCTTGCGAAGAACTCGGTGGAAATCCTCATGGGAGTTGCTATGGAGTTTCGAATGTTTTGCAAGAGGAAATACTGGAGTGCTCTGGGATGTTTGAGTGCTTTTTCTAAGAAGGGGAATAATTCCCCTCAGAAGTCTTATATAGTAAGGAGGAACTGAACGGACTTACTCCCACCCAAAGGATTGGGGAAATGTCAACTGTAGATTAGGTGCCCCACCATTGGATGCAAGGGACATAAAGCTCCCTGGCGCAATTAATAGCGCCTCGTGAGTTACGAAATGCAGGTAGCAATAATGAAGAACGTGAGACTCTACCTCCGCACGCGTGAGTCAAGGAATTATAATAAGTAATCCTATGAGTATCAAAATCCCGCATTTTCGCCTCGGATAATAGGGAAAAACAAGAATTTTGAGAGGTTATTGTAGGGGCAAAGGCTCAAGATCATACAATCGGCCTTGGGTCCCATATAAAAGTTCGACCACGTCCGAGGAGAAGGTATGGGTGCCAAAAGGGCTCCTGGCCCAATTCTTACGGGCCCAAAAATATTTAAAAGGTGGTCCGAGAAGAAATGTCTCCTTGGACGTACCAAATATGGGTCAAACATGCACTCTGCCTGCTATAAAGATCCATTCCTATGAGTATTAGTAACAAGGATGAGTCCCACAAGCCCATAAGAGGGAAGAAAGTGTAAGATGCCAAGGGAAAGGCTACAGTTGTCGCATTAAATGCATGACAGCTACTTTTCTGGCTGCATTAATGTGGAGAGGACTTACCAACAGTGTTGCCTTGGCTACCACAACTCACAGAAAGATGGGGGAGATGTCCGATGAGATGGGCACTCAAGTGAAGGTCCAGATGATCAACAAATGTAAGGCCCTGATGACAGGGGGCTATATTAGAGAGGGGAGTCTCCATGAAGAAGGGGACGAAAAAACAGGAACTTAGAACAGAAGAATAAGGTAAGAACCATAGCCTTTGAGCAGGGACAGAGATACATCCTCCACGTCTTCTTGGATCGTATATCTAATTGACGTGAAGGGGATTTTCTTATTTTCAATTGTTATATGGCCCAATTTTAACTAGTATGCACTTCGTTAGGACCTAGTTCTGTAACCCACTTTTTATAAATTCATTATATCGGGCTCCTTGGGCCAGAACTAGATACCTGTTGGGCCTGGGCCCCGAATTGCGACCCTACAGCTTTTATTTATATATATAACTTTAATTCACCACTTTAAATATTAATACTGAAAAATGATCATTTTAGAGGTTTATATATTCATGTATGTTCTAGCATTTTGTTTTATTTCTATCATTCTAGAGGTTTTCATGTTATTTTGGTTATTTTAGAGGTTTTAAAAGGACATTTTTGTCATTTAAGAAGTTTCAATGGTAATTTGGTCATTATAAAGATTTTAAGGGGGGCATTTGTGTATTTGGAGGTTTAGAGTGTATTTTGGTCAGTTTGGGCATTTTAGAGGGTATTTTTGAAATTTTAGAGGTTTTGTTGCCTTTTTTTTTTTTTTTTGAAGAGATTTTCAATGGTATTTTGATTTTTTTTTTTTAGAATAAATGGTATTTTGATTTTGATATATATATATATATATATATATATATATTTTAAATTTTGAGAGCATTTCAGTCCATTTGAAGGTTTAAATATTGTTTTGGAGGTTTTGAAGGTACTATGGTCTTTCTGAAGATTTTTGCAATTAATTTTTTATTTTTTTTTAAAGTTTATGTTCTTTTGAATTTGAAAATGGTTGAAAATGTTTTACACCTTAACAAGAGTATTTTTTCTGCTCAGTGAAAAATGGTTTTGCTTTGACCAACTTTTTCAAGTGCCCAAACAACTCAAAAATAAGGAAAATATTTTCTAAAAAAGGTTGCATGCCAAACCAAACGACACTTAAGAATATGGCCAAAAAAGAAAAAAAAATGTTATTGACCACATATTCAACATATTCAAATAAGCAACATAAAAGCTGGAAAATGATAAATAATAATAAAATAATGCTAGGAACACAACAATTTCATAATATTAATAATAATGTCAAGAGCAGGGCTATTGGCCGAGGTCTGATTTGGGTCCTATGCACTAAATCTGGCACATCTTCAAAATTGATCACGTGTTCACATCATGTCCCCTGTTCAATGCTCTAGACAAAAGCTTTGATCCTTTACCTGATTGTTTAGAAAATGTAGTAAACCTAAACACTATGTACTTCTAAAAATTTAATTAAAAAAAATGTTCTAAATATGAGAATGTGTATTTATAAAATGTAAAATGAACCTGAATAACTCAAATAGCACTCATTTTACAAGGCAGAGCAAGAGGAAATGGGATTTGGACAGCATAAAGTGACAGAAATTGGCTTTGTTATGGTATTTTAAAAGTGCACAAGTGCAGGTGCAGGTGTGTTAACCATTCACAATTGGTACTAGTGTGTTAACCATTCACAATTTAAGAGTTGATTAAGAAAAATTCATTTGAGCCTAAAAAATGCTACTGGTTTGGATTAGTACTTTAGTTAGTCCTCCTCTCTTAAAATTCAATTGAGCCTCCCTCAAATTTAAGAGTTGATTACAGAAAACCCAACACAAAGTTTTTATTTATTTTTTTCAAACTCGATCTCCAAGATCCTGGTTGGGATGAGCTATAAGCTTCAACTTATTTGAGTTTTTAATTTTTTTTTTAATACTATTCATGAGTCCCATTATTTATTTATTTATTTTTACTATTTATATATCTTATAGTAATATTTAACTAGTTTTTAGCCTTGTTTTCTACACTTTTTCAGCTGAATAAGCTGAAACTGATAATTGATTAAAAAAAAAAAAACCCAAAAATAATAATAGCAAGTGTCTTGCCCGGTCCATATCCTCTCCAAAACAAACAACTTTAACAAATTCCTAGATCAGCTTTTCCCTATCCCAAAATAAAACACTTTTTAAGTCCAGAGCTTCATTTTTTCACGTTTGGACCCATTAGTAGGATCAATCATGTGCTCTCTGGTTTCACATCCACAACGGTACTATTAATTAAATTCACCATGAGTCCACAAATGTATGAAAAAGCTGAAAAGAGAGCTACTTAATTAATAATTTTCCATAAAACAAACAAATCTTTTGTAAATCAGTAGTACTCACTACTCCACTTTCAAGTAAATCAAAACTCTTCCTAGTACCAAACCACAAAAAAAAAAAAAAAAAAAAAAAAAAAAAAAAAAAAAAAACTAGCATTAATACATATATCTCTGGTTTACTAAGAAAAGAAGCTAGAGAAAAAGAATCCCTTACACTGCAGATATGCAAAGCTCTGAGTCCTCAATAGCTTGCCACCCAGAGTTGCTGCCTGCTGGCCGTGGTATCAGACTCTCTTTGTTTTTCGTTTAGATGTAGAATGAACTGAGTTATCGATATTGTGAATAACTGTGTATATGAGAAACCAATACATAAAAAGAAAAAAAATACAACTGGGTATATGGTGTGATTGATGGCCGCATATCAGTGTATAAAGTTTTGCAGTTTAGAGCCTCTTTGGCCAACCATTTTTTATCACTTAATTTCCATCACTCATCACTCATCATTCATTACTCAATTTTTTACACCTGTTTGCATGGCATCATCACCCAATTTCCATCACTCAATATTTTTCACACTATTTGTGGGCCCATACCTGTCAGCCGGTGTAGGTTTTTTTTTTTATTTTTTATTTTTATATATATATTTTTTCACTAGTAGTTTTTTTTTTTTTTTCCCTCCTAGGTTGGCTGTTCGGTCTGGGTTATTATTATTATTTTTTTCCACTAAGTTTGGTGAGTCTAGGTACTAAAGAATAAAAAAAGAATAGAATAGAACAGATCGAACCAAAAAAAAAAAAAAACGCAAATCGAACAGCCAACCCAGGAGGAAAAAAGAAGAAGAAGAAAAAAAAAAAAAAAAAGAAAGAAGAAGAAACCAGACCGAATAGCCAACCCAGAGAAGAAAGAAAAAAAAGTCAAAAGTCAAAAGTTGCGGCTGAGTACTGTTTGTGGGTCCCCTATGTGTGTTTAATTACAATATTGCCATTGAGTTATGAGTTATGGAAGCTGAAAACGGTCAAAATGTGTTTTTAGTTTCCATAACTCATAACTTAAAAATCAGAAAATTGAGTGATGGAAACAGAGTTATGGAAACAGAGTTATCGTTTGCCAAACAACCTTTTTGCTATGGGTCCCACCATTTTTGAGTTATAAGTTATGGAAACTGAGAATTGAGTTATGGAAATTGTGAATCCAAACGACCCCTTAGTGATCCACAGCTCTGCTTGCTCTATTATTAATATGACAAGACAACAACTTTATATTTGTTTTTGATTTTTTAGTTAACAACTTTTTATTTTCCTATTATTTTAGATGCGCGTGTAAAGTGTGCTATTTGTTGTTCTCTTTTTCTTGGTTAACAGGCATGATATTCTTTTTTTTTTTTTTTTTGATAAACAACACAGGAGAACTTTTCATTGATCTAAAACAACATTCATATTGATTACATCATTCAGAATTTGGTTTTCTATTACAGGGGGAGTATCCTCAACCCAAACCAACCAATCATCTACCTGTTTGGCATATTGTGCCATTAAGTGAGCAGCCATGTTGCTGTCCCTATTGATGTGAGAAGTCTTCCATGCTCTGAACTGCCTCAGAGTCATTTCAATGCCTTTCGAAACCTTCCTAATAGAGCAAGGAGAAGGACCCTGCCCCCTTAAGACATTTACCATACTCATCAAAATTACAAGCTGGCCACAGAGGCCAAAGTATTGGCAACCTGCCTATAACAGTACATACCATTCCTAACAGATACAAGTGTGCTATTTGTTATTCTCGGGAGAAAGTCTGTGCACCCAAAAAAATTTTACACTGGGTTATAGGGACGGAGGAGGCTTTAACCTTGGGTGGCAATGACCTCCAATTATTATTTTTATAATATTAGCATATACACATGCACTAACTTTAGTAAATTTATTCTATAAAATTACATTTTGTGTCTTTTAATTAACTGTTAAGGTAGTAAATTCTTGTTAGCTTGCATCTGGACATATCACTTATATCACTTTTTTTACTTATTAATAATCACTCACCACATTAATAATTTGTAAAAAAATTGTAACTCTAGCATTTAACTCCTTTTAAAGGTCATAAAAAAATTTTATAGATATAAAATTAAAAAAAAAAAGCCCAACAACAAAAATTACCAATAATAAAACTAAAAACAATTAAGCTTAATAAACCAATTTTACCAAAAAAAAAAAAAAAACTTGGCCCTTTAAAAATTTTAAATAAAATAATTGTATCTTTACCCAATTGCAACTGCATGTACACATCAAAAACACTTATAATTAATAAAAAATTAAAAATAAAACCTAAGCAGTTAAGTAACAAACCCAGAGGCCAAACCCGCCACACGCAACAAAAAGCAAAGCCCCTCGCCCCCCTCCCTTCTAACTTCAAGTTTTGCCTCCATCTCTACTTTGTTAGAACAAGGTTTCTCTTGAAACTAGTTTAGAGATAAATTCTTCAAATTCCTCCTATTTTGGTGTACCCTTAGTACGTCAACCCACATACCCATATACTGAGTTTCCCACTGTTAATGACATGATGTCACTTCTTTATGGTCGTCTTGTTTCTTGGGGTACTAAACGAATAATCAATTCTTGTGAATTCACTGAGATTAATTCTTTATATTTAAGGATTACTTGTCATAATATCTATCCCATTTCACATGTTCATATTGTTCCTATAGATAGATGTGCTTTTTTTTATTTTTTTTTTTATTTTTATGCTTTTGTTACTGATGGTTCCATATGTTTTCCATCCATGTTTATCCAAACCATTGTTGATATCTATAGGAGTAAGAGTAAGAGTCAGAAGTTGTTCTTTCCTATGTTTATATTTAGGATTTTGAGATTTTTAGGGTTGTCTGAGTTTCCTCCCTTAGAGTTAGTACATATCACTGCCCCTATAGGAGCCACCAATCTTAGATAGCGATAGGCACAGATGAAGAATGCTAAGCCAAGAACTGGGACGTCTAAGAGATCATGAGGAGAAGCCTCTACTACAGCTCTTGCCTTTGGTACTATGCCTGCTGTTGAGGAGACGTTTGTGGGTTTGATTGCTGTTGTGGATCCTTTTGGTGGTGCTGATGATGTTGATCCTATGGTTGCTCCGCTATCACTCTGTGCCATGATGGAGTCCTTCATGACTACACAGGCTGCTCATGGACAACTTTTGGATAAGTTATAAATAGAGGTTGCATCCTTGCAAGCAGATTTTGCTGAGTGTATGAGTGCTTTTCCACCTCCTCCACCATTTAAGGACTGATTTTACCTTTGGCAATTCATAACAAAAGGGGGAGTAGAGTGTTTAGGACTTTTTGTACGTAGGGGGAGTAGATTGTATTTAGGGGAAGTTTGGTATATTTTTCTTTGGTTTTTGTGTTTATATTTTCTTTGTTTATATCTGTTTAGTGTTTCTGTTCTTGATTCACAAACATTGATATGTTTGTTAGTTATGATAGTTATTGATGATGAGGTTATTCATTCTTGATGATGGTGTGTTCACTATCTCTTTATATGTTTTGTGAATTAAAGTTCAAATATTTACTTAGATTATTATACTATATCTTCCACACATGAGTTTATGGTTTGTTTTTATTGTTTCAGGAATTTATAGGTTAATTCTTTCAATAGATGCTGTCTACACTAGCAATTAATAGTTAGTAGTTGTGTAAGGATTGTTTTAGAGAAATATTTTGTATTTAGGCTGGTATTTAAATTTAAGCATTTCATTCTTTATGTGTGTTTTGTCAGAAATTGCTAAACGGGGAGATTGTTAGGCTCTAAAGATTTAGATTTAAATATTTAGAATCATATTTGTATTGTGTTGGCAAATCGAGAACAAAACATGTCTAGACTAGGTTTTTAGACAATGTTTAAAAGTGGTTGTTTCAAGGTTCAAGTCTAGCTGATTGTAAAAAAAGAGAGTGTGGTTCTGCCTTACTCAACTAATCGAAAATTGGAAGTCTAGTTTTTTCTGCAGAATTTTAAACAGGCCCAAGCCTGCGAAAATGTTTAGGGTTTCATCTAAACTTCTCTACATATAAAAAGGAAACCCTAGCTACATTTTGAAGACTTCTGGAAGACTTGTGTGTTACTTTTTGTGAGATCTGAGAGGTTTTATACCTTTTAATTATACAAGAATCTACTGAAGCCAAAACTACAATCAAGTGTTGGTAGAGCATAGTTGCTGCATTAAGATCATTGCTAAAGGTGATTTGCAACCTTTGAGTAGGATCTCAAATTCACAAGTAAGGCGGCTTGTGTTGGTGTAAATCCAAGAAAAGAAGGAGTTCGTGGATTCGGAGTTTACACGTAGTCATGTCAGTAAGTTACTACTGGAGGTAGCAATAGATTTAGGGTTAAATTTGATTGTAAAAATTCCAATTCTCTTATGGTGGATTTACTTTACCTTGAGGATAGTTAGATCAAATCTTATCCAAGTTTTTACTTTGAAATGGTTAGTTTTATCGATTTTCCTAGGTCATTATATCGTGGTATTATTTATTTTTCGTTACTTTGCATGATATGATTTATTTGTATTTAACCTAGATCTGAATAATTAATCTAAGTAATCACTTGGTTAATATATTAGGTTAAAAAATTTGGTTAAGTGGTATAAACGAAAAAACATATATATATATATATATATATGTAATGCAATTTGCTAACTAAGTAATTGTTTTAGTATAAAAATAATTGACAAAAAAATTTATCTATTTTAATTTTTTTTTTTTCATAATTGACTAAAAGAGTGACCTTGGGACGTGGTAGTGCAATAAATTAAAAAGACCCCACTTGGTGACTTCCCAACAAAATAATGTGAAGATAACATCATATAAAACAAGGTAAAAATTAGAGATGACAATGGGACGGGGCGGGGCTGAAGGATGGGGTCTTCGTCTCCACCCTGCATGATTTTGTTTTGCCCCATCCTCACCCAGCATGACGGGGAAAACTTTCTCACCCTATTCCTACCTCTTGAGACCCCACGAAGCCCCATCTCACCTCGTAAAACTCTACTTTTTTGTTAGTTTTCCCTACAACCAATATAATTTTTTTAACGAAACCTATTTCATTAATAAAAATATACTTGAAATTAAAATTAAATTTATCCCATCAAATCAAATCAGTTTTTTTTTTTTAAAAATTGAATAATATATCCAAGTGTTTAACAAGACAATAAAAAAAAAATCTCATGATATAACACATAAAAAAATAAAGGCTAAGAACCACATTAGATAGAATAAAATAAGTTAATATTGATATGTTTGTTAATAGTAGGGTTTTAGAATATGAAAAATTTACAATTATAACTTTCAGCAATGCGGGGCGAGCGGGGATGGGGAGGAGCTGGGCGGCGTGGGTCTAAAAAATCTAAACCCATCCCCACCTTGCCTTGTGGTGTGGGGTTATAATCTTGCCCCATCCTCGCCTCACTACCTTTGCGGGGCGAAGCGGAGAGGGGTGGGTTAAGCGGGGCAGGGTAAAATTGCCATCCCAAGTAAAAATTCCCTTTTTTTTTTTTTTTTTTTTTTGCTGAAGTAAAATTTCCAATTTCTAATGTTTAGACTTTAGACCTCAGCATTTCGGCATCTAAGAATGTGAGACATAGTTATGATAACATGTCAAAATATAAAAATATTAAGAATAACTAAAAAAAAGATGAGAATGAAAAAAATTCAAGGAATTAAAGTGACACTTTTAGTTGTTTACAACACTGCATCCACTGCGAAAATCTCTAATTGACACGTCTTAAATGTTATCTCACAAGCATTCATCAAAAGTGAATAAATTTTTTAAATATACATAAACCCAAATGTCAGGAATTCAAAGAGAAAATTAGAGAGAATCAGAAATATGAGGGTACGACGTCTTTTTCTTCCATTCTTTTTCTATATGTGATGCTGGCAATTGCCAAATCATCAAAATTAGCAAAAATGCTAGCTGCATAAGGCAAATCCATGAGAGAGGTAAATGTCTTATAAAATGAATCACAATGGAAATAGTGTCATAAAATTATCACACGGTAGTTCTATGTTTGAAAGGTATACCATATATATGAAGGAAAATTATTGATTATTTTAGAAGTATACTCTCTTCCTCTCACAGAGGGATGGGTTTCACCCACTATGAGCCTACCTTAGACCCACTCCTCTGTGAGAGGAATGGAGCATACTCCTTGAGTATGCAATAATAACCCATATATAAAGGTGGTATGTGTAATTTAAAAAATAAAAAAATAAATTTACCCTATATATCAGGGTGCCCATGCATTGCATTGGTAACTAGTAAGTTAAATAAATGAATAATCAAGCATGATTGGATCCCGTCATATGAAAAAAGATTAGATAACCAAATCCTATACCACATCACACGGATTACAAAAGATGTAAATATAAGGTTCTACACACATTAACCCTTACTGAATTTAATACGGTGCATCAAACAGATTATTATTTCCCACGATGTCCTTTTCCTAATTATACCATTATTATTCAGAATCCAAACAAGTAGAAACTCCATCACTGGAAAAACAAATCTCAAAACAGCTAAGACATCAACACTACGCACCAACACACTTCGGGTGATTGCAGCACCAGACTCTTTGTAAAATAGATGCTGTCTTGGGTTCAAAAACAGCACCATCTTCTTACCATTTTACAGATTTCTTAATTGATTTTGAAGCACTACGCTGCTTGTAAAGCTGTCCCAATTCTTTTAGTAATTTTTCAACAACAGCATCATCCAATTCCAGTTCCCTTTCATTTTCAGATATTTCAATTGATTTTGAAGCACTACGCTGCTTGTAAAGCGGTGCCAATTCTGTTGGTGAGTTTTCAATTGATTCTAAAGCACGAATTGATTCTGAAGCACGACGCTGCATTGATTTTTCAGCACCACCCTGCATGTAAACCTGTCCCAATTCTGTTTGTAAGTTCAATTCGGGATATCTTACAGCATATATTTGGGCATTAAAAAAAAAAAAGAAAAAAAAAAGGTATATTTATACAAGTATACAACATCTCATTCCTCCACACACAAATTTGCTGATTTTTTTTTTAATTTTTATAGAAATGTTATAGACACAAGAAAAATTCACAACATTTCCAAATTAAAATTAAAAAAAAAATTAATTGGAAATTATTGTGGGCCTATACATAAGTTTTTTTTTTTTTTTTTGAGTAAACAGTAATATTTATTAGAAGACACATGAAAATAGTAATATTAGTATTTTAAACCGGATTTATAATACATTACATATACATAAGTTGGTATGTTAATTTGAGAATGTTATGAAATTGTAAAGATATTTTGTTTGTGTTCTTGGTACTACTATATATATATATTTTAAAAAAAACTCCATTACCCTAAAATTGAGAAATATAGCTAAAAAATAATAATTCTCCTTAAAAAAAAAAAGGGGTGGGAGAGCTTTGATGGTGGTCATTCACATGGCATAATAAAATATGATCGATTTTCGAGGGAAAAAAGTTTTATAGAATCTTTGATGAAGACCAAAAACAATAAAGAGAAATACTAACGAGTGGCTTTAGGGCATTTGTTAAGAATCCAGTTAAAAAAAGTTTTTATGAGAAAAAAAAAAAAAAAAAAGCAATTAATATTTTGATAGTTTTTTTCATTTCCCATAAAAGTGATATTAAAACTTTCTTAAAATGGATTCTTAACGAGTGCCCTAAGGGCACTCGTTAGCATGACCCAATAATAAATGGCACTTTGAAGTAAGAGTTCCAAGACTAGTTCATCTAATTTTCTTATTTAATGTCCAATATTATTAATTTATGAGTCCAATAAACAAGTACTCTAAAGACACTATTCAAAGACTAATAAATGCTCAATTACGAGCTCTAAAGCAAACTTTTCAAAAAAATAAAAATACATATGTTAATGATTCATTATTGGCTTACATAGACAAATTATTATTATTTAAATGTAGTATAAATATTATTTAATATAACATTAAATGCATCTTAATCACAGCTGTTAGGGCATTCATTAACAAAATCCTTAATTTATATTTTCTATAAGTTTACCTATATTGCTAAATTAATCCTTGTAAGGAAATTAGTGTAGAGAAATGAATTTAAATCATTTTCTGGTGCAAGCCTTTCTAGCTTTCCCTAGAGAGAGTGAGTGGTCATATGAGTGAGTCACAATTAATCCTTAAGTGAGTGAGTCCCTAAGTACACCGTTAGAGTGGTTGAGGGACTCTCTCCTCAAGCGAGCACTATTGATTCCTTGAGTCTATCCTATTTCTTTACTGTAGAGAGTAATAATTCCAGTCAATTATGATTTGACATGACATACTAAATTCATGTAGTATGTTCAAAATGGCTGATTATAGTGTGCTATATACTACTCTTTCTTTTCTCTTCTTTTTTTGAGAGGAAGGTACTATATACTACTTAGTAGGCTACACTATCTTAATTCATAGATTATTGGAAATTTGCCAAGTGTCATTAAATACAAATTCCAAAGAATGCTCAAGAGCCAATTACGTGTCGACATGTGTTGAGATTTAATTTAAAATACAAGCAGTTTAATTAAATGTTGTCATATGTTATTTTAAATTCAATTAAGACACTTTTGACAAATCAAATGATTCCATGTGTTCCTTGGATAATAAAATAGTATTTTTTTCTCTCAATAAATAAATAAATAAGTATTTTTTTTATTAATAAAAAGCAGAAATATGCTTTTGGTTAGCTAAGTTGTTGGCTAAAGTAATTTTATTTAAATTTCCTTATTTTGAGAGTAAATTTTTTTGGTAATGTGCCTTCTTTTCGTTGGCTAAGTTGTTGAACCTTTTTATTTATTTATTTATTTTTATTTTTTAAAGCTAATGAAGACAAGGATACAAAGAAATATGCTTTGAAAGAGTTAGGACTCAAATAAAAAATAAAAAATAAAAATTGTAAGGACCAAAATGAAACCATCCCAAAAATTTGTGGACTGAAAGCAATTTAAGCATCAATCACAATAGTAATACTAAGTACTAACAACGGTAAATGACAATAAACACAATAATATCACTGGCATTTTCTTCTTGGTTTTGTTTTTGTTTTTAAGTTCTGTTATTTATCAAAATAATAATAATGTGTATATCTCTGGGTTAATGTACCTAATGGGATTTTTTTCCCCCTGGATACAAGATAAAAATTCTACTCTAGTTTAATCTAAGTGTATTTATGTGTGACGCTCCATCCTGAAGACTTGAACTCCAGCTCTTGTCCCCTCATACCCCATAGACACTTATACTTGTGAAATGACCATCACGTCAAAGATGCACGGTTGTGGACCTAATGGGATTTAATTGATCAAGTTTTGCCTGATCTGCTTTTAAGTCAGTCAGATGTGGCTGCCATTAGTACATAGTAGAAATGTGAGTAGGTTGGTGGCTTGGTACACTATCTGTTACTTCTGATTTTCCAAGCTTTAGAATCACATTGCTATCTATAAAATGTTATTGTGAAACCTAACTCTCTATTTATCTAATGAAATAGTTGAATTGGGTATACTAGGGATTGATGGATTCAATCAATTTGAGTGATATAGGTATAAAATATTGTCATTGAGATGGTTATATGTTGTAAACGACTTTCATTTTTGGACCATTAATGTTTAGATGTTATTATGTAGATGAAATATGTGTATCATGGTAAGTAGAATCTCTATCTTTCATTTAATTTTTACTCTTTCCAAATTTTTGCTATTTCTTATTGTTTACCCTTTGGCATATGATAAGATGTCTAGAGTTTAAATCCATTATTCCCTATTGTTATAGCTATTGAATTAATTTTTTTTTTTTAAAAAAAGTGATTAACATATTACTTAGCGAATTAATGAGGTATCATTCTCTCTCTCTCTCTCAATTGTACAACTAGGACACTTAAACAATTTTTAAAGAAAAGAAGCGAAAGGAAAAGGATTAGGTACTTACCTGCAAGTTTCCCAAGAAATAAAGAAATAATAACAGGCCAAATATAGAAATTCCTAGTGCAAAGGCGTTTTCCCATATGTATGTACTTGTTTGGAGGTTTGAACCAAAAGAACTGCAAAAATGGCACAACTATAATGTATGAGAGTTTGAAACACTAATCTTAAAAATTTATAACTACAATACATGAAGTGAGAATTTACAAAATTATACAGGAAATGCATAAGTTAAGAGAAAATATGTGGAAGTGGAAGCATATAAGAGTAAGACAATAACATACAAAGAATTACATGGTTTGGTCTTGATGACCTACAGTCATGAAAAAACCCTTAAGGCCTACATCTTTTATACATGAGTGAAGTACATATTTTGTATTACAATGAACTCAATATGGGGTATTTATAATAAGCTTAACCTAACATTAACTTCATTTAATAGACTTGTAATATAAGAATATGCCATGGCTTGCACACCAAGCATGATTGGGCTTGGTCCTAAAATATTTGGGTTGATATATCTCTAACATCCCCCCCCCCCCCCCCAACCCTCAAACTCAAGGTGGAAACTAGTTGGAGCCTTAAGTTTGGAACAAGTTTGAGAAGATTCCTTTAAGATGCCTAAGATAATGCCTTGAAGATGCCTTGAAGACGCCCCAAATAAAGCCCTGAGAATACTTGGAGAATGACCTTGGAAGAGACCCAATTGATTTGATGTTAATCAGGCACTACAGAAGAAGAATCATGCAAAATGGAGAGGATGACGAAATAATGCCATAAGAATCCTATAAAGGCTTGAGAGTGGCTACATCAATGACCAGGGAAGACTACTATGGCCGAAGAATGGCTACACTGATGGCTTGTGTTGGGTTATAAATTAACCCTAGTTAATTAATTCAACTACCCAAATTGATTAATTAGGTCAAATTACATGCAAATCATGAAGACACGAATAAATCACCAAGTAAACTAGATTGCAACAGGAAATAAATTGACACAATAATTTGTTGACTAATGAGGAAAGTCTCTCACAAGGCAAAAACTTCACCGGGTGATTTTTAGGTCACCATTCCTGAGGATTACTAATCAAAATCAAGAGATTACAAGTACAAGGAATCTTACCCCAAACTTGGTCTATACCAAAGTACCTACTTACAGTAGAATCCTTATGCCAATTCCCAATTGGTCTTGATTTGGTAGAGACTTCTTCCTTTTGCACGGATCTTGGTACATGAGTAATTGCCAACAACTTGAAGCTTATTGTTGGATGCAAAGATCTTCAATACACTTGTATAGAAGGAAGCACTTGGTTACAAAACTCTAAGGCACATAAGAACATAGTTGCTTCAAAATAAGTGTATAGATTTTCTAATTGAGTCTTTGTGTCTTGTGATGACCTTAAACTAAAGCTTTTATATCCCCAAAAAGTTTAGTGAATGAAACCCAAGAAGTCCAAGTCATCATGGGCCGAACAAAAAATCTGAAAATTATGGATCTACGAAACTCGATAGATTGAGAGGTATCGAGGTTCTTTATTTATTCTCGATAGATGCTGTATCAAGCTAATGTTGAGATTCACTTTTTTAGCTTTTCTTCACTTGTTTCTTGGTGCAGTCTTCATGTCTTCAATAATACCACATGTCTAGTTTGTAAAACATGCTTCATAATATTCTAGAAACCACTTAGAATTACTCAATTATAAGTAAAGTGTGTTTTGTCAAAAGATACACCAACATATGAATATATGTCCCTAACAACTTGAAAAAAATCATCGAAAATGACATAATGATGAAGCACAATTAGCAAGTTTTTCCCATGTAAGAGGACAAAAAAAGAATGAGAAATTGGCAAATTAAGTGATTTATGAGTCTCAAATGAGGAAACAGACTCCAAAATTTAATTTATGGGGAAACCTGAGTAAGATATGCCTGGTCGAAAATTTTTGACTTGTGGTTAACGTGAAAACGTCAATAGTCAAAGCCATTTGTCTAAGTAAGCAGATTCAAAGTCAACGGTCAACTTGGACTGGTTTGCCCCAACGCTTCAAAGGGAAACCAATTCAAGAAATAGTTAAGGTCAATTGTTTGGTTTGGGTCAACCCAATTTAATGGTATTGATTACGTCAATACTAATATGGAGAGAGAGAAGGTTGATGGCGATGACACAAAGAAGCTAGCAGGCAAACATGGTAAAGCTTGGTGAGGCAAGACATAAGAACTACACATGTCAAATGATGACATCATTGATGATGTCATTAGAGGCAGACTGTGTTTATGGTGCATGGAACTCGTGAAGGCATATGAAGTGCAAATATTGACGTCACATGAGGTGCGTGAGATAGGCATTGAGGCAAATACTGAAGGATGCAGAGGTGACAACACCTAGGATGATTTTGGTCACATGTCGTGATGTGTGTAATAGAGGAAGGCAACCGAATTTTAGGGTTTTGGTCGTGGGACGTTGAGGAACTTACCATTGTGGTCAGTTTTTTCAAAAGAGACATACAACTTGTAAGCTTGAAAGATTGAAGGTGCACTTTATTAAGTTTCTAGTTTTGTACTACAGTGGTATTTGGTGGTGATTGGGAATCTAGGATTTAGTCACCTAAGGTTGATAAGGAGGCCTATGTGGGTCGCGTGATCAGATCTCAAGGGCTAAAAAGGATTATGAAGAATGAGTAGTCTTTGCCTATGTGGGAGCTTTAAATCCATGATGCTTGTAATGGTGGAGGTTTGAAGAGTGCCATCGATGACACTAAGATGTGATGACGGCGACATGGCAGCGATGGTGGCTGCATGGTTGATGATTTTAAAGTTCATATCTAGTGGTGACACTCTAGAAAGTGAAAATTTCCTACCAATCACAAATTGCAACGTCATTTCATCAAGTCCAGGCCAATTACAAGATGCCACATGCTATTTAGTAGATTCTACTATCATTATTTAGAGACCAATGGAAATATTCCAAGTGTTTCTAAATAAAAATAACAAAGAACACCTAAGAGTCAATCGCACGTCGACACGTGTTGATTTTAAAAAAAAAAAAGAAAAAAAAGAAAAAGACATAAGCAATCTAATTAAAAGCTGTCATGTGTTATTTTAAATTAAAACACTTTGACTAATCAAATAATGTCAGGTGTCCCTTGGAGAACAAGATACAAAACCCCCACATTTAAATGATGACATGTGTCACTGTTAATAACTAATCATGTCTCATCACACCTTCCCAAGACTCTTATAAATAGAGACTTTTCTCAGTCTTATGGGAGGAGATTCAAGCACATTTAGAAGTCTCGAAACTCTTCCGAAATCAAACTCCAAAGCCTCCAAGAACTTCAACCTTCGAACCTCAAGAACATTCAAAGCAAAATTATCCAATTCTTCCTCCTAGATCCCAAAGTGCACTCAAATTAAGCTCAAAAGCCTCCAAAAACTCCAAGAAACCACAAATTAGTGAAGCTCTACGGATTCAAGCCTCTCAAGCCCCCAAAGAACTTCGACCTCAAATCTTCGAGTGCAAAGAAATTCATCCAAATCATCATTCTAAGTCTTAGAGTTTTATTGGAATCAAGCTTCAAAGTCTTCAAAAACTCCAAGAACTCTAAGCAATCAAAGCTTCATTGAATTCAAGCTCTAAAGTCTTGAAGAACTTACACAACAAATCTTATAAAATCAAGAACATTCGAAGAACACACGAAGAACGTAAAGAACGTGAAGAACAAGAAATCCCTAACAAGCTCATACTAGATATTTATTGCAATTTCGTTTTGAAGATCTTTCAATCCATTTTCCAATCAAAGTGAAGACAATTTGTGTTCAAATCAAGACCAAATTGACGCAATACTTGAATTGAAGACTTTTCCAAGGAGATTGAATCAGAGGATTATTCTATTATATTATAATCCAAATACAGAGAATTGTACCTACAAATTCATCAATACAAATTTACATTTGTGAAACATTGCCGATTGTTTGATTTTCAAACTTGAGATTTTATGTTTACAGACACAAAGAAAAGTCTTTGATGGAGGCATGTTTGAGGTTGCCTAGCAAAGGAGATAGATCTAGACTAAGTCATGGAGTTGCTGTGGAGACCATTGTATGGTGGCTTGCAAGAAAAAACTTGGAATAGGAACAAAGACTTTTCTAGAGGCCAAGATCGTTGGCTTTGATACCATGTTAAATAAATTAGAGAAGATAAAAAAAAAAAAAATGGAGAATCAAAAGCATAATAAAGGGACACAAGGAAACACAACAAATCATGTAGTTTGGTCTTGGCGACCTATGTTCAAGAAAGAAACCCTTAAGGGCTACATCTTTGATATATGCGTGAAGTACAAATCTTATGTTACAATGAAACCAATATGGGGTATTTATAATAGGCTTAACCTTAGACTAACCACACATTAACTATGATTAATTTAACTAATACAAAAATGTCTTGACTTGTACACCAAGTATGACTGGGCTTGGACCTATTGAATATGTGGGCTAATATATCACTAGCAGCTCAAAAGACTTTTGGTCAACTAATGCCCTAGTACGAAAATTTCGGGATTTGCTTCTAGATTAGTTTGTGTAGCCACTTCTAGCCCAAACCCTACAAATATAAAACCCCAATATGAAACCTAAGTCGGTGAGAAGGAAGATGGATAAAAAGTACCAAAAAAAAAAAAAAAAAACCATTTGAGAATATTCTTTGCTTTGCAACCTTCTCTCTTTGATCATCTTTGAGAGGTTGAGGGTTTCAAGATCACTGAGTTTGTTGGATTTGTTGTTGAAACCACAAAGGAAACACCAAAATCTTCAAGTGACCTTGAAGTAGCCAAGAGATTAGTTTGGCAGTTGGCAATCGACTTGCAGCACCAAATCTCTATGAAGACTAAAGGTTGGTTCAATGGTTATAGCAGGAGCAGAGAGCTTGGATTCAATATCTATTACTTGTATTGGAGGTCTAGTTTGTTAGTTTATATCACAAAAATATTTATAGGGGATTTGGTGATGACCATTTGAATTTGTACTCAGTGAACATATGCTGATAGGCGTGTGGGTATTTACGATTTATTTTTTTGTTCTTTTATAATGATGATATCATTAGTGAAAACTTTTAATTATGTAAAATTAAAAATTGATATATTATTTAGCTTTTAAAATAAAAAGAAAATAATAATAATAATAATGACTGGGCTTGGACCTATTGAATATGTGGGCTAATATATCTCTCTAGCAGCTCAAAAGACTTTCGGTCAACTAATGCCCTAGTACGGAGATTTCAGGATTTGCTTCTATATTAGTTTGTGTAGCCACTTATAGCCCAAACCCTACAAATATAAAACCCCAATGTGAAACCTAAGTCGGTGAGAAGGAAGATGGCTAAAAAATACAAAAACAAACCATTTGAGAATATTCTTTGCTTTCCAACCTTCTCTCTTTGATCATCTTTGAGAGGTTGAGAGTTTCAAGATCACTGAGCTTATTGGACGTGTTGTTGAGACCACAAAGGAAACACCAAAATCTTCAAGTGACCTTGAAGTAGTCAAGAGATTAGTTTGGTGGTTAGCAATCGACTTGCGGCACCGAATCAATGTGAAGACTAAAGGTTGGTTCAATAGTTATAGCAGGAGCAAAGAGCTTAGATACGATATCTATTCTTCGTATTGGAGCTCTAGTCTGTTAGTTTATATAACAAAAATATTTATAGTGGATTTGGTGATGACCATTTGAATTTTTACTCTATGAACATATGCTGGTCTTTGTGTGTGGGTATTTGTAATTTATTTTTTTGTTCTTTTATAGTGATGATATCATTAGTGAACTTTTGATTATGTAAACTTAAAAATTGATATATTATTTAACTTTTAAAATTTTATTATTATTATTATTATTATTATTATTATGTATGAAAGACTACTTGTTTTTTAACCTGACTTGAACCGGAACAAGACCTGACCGGACCTCTTTACCAAGTCTAAGAATACATTACGCAAGCGTGTGAGCACACACGCAAGATAGAGTTTCAACTTATGATTTTAACTCTATGATGCTTGCTCTTTATTATTAAATCAAGATATCAATCAATTTTTGGTGTAGCTATAAGCAGAGTTCGAAACCCTAGATTTGTTATTCAATAATAAAAAACTTTACTAGTTGAGCTAATTGGAATCTACATGCCTAATATATTTATCTTTAGTTTGGTTTAGAGTACATTTTATAGTACTATATATATAGTTAAAGATCAAAACATACCAGAGCATCTCCAGGATAAAAGCAAACTAGTTCCATTACTAGCAAACTAAAAAAAAAAACTTGCATTTTCTTTCTTTGAAGATCCAAATATATATAAAAAATTTGTGAAAAACTCAGTACGGATATTTATATATAAACAATTCATGGATTAATTATTTTCTTTCTATTGTGATCCAATGTTTATTAGGCAATTCATGGTTTACAAATGTGTGAGGACGAGTGATTCTACTTAATGATTTTACTACGTAAGAAATACAGAGTAGAATATATTTATTAAATGAGATCACTAATAAAATCTATGAGAACTCATAACTATTTTAGAACCTAATGTGTGAAAACAAAAATTAAGAATAGATAGAAATTATCGTGAACGATATTGCTTAGATTCTATTATGAGGAGATCTAGGGATTGAGTCCCTTTACTTCTTGTAACAATTGATATATATGGAATAGTAAAGGATATGTGCAAACCTTAAATTTCGCAAGCCCCAACAGGCAGAGTAAATTAATTTTTTTGGAAAATCCATGGACTCTAAGATCCGGGACTGACGGGCTTCGAGAAATATTCCAAAATCAAAGGTACTTGTATTGGTTGAATCAATAGAGCAGAAATCATGTAAAGCAGAGAGATTTCCAAAACGGTGGTCACAGTTAAAAGAACCTTGGACGCATCCACCTTGATGTAAACACGCTTTACGCCAACAAAATGTCACTCGTTGAGTTGAGAAAAAATACCAAAAGGCTCCAAATACCTATTTCAACAATATCAATAAGAGAGAAAAAGAATTGTATAAATATGAAGCTTACATTTAATTTCTTTAAAATATTTTTTACTTTTTAATTTAAAAAGAAGTAATATAAATAAGTCATCCTCAATATGCCAATGTAAAAAAGAAAAAGAAATTACTATGTAAGCAAACTTGAAAACTTACATGACCAGCCAGGAGGTATAGAAAGAAATTGAATGAAGCTCTGATTTCTATTGGAATTTTATCCAATCCTTCCAGTTCCTTCAAGGATAGGTAGATTTGAAGAATTCTTGGCCCATATTGGATAAGAATAACAGCGTTCAAGATTTTTACAGAAATTGTATTTTTCGCGCGCCTCATTTCTGAAAGTACGTTTGACATTAACACCTGAATGGATTAAAAGAAAAATAATTAAATGAATATGAATGGATTGCAAGAACTTTCGTGTTTAGACTTTAGAGTCAATGGATTTATAAATTAATGACTATGAATGTATTAGAATTTGTTTCAAATTTTTATTTTTATTTATTACAAATATATTTGAATTTTTGTTGTTGGAAAATACTTTTGTTGTCAAAAAAGTAACTTAACCTTTCTTAGAACATCTCCAATGGTCTATGTAAACCTAAAATTCTCTCTATAATAGAGAGTGAAACCCCAAAAAAGCTCTCTAATGGACTCTCTATTCATAGATTTTTTTTTTGGCTCATGAACAGTAGCTCATCAAGTCTGATGAGCTACTGTTCACTCTTCAAATGCTTTTTTCCAATTATAATAATTAGGTGTTGAATAAAAAAATGTTGGAAATGTGTAGTTGTTAAAAAAAGAATAAATAATAAATGAAAAAAATAATATTTAAATGAGATAGAGAATGGGATAGAGAATTTGTTGGAAGTATATTTGAAAAAGTGAATAGCTAAAAGGTAAAAATCACTATTCATTCTCCAAATAGTACAAAAATTTGGAGATTCTGCTGGAGATGCTCTTATCCAAGAAGAAAGATTCTTTGTCCATTGAAAGTTAGGGTTTTTTTTTTTTTTTTTTATTTATTTTTTAAATAATAGAATTTCAACCTATGGTATTAGCTTCAAGATAATTGATCTTTATTATTAGGTAAGGATATCAATCGATTTTTGGTATAGATGAAATTCGAACCTCAAATCTTTTATACGACAACAAATGACGTTATTGGTTAAACTAACTCAAATCTACAAAAATCATATGTTAGAGTGTTATCCTAAAGGCATACTATTAAAAAATAGAAGTTAGAAACATTGGCACAGTGCGTCGAACATATTTAAAGTAGTGGTGGTGAAGCCAAAAATTAGCTCACTCACAGTCCGAAGTAGAATTTTGATGATTAAGTGTTTTTTGAATATATTATATTCTTACAATGTATAGTAGAATAACATATATAGTGCTATAAACACAATTCAAAATTTAAAATAAATATTTTATAATTCAATGTGTACCACATTGTTTTCATTGGGTTATCCCTTTAACTTTTAAGATAATGGTTAGGGTAAATATATATTCATTATAATTTAGAATACCCAATTAATTTAAGTAATTAGTATACACAACTCATCATTAATAAGATTGCGACTTTATTCAAATGAATATTAGAAACCTCAAACTTTCATATAAATGTATATAATTTAACAAATACTTTATATGAATAAATTATACTTTAATCTTGATTTTGGTCTGTCCAATTAAAAAATTTTGGATTTTTAGTCTCTAAAATTTCAAAAGGAAAACATTTTCCTACCTAAAGTAAGTTCAACTTTGGCTCACTACATATGAGGTTGGTTCAATTTATTCCCTATATATATATATATGAGGTTGATTCGACTTGGTTCCTAAAACACGGGGTGCCTTAATATACTGTTAATCGTGTAGAGAAAATGAAGAGACCAAATTGTGCCCTTTTAAAAAATATAAGGACCAAATTTGAAAATTTTAAATTTGAGTGACTAAGATAAAAAAACCTAACAAATTTTAGTGACCAAATGTATAATTTACCTAAATTTTATTTATATTAAATTTGAGTTTTTTTTTTTTTTTTTTTTTTTTACAAGATAAAAATTTTACTCTAGCATAATCTAAGTGTATATGTGTGTGAAACTCCCTTTTGGAGATTTGAATCCCGACCTTTACCCCTCACACCCCACAAGCTAACATGCATTTATACTTTTGGAGTGACCATCACACTAAGGTTGCGTGGTGGTAAACTACAAATTTCTTAATCAGCGAGACTTCATTAATTGAACTAACTAAAACTTGCCACACAAATGTGATTTAAAAGTTTGTTTATTCCAACAACATGAGAGTACCATTGAGTTTATTGGGCTTTAGGTTATCAAAGTGTTACTTTGAAGCTTAATATTTAAGAGATTGTTTTGAGTATATAAGATTTAGTTTAGTACGTGTCTTTAAGAGAGTGCATTTATAGTTGTGAGAGTTAATTTGTAAGTTTAATTTATGAGTATTGATCAAATATTAGTTATGTATATTATTGACAATAATTTTTTGTTTTATGAGAAGCTATTGATAATTTTTCTTTGATGAACGGGAAGCTATTGGTAATAAAACTTAAATTGTTAATGATGGTAGATGAAACATGAAATTGGTTGAATTATGTTAGATTTTGTGCAATTAATTTCCATGTGAATGTGCTCAGAGTACATCTGACCTGGTGCTCTATAGTAATAAAAAGATTTTATCAACGAATGCAAAATGTCAGCTGAAAAAGTTAATTTTTGTATTACCTGTGGAATGGGAAGAATAACTAGAATGTCGAACATGAACCGCATCCACAAGTACCATTGACTTTTTTCTTTTTCTTTCTTCTCCTTATAAAAGTACACAACAAAATGCACCAGGTAAATCAAATCTAGGACCGTTCGCCAAAAAATAGCATTGATCCACATTTTTTTGTCTTCACTAATGCACTTCTTGTCTTCATGGATCACAGGAACAAAAAAGAACAAGGGATCCAGTGAAAGTGCGATCGCGCGCGATGATACAAGAAAGATTTTGTACAATTGCTCCTTATGGTCTTTGCAGAACTGTAAGATTTTGTACCTATCAAGTTATATGTTTTTAGTAAAAATATAAGGAGACCATTATTTAAATTTATATCTATTCTAAAAAAAATTATATTAAATTTTTTTTTTCAAAAAATATTAAAGGAATGAGCGATTTTTGAAAATTCAAGGGGGTCGTGGCTATCCTAGCCCCCTTCACCCTCTGCCTTTGTCCATAAGATACTCTGGAAACCTCAAGTACCGATAATTGAACTTAAAACGTTTATGTTTACATCACGTCCTAGACTAATGAATACACTCTCTGTGTACCCCATTGGAAAAAAGAATGTATTACAATTAGAGGAAAAATTTTAATTGTTGTTGCACAAATTTCATAATACCTAGTTAGATAAAAATGAAGTTTTAAAAATTTTAAAAATTCTAAATTTTACTTTTCACCCTATAAGTATAGGTTCATTGATCCTAAAATTTTATTTTTGTAAATTTTAATGCACATCATTGTTGATGTAGTCTTTTCATCAACTAACATTTAAATTTTTCCATTAAAGCCACTAAACAACATAATTTTAATTTTTCTAATTTCTAATCATTGCAAAATTAGACTAAAATTTCAACAAATTAAGAAATGAATTATACCAAATTACCAATTTTCTTTGAAATTTAGTTATGTTATCAATCTCATCATCCTAAAACCATCAAATCCCCCCAGCAAGGACTTATATTAATGACAAAATTTGGCTACAAAACCTGGTTATAGCTAATGACAACATTTCCTACTAAAAAAAAATTAACATAACTATATATTTTGAAAATTTAATAATCCGTTTGGATTGGGGAGGAGGGAGGGGGAGTAGAGTAGAGTATAGTTGGCCTAAAATTGGCCTATTTTCAGTCAACTATACTCTACTCTACTCCCCTCCACTCTCTCTCTCTCCTCCCTCAATCTAAACAGGCCATAACCGTTGGATTGCATGTTAATTGTGTTCTTAACACACATGTAAAATTTCATATCAATCAAATGTTATTTACTTTTCAATCCATAAATTTATTTTTTATGCATAATTTTAGACTAAAAAAAAACGTGAAGTTTAAACTTTTAATTGTTGACTAGTTATTAATCTTTGATCTTCTAAAAATTTTGGAAGGATGAATGATATAAGAATGAAATGTAATCTAATGGTGAATTTATCAAAAATTGTTTACAGACTTGCACTAAAGATTCAAAATGTTGAAATCAAAGTTTGAAAAATAAAAACTTGGTAAAGTGAAGAACGCTCCAATGTAGAAGAAAGAGAGTCGCACTCGTTCCAAGTTTTATTAGATTCACATCTTTTATTCACGGTCTTTGTGTTTGATACATATGCTTGTTTTTAGTTAAATTTTCACAAGCATTTTTTGATTTTTAGTGCAATCCCATGAAACACAAAGCACTCCAAATTCCAATGCCATTTACAATTCCATTATAACATTGTCACAGTATTAGAGTACTAGCATCATGTGTATTAAATGCTAATACCAAATACTAAAAAAAACCACTATCATGAGATGTGCTAAAGGCCAAAAAAATTTCGGCATGTGCTACGATGCAATTCAAATACTAGCATTGTAGGGATAGAAATGGTAAAAAATTTTGGTTATTTTTTTATTCAAACTTTCTCTCTCTTCATGATTTGAGAGCTACCCACCCTTGGTGGATGGGGGTGCCCTTTAACCCAAGGACGAGGGGCAAGCTGAGACGAACTCCCTATATACACTCTCTCTTCATGATTGTTGGAATTAATTAATAGTTATTTTAACTTTCTTTCTCATATATGTCTATAATGCTGTTAGGAACAAAAAAAGAAAGAATAAAAAAAGAAAAAAGAAGAAGAAAGAATATATGTTGTAGGGCGTATTGTAAAATGATATGTTATTATAGATAAATTAACTTTTTAATATGTCAAAATAGCATATTTTTAGAATGCCTAATGCTAATGCTAACCACTTAGTAGGTTGAAGAAAATTAAAATAGGACTTTTATATATTTACATTATACTTGCAACATAAATTTTATATTGTAGAAAAATAAAGAGTGACAAATATTGTACATATTTGCAAAAAGTGGTAAATATGTACATTATTGGCCATTTTTTGTGTCTACAATATAAATTTGCATTATACCGTACAAGGTAAAAGAAGAATTTCTAATATATATATAGGGAATGAGCTATGTTCCGACCAATGGGGCCCCCTTGGAATTCTTTATATATAAATATATAAAACTAAAAAAAAAAAAAAAAAAAAATCACTTGACCATCTAACTCATATTGTGATTATTGGCATGTCACTTCAATTATTTGAATACGAGGCTCAAAGTTAAAATTTTATTATTGTGGGATTTGAGTACTATTGCATTATTTTGTTCGGCCTAAAAAATATTTTGGAATTTTTTTTTTTGTCTTTTTGCTTTGAATTTTTGAAAATATTTTATTTGACAACACTAATTAGTTTAGTTTTTTGTGTGTGTGTGTGTGGGTGTGTGTGGGTAAATTACCGTTTTGGTCCCTAATAATAATATAATATGTGTCAATTAGTTTTACCGTGAGTCAGGTTGGATTCAAGTCATATGATTCACAAATTCACCTAATCCAATCCTACGTACTTATATTTAATATATATTTAAATTTAAAAAAATATATTATAAATATTTTTATTAACTTTTTTACTTCTCTTCCTAAATAAAACTCTAATCTTAAGTTCTCCTTGCATAGTTTGTGTTGATTTGGTGTTATACTAAGAATTATTTGATTATAAATTTGTTCTTATTTGTGGTAGTGTTGTTCTAATTCTCAATTTATTATTAATAATAGTAATTAAAAAAATTCTGTCCAACCCGATCCTCATAGGTTGGGTTGAGTTGGACTCCTGTGATAGGTTGAATTTTTTTTAACCTATCATGATGGATTAAGTTAAGAAGAACCTTTCAACCTGTTCATGCACACCACTAGTAAATACTAGTGGAAAACAGAATAGATCAGACATACAAAATCTTCTTGAAAAATGTTTGAGCTGATAGCCTAATAACCCATTTATTTATTAAAAAAAACAACAATTTATAACTAAATTTGTTAGACTACTGGCCAAAAGAAAAAGTTATTGTTAGCAAGTAGAGAAAAAGAAACTACCTTGCACCGTTCCCTTGCGTTTTGCTCTGAAAATCCATACCTAAAGCTTGTCGATGGTCCAACCTCCAAAACAAAGAACCAACCTCTGAACTATGTTTACACAACCCAACGAGCTTTACAAAAAAAGTTTGAATTTTGATCCCTGGAGAAATGGAAAACAGAGATTAGACAATACTGACAAATTTTTCATTTAATATAAAGTGCAACAATACTAATGAAAAACAAGGCTATTGACCTAATTGTTCAAAAATATAATAAAAGTAAACAAGAAGTATTTCCAAACATCCATTCCCTTTTTTTGGGAGTTATAAATATATATCTCCTTAGTGGTTGGTTGAAAATATGGTAAAGTTGGCTTGGTTGAGACTGCGTGTTCTATTGGTCTGGTATTGACCTTAGCATACCTCCTCGTTCTTTCTTAGGTTAATGGAACGAATACATATTCAAGAAAAAATAAAAATGTAACCCCTTAGTGAGAAAGAGAATTTGTAATTGAACCTGATCAGAGACTCAAGTAGCATGCATTTTACAAGGCGTAACAAGAGGGAAGGGAATCTGGACAAAACAAAGAGTAGCAGAAATTGGCTTTCTTATAGAATTCTAAGAGCATGCGGAGGTGCAGAAGCAGATGCAAGTAATAAATAAGAGTAACTCCTGTCATCATGATCTTAATCGATGAGTAATATGAACCATTCACACTGGTCAATCCCTCAAGTCTTCCTATGTTGTCTTTTTCACCAACCAATAAAATTCAAATCAGTATTTACTTAATATTAAAAAAAATATCCCCCTTTATTCAACATATATATATATATATATATACACACATCCCCTTTAGTGAGACAGAAAGAGAATGTGTATTTATAGAAGATTTGGACTCTTAATAAAAGGAAAAGAGTGGCTGAAATTGGTTTTGTTGGAAGATTTTTAAGAGCAGGTGCAAGTAATAAATAAACATACCATGGCCTTTTACAGTTAGTTTTAGTATGTGAAGTGTTAACCATTGACAATTGTCTAGACTTTCTCGCTATTAATATCGTCTCCTTCACTAACGAATAAGATTTTATTTTTTTTATTTTTTATTTTTTTAAGAGATATGCATAAAACTCGACACATTGCTAACATTGAGTTCTACTTATAACTCGATTTTGTTAAAATCGAGTTTAAAAAATAAAAGCATTTTATTAAATAGTTTCAAAACATAGATATATTGCTGTATTAATTGTAAATTAGGGACAAATACCTATTTTTCCCTTAACAATGGTTTAAGTCTTTATAGGTGGAAGGAGGTTACCCCACACCAAGGCCAAGGCAAACCTCAAGTCTCAGGGAGGATTTACATTGGACTTACAAATCGCCCACCAAAAAGGAACCACTGGCAGCGACACTAGAACCTAAACCTTATTGGGCAAAGTGACTGAGCCTTACCAACTCAACCTATCCCCTATTTCTTCACCAACCAATAAGAATTCCTTTTTTTGGCATCTAAAAATAAAAAAAAGGATCCTAAGATATTTTAAGGCCCTCAACGGATAAGAATTCAACTTGTTATTACTTATTAGGTCCTTCGTAGAGTCATCTGCACCTCTCATACGGGTGGGCCAGGAAGGAAGACTCCTCCAAGAAGACTCCGCAGTCAACTCAACCACTTAACAAATATGAGAAATAAAAATCAGTAATATTTTTTGTTTTCAATTTTTTTCTTGTTTTTTATTTTATATAATTCAATAGTTAGAAAAAGCAATTCAAGTCTTGACATTTCAGTCCAAAATATCAAGAAGTGTCAATTGAGTTTCAAAATTCTTAACAAAAATTAGCAATCTTATGAACATAATTTTCTCCACAATTTATTTAGATAGTAAAGTTGTGTTTTATAAAAGCATTATCACCTTCAAATGAACTCGTTCTTAACATAGTTTCCAATATACACCACAAGTCACAATATATATCTCATCAATAATTATAAAAAAGAAAAATTATCTCAAAAACTTATTGAATAAAAAAATTCAAGTTCGCAACTTCCTATCAAAACATTTGGTAAAAAAAAAAAAAAAAAAAAAAGGAGTACACTTCGTAATTCTTAGGACTCATTTGGGAAAAGAGTTTGTATAATATTGTTTGTATTTAATTGAAATACATGTAGGTAAAAAAATATGTAAAAATACGTATAATGTTGTTTATTAACTCTACCAAACAGGATATTAATTCAAACTATTAGCTACATAACCTAACAATTATATTTATGCATGTCTGATCAATGTTGTCATCTACCATAAATTAATGTATGTACGATGGGTACTGATAAATGAACAAGACAGCTAGCATATTTATGTCTAATTAATGTTGTCATCTTAACAAAAATTAATGTATGTACGATAGTTAGTAAAGGTATTAAATAGATAAGCCAGCAAGCATTGTTGTCTAGTCACCACTTTGATAGTTACAACTTCAACAGAGCATTAGTATTAATGGTTGGTTGCGGCTGTCAAGTGTCCTATCATACTGGATCCGTCGCGATCAGGACACATGTTTAAAAATGAACACGTGTCTTGATCGCAACGAATCTAGTGCATTGGAAGTACTAGACAGAAGTCATGGCCTTAATTGTTTAGCATTTAACACATCAAATATTAAAGAAACAAGGTTTATGAGGTGTTTTAAATGCTAAAAGCTTTAGCATTATTAGCAAAATTGCTACAACAATTATATTGATAGAATTGTTAGCATGTTGTATAATTAAATAACAATTTTTTATTCTCTATTAAATAACAATTGTACCATAGCATGAGGTGTTTCAAACTAAATAACAATTTGTACTAGTAGAATTGTATTGTAAAATTGCTACAGTACAATTTATTATTATTATTTTAATGTGGTGTAATGTTAAAATAGAAGATCTGATGTATTGCGTATTGTAAAATGATGTGTTAAAATTGATAAAGTAAAATGACATTTAGCATAACACGCCTGATGCTAGTGCTCGAATAATGGAACATACAATGAGAATAGTAGATTGAATGATTGTTAGGAATGGCACCAGCAATGTATAGTTTCTTTTTTGTGACATGGGATGTTAAAAATAAATATTTAGAAATTTAGCATCACCACTGTTGACTTAACTAAAGTTACACCCTTTAAGAACAGTAGATTCTCACTAAAGATCAGCAAAATACTAATTTCCATATCAGTAATGAGGAGTTATTGGTGGAGATTATATTATGGAATAGCGATGAATTCAAGATTTGACTTTAGGAAGATAAAATTTATAATTAACAAGACTTGATTTAGGTCTAGTGCATTTAGTACACTGGACTCGGTCAGATGGTGACACATGTCCAAAAGTGGACATATGTCATCATCTCAACAGGTCTAGTACTACTGGACACTAGACCTAATCCTAACCCTAACCCTAACTGACATACATATATCATTATAGGAAAAACTTAGGTACATACTTAGGTATTGTTATTTACGTTCCCTTCTTAAAATTCAGCCATATGGCTACTTAACTGATGAACCAATAAATTCTCATCATCTGGGGAAGCCTTTGGATGACCAATGCACCATAAATGCACATTTAATGCGTGAACTGTTACTAATGGACGTACTTGTAAGCATGACTATTGGACAGATATTTAAAGCACATCATTAAACCACCAAAGGCATTACCAAAGCCAATAAGGCCTCCATTGAAAACCTCCAACAGCTAGAAAAGCAAAGAACTATATAAACCACCTCAAAACCTAAGCAAAGGTACAGATATAGATAATTACACACTTTTACAGATTTTTTTCTCTCTAAATAGTTATCCGACTTTATCATTGGAGGTTCATTGGCTGGCACCCTGTTGGTGTCCTTTGGAGAGAAACACCATAGTTATTCGTTTGCAGGAACCGAGATCATTCTTGCTAATTACATCTGGACAAACCTATCAACTGACGAATTTGGCTTCATCATTAACTAAAAACACTTCCATCGCATGAGAAAAAAGCTACATGGCTAAATTTTAAGAGGAAAACTGAAATAAAAGCACTTAAGATATTGTACCTGAATTTTGTCCTATCATCATACACCCACGTACTTACAGATTTTAACACAATGTCTAAAAGCACAACACATATACACATATATGGCACACTTAAGTCTAATATGGACAACAAAATGCTGCTTATGTGATGATTACTGGTATTTTTCATGTTAAAAAACTATACAAAGATAGCACATTCATTATATTGTATTTATTTGCTATGTTACCACTACTATAAATAGTTTTTATAATAAATATGTTAAATTTTCATCCTAAAATTCAACTAATCCCAATAAGTAAAAAAATAGATTTAGGCTAACGTGTGGCCCTCCTTTAAATAAAAGAACTTTTTAATAAAAAAAAAAAAAAAAATCTATGTTTTATATAAAATCTTATAGTATAACCTAGAATCTTATAGCTCAATTAGTTGACACCTCCTCCTAATTAGTTGACACCTCCTCCTAATTTTTCCAAATGAGATTATCACATTATTAAAAAAAAAAAAGTAATACTTTTAGTATAAGGAAAATAAGAATCTTTTAATCATTAGAAAATTAAAAGAAAATTGAGAAATAAGGGACTTGAAGCAATAAAAGTATAAAACTCAAGAAGGATGCATTTTATATTTAGTACTAAAGTGAGAACTGTAAACCATTAACAATGGTCCACTTGTTCATTATTATCGTCTTCTTCACCAACTAATAAAAATTAAATTTTTTCTAAGAAATTATTATTCCCTCAACTGATAAGATTTCAATTTTTCCTGAAAGAACCTTAAAGAGTGTCTAATAGAGAGAAGGCCCTCAACCTCACTTGTCAAATCAACATAACCTTATTTCTATTGCCTGAGATTTGCTACGAGAATCACAATCCTCAATTAAATCCATGTTTAGTACACGATTAGAAGTGTAAACAGATATCAAACTGAAACCTCTTATTCTAAATCTAAGATATATATATTCAGTAATGATCCAATTATACTTTGCAGCGTTTAATCTCAATTGATTTGTATAATAAATTGCTTAAATTAATTTTAGGTATTGATTTGGAAATGATTGATATAGTATCTCCAATTGAGCTTGGATGCATTAGACACTATGGCCTTTCTCTGTTTATAAATATATATATATATATATATATATATTAGATTTTGTAGAATTCAAACCTAGGGAATCCACTTCATGATGATTGTTCTTATTATTGACACAAGCAGGATTAGGACCCTATATCTTATTTGATGACAAAAAATTTTACTAGTTAAAACAAGTCTTGAATTTAATACGGTGCATCAATTAGTTTATTAAATATCCATGTTTTAAAACTATTTAGCAAAATGCCCATGTTTTTTAAACTTGATTTTGTTAGAGATATATATTAGACATATTAGCCTAATGTAATAGGCCTAAGCCTAGTCCTACTTGTACTAGTAGTCTAGGGTTTAATCGCCTATATATACTCATGTTATGACTCATTGTAACGCAGGTTATTGTACTACACTCTTATATGTAACACAGGTTATTGTACTACACTCTTATACATAATAAAGATGTACCTTTAAGGGATTCCTTCGTGGATGTAGGCCGTTAAGGCTGAACCACGTAACTATCGTGTTCTCGGTGTTCCTATTCTATACTTCCTCTTCCGTATCCACTTTAACATATACAATATGGTATAACACATCGCATTGCTAATAATAATATTATTTAACATGGTATCAGAGCCAAACTTCGTTCTTGGCATCAAACAAAACATCTCTAGCAAGCAAAGAAGAATATCACATGCACACCACCATCAGAAGTCATGCATGCTTCTCTGTTGGATCTAGACTCCACGGCATCTCACAGCCACCGTGGCTCAGTGCTGTGTCCAAGATCCACAAACTCAAGCAAAGACGTGACTTAACTTTTCAGATCTGTGCAAATCCATGCATTGCCTGATGAAACCAACACCACAGACGTGCTCCACGACCTCCCGTGACAAAAACCTAGAAACTTGGCCCTCAGCGGCAAGCTCATGCGCCACCACGCACCGCTAACAGCTCCGGAACGTCTCCACGCACCGCCAAAATCTCGAGACCCAGTTAGATCATAGCCACATGCACCACCATGTCGGCCCCATTGCCCGGCGATCTACAAAATCCGAGAAGTCCAGCCGTCTATCGCGTTCATACGCGCTAACACGCACCGCCTGCGTTTCCGGATCTTTCCCACACACCACCACGATTTCCTATTGTGTAGCTCATCCATTAGTCACACGCGCCATGTCGACCACCTATTTGCCTACGGAAGAAATATGGCTTTCAACCGCTGTTGCAGGTGCCTCCACGCACTACCTGGGTTTCTGGCTTCTCCTCCATGCGCCAGTGGAACACCCACGCGCCTGCCACACGCCGAAAACTGTTGCTAATGTTAGCTGATGTCACCTGATGATGTCATCACTCCACATCAGCAGCCATGCAAGCACCTCCACATCAACCCTAGTCCACGTCAGCGACACATCATAGGATGATGTCAGTGGCTCTCTTGATCGATCCGTGACTCGACCCGAAAACCCGGAATTGACCCGGACCAATATTCGTTGACTTTGACCCTGGACCAGTTGACTTTGACTTTTGTGTTGACCTTTGACCAAAAGTCAAAATTTCTGAAAGGGCCTTTCTTGCTCAGTTTTTCGCGTAGATTTCAATTTTGGACTCCATTTCTTCGTTTGAAAATGCGAAATCGGTCAATTGGAACATTCTTCATTGTGGTTTCGTCAAAGGTATTCTTCACGGCATCTCCAAGTGATCTTTTCATACTTATCCAACCTCAAGCCTTCATCGAGCTTTCGCCTTGAGTTTGAGGGAGGGTGTTAGAGATATATATTAGACATATTAATCCAATGTAATAGGCCCAAGCCCAGTCCTGCTTGTACTAGTAGTCTAGGGTTTAGTCGCCTATATATACTTGTAAGAACTGAAATTGGGTTGGACCCAAAATAGGATTGGGTTCTGGCCCAAGCGGCCCAAACAATAAATTTGTAGAGTGTGGATGAAAGAACTAGATTTATTCTAGAAGAAAAACAATTCAATTTGGTAATTCAAGATTGTTAGACACAAGTAGGATGAGAAAATCTGTCCTCGGAGTAACTCAAGTAGTTTGTATCATATATTTTTGTCGAATAATCAAATTGTACCAGAGTCCTTTCCTAATTTTTCTTCACATGTTATATACTACAATCTTGGTGTCATCTTTACCACACACGTGTAGGTTAGATTCGGGGGACTCCTTCCTATCCCATCCAACACCTCCCAAAACCATCAACTAGTAGCTATAAGGCTACTTAATCACTGTTCAGGCATCTCTTACACATTAATGCGGCTAGAGAGTTGGTTGAGAGGCAATTAATGCGGAGGTAACAGCTTTTGAAGATATTTGTTTACCTTTCTTTTCTTATCCCTGGTCCAATGTCCAACCCTTAGTTGTGATGTAACTCTGAAGTAAGTCTGTGATGATATGGCACTCAGATCTACCTCGGACACATGTTGCCGAGAAGGCTTTTGTCCTCGGACGCTTATTGGACCTATCTCATATTGTCTCTACTCCTCTCTTCATTCTGTTCTCCTCATAATCTTATTTGGACCTCTTCAGATGGTCTAACGTCCTCGGATCGGGCCATAGACCCAGTTAACACTGCCTTAACAATACTTCCTAATTAACTGGCCCCCACAATAGCCCCTCAAAATCTTGCTTTTTGACTTCTCAGGAGAAAAGGATGATTTTGATGTCCTCAGCCCATCTTGTTTTTGGTTCTACTCTATATTCCTGACCTTCTACATGTCTTTTTGTATGCTCTGGGCACGCTCTTGACGCTTCGGATTCCAGAGTACGCCAGCATTAAATTTTGGCGACACCCCTTATCCCTCATGTTCAACGGTAAGATGTAAATCGAATGGTGGAGGGTTTTTCTTGTTTTACGAGCAGGAACTTTCCCGTTTGTAACTTCTGCGCTACTATAAATAGCTTTTCAAATCAATTCTCTCTCTTATTTTTAGCAATCACACAATCCTAGAGCTCATACACTGAACTTGTCTCTTTCTTTCATTTCCCTGTGCATCTACAAATACTAGAATCTTGTTCGAGGACCTTCTTTCAAACCTGTAAGTCTTCTTAAAACCTTTTTAGCTTTCATCTTAAACTTGTTAATTATTTTTCAAAACCCTTTAAGAAAATGGGTAAGTTGAAATGTCTGGTTGAGTCCGAGGAGGGTCTGAGAAGTTTCAGGGCTAAGTATAAGATCCCACCAACAGTGGGCGTGAGGTATGCGACCCAGGGGGAGTGGGTCGGTGCTAGGAAAACAGGGGAGGTGGTCATTTCCATGATTGCCTTCATAGAGGGTGGGATGACCATTCCCATGGGTACCATTACCAGGAATTACCTTAGGTTTTTTAAGTTATCTCCCACACAGTGTGCCCCAAACATGTTTAGGGTCTTGGGAAGTATAGAAGTTTTGAACGAGAGAATGAACCTTAACCTGACCCACCATGATGTGAATTGGGTGTACAATCTGCACCATTTAAAGGGGCAGGGATATTACCTCAAATCGAGGTATCCCGCAGTAAGGTTAATCCAGTGCCTTCCCACTTCCAACAAGAATTTAAAGGAGGATTTCCTTATTTTCTTCGGGGAATGGCATGATGGCCTACCTTGTCCAATGGAGGAGGGAGAGCCAAGTGGGGGAATAGCTGTAGATTCATGAATTTTGATTTATGTTTCCTTTCTATGTCTCAATGTCCTTGTTCCTAATAAAGCCCCATTCTAATTCAATGATTTTGCAGACAAGCGTACTACCAAGCCCAAACTCAGTTTAGTTAACAAGGCAAGCTTGGATAGGGTCTTGCAAGCCAAGGTGTATGTGAATGAAGCTGACGGTCAACTCCGAGCAGCTCATCTGATCCTTGGATACACCCCCCTTTCGTTCGCCTTCCAAGCCCCCAAGTACATGATCAAAGCTCACGACCCCTGGCTCCACCACATCAGCGTTGCATACCAAGGGTTTGTCGTTCCAGAAGGTGTTCCACTCCCTAGAGATACTTCCCACACTCAACCACTTTTCGTTGCCACTCCTTTAGTAGGAGAATCTTCATCCCAGCTCATTCTCGGGGAAGAAGAGGAAAGAAGAGAAGAAGGAGAAGAAGAAGAAGAAAACTAGAGGAAGTTGTAGATTTATCAGATTCCTCTGAAGAATTTGAGGCTTTTAACTAGACTTTACCTCCCGAGGAAGTCGTTGACGAAATGGGTATCCAAAGGAAGCCTTAGAGGAGTTTAATAGAGCTGATAGAAAATCAGCTGGGAAAAAGTGTACCGGGGAAGTCCACCCAACCTCAGATCCCCACTCCTCGTCCCAAATCTCCTCCTCCTGCTCCTCACCCACCTCAGCCCATCAGACTTGATCCTGTTGATCCAGAAAGGAGAAGGGAGCAAAAAGGGAAGGATGTGGTTGAGATAGGAAGGTCTCGTCCGACCCGGGAAGAGGAAGCTTAACGAGCTGTAAAGCAGCAAAAAGTCAGCCACCCATCTCAACGAGGCTGGGAGAGGTTGGACACTCAGCCTCTTGAGCCACAAGCCTGGCTCTTAGCGCCTATGCACGGTGGGGAGCCCCTGAGGGATGATGCATCACTCAGGGACTTCAACGGTGGCATTGGGTGCCACATTGCCTCGGCCGTGGAGGAGGCCTTGTTGCTCCCCAAGGACATGGCCGACCTGAGGAACATAAGGAAGAATGAAGTTTTCCTTAACTGCAAAAGATACCTAGGAATGGTATAATATTATCTTTTTTTTTTTTTGTTTATAATTATTATTTGTTGACATATATATTTTTTATTGGCTACAATATTAACCTTTCTTCTTTTTTTTTTAGGCTGTCCAAGCCACTTTCAGGTTGGAAGAGATTACCAATAACTGCTATCAGCAGTTGGAAGATGAAAGGAAAAAACGGTTGGCAGCTATACAAACACTGACAATATCCGAACATAATGTTGCCGATCTGAAGAAAAAGTTGACTAGTGAGGAACAGGCTCGCCGTAGCGCTGACTCGGCCTTGGAAGGCGTAGAGAGGTAGGTCGAGGAACAGAGGAAGTGTCTGCACGAGACCACCGACCAGTTTACTGCTGCCCAGGAGCAAGTGGCAGCACTCAAGAAACAATTGGAGGAAGCCCAAAGGCTGAAAGACCAAGTTAAAAAGTCCAAGGCCGAAGCTGAGAAGGCATGGATTGAGGCCGAGAAGGCAAGAGACGAGGCCGAGCAGAAGGGTTATGACCTTGGAGTGGCTGAGATCGAGGAAACCCTTAGGGCAGAGGTCTCAGTTGTGTGTCGCATTTATTGCGCCTAAACTTGGGATGAAGCCTTAACCCGAGCTGGGGTTGAAGCTTCATCCGAGTTGAGGAAACCAGAAAATGTGTTTTACCCTTCTGCAATACGAGCCTCGAAGGTTCCTTCTGCTCAAGATGATGTGGCTTCTTCAGCTGTTAAACCAAGTAAAGAAGCACAGCCTTAGGATCCTCCTCTTCCCAGCCAGCAAGAGCCAACAAAAGAACCTGGTGCTTCCCAAAAGGTATCCTCGGATAAGGCTGCAGCTGTTCCGGAAGCAAAAGTAGCTTCTCAAGGCTTTCAGCAAGACTTGGCTTCAACGGTTATGCCTGCTGAGGGAGCTACTAAAGATAAAGAGGGAACAACTACCTCGGAAGCAGATAACCTAGCCAACAAAACTTCCAAGCTTCAAATTAAGCTGAAAAAATGAGCTTGCTTTTGTAATGTAATTAAATCTTTTGCAAGGGATTCTGTTTCTGTTGTTTTTTTTTTAGGCATATTTTAATGAAGTGTGCATTTTTACTTTTTGGAATTTGTTTGAGTCGTTGTTTATTTCATTTTCGTTTTATTCATTTTGTTATTTTGTTTTTGAGTAGCTTTCATCTTGACTGCCCTTTGTTTATACAAGAGAAAAAACATAATTTACACACTCTTTTAATTGGCAATTAAGATGGATGATAACCATTGAGTCTATAATATTACATAGATATATTTTGGATACATATATATCCAGTCTAACAAGTTTATCCTTAAGAAAATGTCCAAAAGTTGGATAAAGTTAAGTCCATAGCACCTCCGTATGCTTTAAATGATACTTACGTGCTTATTGGGATTTATATCCATACTAGGTATTTTAGGAACCTTGTGATTTGAGAATGGGACTTAAGGGATTACTCCCTTTTAATGCCCAAGTTTGTGTTGCACTAGTATTTTAATAACAAGAGGTTGTATTAGTTTCTATTGAACCTGCTTAATGCTCCAATAGACGTCATAGGGTATTAATTTCCACTAAGTTTGTGGTCTGAGGGACCTGACATAACTTAGTTTCTGTTCAATACTTCAATAGATGTCATAGGGTATTAACTTCCACTAAGTTTGTGGTCTGAGGGACCTGACATAACTTAGTTTCTGTTCAATACTTCAATAGATGTCATAGGGTATTAACTTCCACTAAGTTTGTGGTCCGAGGAACCTGACATAACTTAGTTTCTGTTCAATACTTCAATAGATGTCATAGGGTATTAATTTCCAATAAGTTTGAGGTTCGAGGAACCTGACATAACTTAGTTTCTGTTTAATACTTCAATAGATGTCATAGGGTATTAACTTCCACTAAGTTTGTGGTCCGAGGAACTTGACATAACTTAGTTTTTGTTTAATACTTCAATAGATGTCATAGGGTATTAACTTCCACTAAGTTTGTGGTCCGAGGAACCTGACATAATTTAGTTTCTATTTAATATTTCAATAGATGTCATAGGGTATTAATTTCTACTAAGTTTGTGGTCCGAGGAACCTGACATAACTTAGTTTCTATTTAATACTTCAATAGATGTAGAAACACATGATGTATGATTGGCATAAATTAAAAGAAGACTAAACAAGATAACTTTTATTAATAATAATACCTCTTCAGATTGTTTACATTCCAAGGATGAAGTACAACTTTTTCATCTAAGTCTTCCAAATAATAGGCTCCTATTTTGGCTACTGAAGTAATCCGATACGGTCCTTCCCAATTAGGCCCTAATTTTCCCCAAGCTGGATTCTTGGTGGTTCCCAGAACTTTCTTCAGCACCAGATCTCCTACAGCTAACGGCCTCAGCTTTACATTGCTATCATAGCCTTGCTTGAGTTTATGCTGGTATTAAGCCAGTTGGACCATTGCATTCTCCCTTCGCTCTTCGATCAAGTCCAAACTTTTTTCTAACAGCCCATCATTACCGTCTGAGGTAAATGCACTAGTCCTTAACGTTGGGAAACCAGTTTCCAGAGGGATGACGGCCTCGGCTCAATATGTCATTGAGAAAGGAGTCTCTCATGTTGACCTTCGAGGCGTTGTTCGATACGTCCAAAGGACATGTGGCAATTCCTCCACCCATTTTCTTTTTGCATCATCTAGCCTCTTTTTAAGTTTATTGACTATAACCTTGTTGACAGCCTCAGCTTGCCCATTCCCTTGAGGATAGGCCGGAGTGGAATATCTATTCTTTATCCTTAAGTCAGAACAGTATTGCCTGAAGGCTTTACTATCAAATTGAAGGCCATTATCCGAGATAAGGGTGTGGGGAGTTCCGAATCGTGTAACGATATTCTTCCAGATAAACCTTTTAACATCTACGTCTATGATATTAGCCGAAGGTTCACTTTCGACCCACTTAGTGAAATAATCCGTACCGACTAGCCGATACTTTTTGCTTCCTAATGCTTTAGAAAAATGACCTACAATATCTAAACCCTACTAAGCAAAAGGCCAAGGGCTGAAAAGAGGATTAAGAATTCCTCCAGACTAGTGGATGTTTGGAGCGAATCTCTGACATTGGTCACATTTTCTAACATATTCTTGCGCTTCCTTCTGCATATTTGGCCACCAGTATCCTTGAGTAATGGCCCAGTGTGATAAGGACCTTCCCCCCGTGTGACTTCCACAAATTCCTTCATGCAATTCCTCTATAAGTGACTCTGACATCTCGGGATGTATACAAAGCAGATATGACCCAGAAAAAGAATGTTTATACAACTTTTTGTCCTTGGATAACCAAAATTGAGGAGCTTTCCTTCGTATTCTCTCGGCTTCTAGTTTCTCCTTAGGCAATGTATCGCTTTCGAGGAATAGCAGTATGGGGTCCATCTAGGTCGGTGCTAAGTTGACTTGATGAACCTGGAGTACGTCCTTCCTTGTTGGGGTGGGGGTGCACAAATCCTTAACGATTATCACCCGGGGCAAATTCCGTGCTGAGGAGGTGGCAAGGGTTGCTAAGGAATCTGCATGGGTATTTTCACTTCTGGGAATATGTGACAAGTCAAGAAATTCAAATTTCGTTTGTACACGCCTAACTCGACTCAGATATTCCTGCATTCTTACATCTCGAGCTTCCAGTTCCCCTTTCACCTAGCCGACTATCAATCTTGAATCTGAGAACATTTCCACTGCCTTTCCACCCATTTTCTGGACCATATTCATTCCCATCAGCAAAACTTCATATTCTGCTTCGTTGTTCGTAGCTGAGAATCCCAGCCTCAAGGACTTCTCAATGATGATCTTTTTAGGGGATACCAAAACTAGCCCCACTCCTGCTCCCCGTTGGTTTGCTGCTCCGTCCACATATACTCTCCAAGATGAGGCATCTTGTGTGGAGATCAGGCCAACCAACTTTTAATCCATGCCATGTTGCTTCATCTCAGCTTCTTTTGGAAGCTCAGCGAACTTGGCTACTAAATGGGCGAGGACCTGGCTTTTCACAGAGGTGCGAGGCATATACTTGATGTCAAAACCCCTAGGATCGTGCCCCACTTAGCAAGCCTCTCCGTATAATCTGCGCTTCTAAGTATGGACTTGAGCGGTAGCTGAGTTAGAACTACTGCGGTGTGCGCCTGGAAATAATGTGGGAGTTTACGTGTAGCATGGGCTACTACCATGATGGCCTTTTCCAGTGATAAGTACCACACCTCGGCTTCATGAAGTGACTTACTTAAGTAATAAACTGGTCTTTGAACGCCACTGTCTTCTCGTATCAGGACAAAACTTACTGCATGAGAGGCGACTGCCAGGTAGGCAAACAAGATCTCGTCCATCTCAGGATTGGACATGATAGGCAGCCGAGATTGGTATTGTTTCAGTTGCTGAAATGCTACAGCACATTCCTCGGTCCACTCAAATCCTTTCCATTTATGCAGTAAAAGGAAAAAGGGTCTGCACCTATCAGTTGACCTAGAGATAAATCAGTTCAAAGTAGTAGTCATCCCTGTCAGTTTCTGTACCTCTTTCGGATTCCGAGGTGCTTGTAAGTCGTTAATGGCCCTAATCTGATCTAGGTTCACCTCAATTCCCTTGTGAGTCACCATGTACCCCAAAAAATTTCCAGAGCCTACACCAAAGGAACACTTTGAAGCATTCAGACATAGCTTGTGCTTTCTCAGAATTCCAAAAATGCTCGTAAGATCTTCCACATGCTCAGACACCACTTTACTCTTCACAACCATATCATCGATATAGACCCTAATGTTTCTGCCTAATTATGGTTCGAACATTTTAGTCATCTTCCGTTGATAGGTAGACCTCGCATTTTTCAAACCAAATGGCATCATTTTATAGTGATAGTTTCCAATGGGGGTGACAAAAGTTGTCTTCTCTTGATCGCCCAATGCTAACGGTATTTGGTGATATCCTTGAAAAGCATCCAAAAAGCTCATCCAAGGATGACCTACTGTTGCATCCACCAACTGGTCTATCCTTGGCATAGGAAAGGGGTCCTTAAGACATGCCTTATTGAGGTCTGTGAAGTCCAAGCACACTCGCCACTTCCTAGTCTTCTTTTTCACCACCACCATGTTGGCTAACCATTCAGGATAAAAAAACTTCCTTGATAGCCCCTGCCTGCTTGAGCTTGGCCACCTCACTTCTGACAGCCTCGGCGTGCTCTTTTGATGGGCGCCGAAGTGGCTGTCTCTTCGGAGTAATGGAAGGATTAACATTGAGTTGATGACAGATGAAGCTCGGATCCACACCCGGGGCTTCATATGTGCTCCATGCGAACACATCAACATTTTCCCTGAGGAATTCCACCAATTGCTCCTTTTCTTGCGAAGGCAGTTTAGCCCCAACCTGAAAGAATTTCTCCGGATCATCGCCAACGATTACCCTCTCTAGATCTTCGCATTTTGCCTCGTTAGCTGGTCCATCTAAGGGTAATGCTGGGGCTTTTGATTGCTATAAACCATTATTGGCGGTAGTTAAGGTCTTTGCCTCTGGTCGATGTTGGATAGCCGCTACCAGGCATTGTCGGGCTGCAGCCTGACTTCCTACTATTTCCAAAACCTGGCCTCCGGATGGGTATTTTACCTTTTGGTGTAGAGTAGAGGAAACGGCCCCCAGGGTATGAAGCCAAGGTCTGCCAATAATAGGCGTGTATGGAGAGAAAACATCTACAACGATGAAGTCCACTTCCACCACATCTGTATTGGTCTGCACAGGTAGTTTGATCTAACCTTTTGGGACGACCATTCTTCCCTCAAAACTCACCAGAGGAGAACTGTAGGCCGCCAAGTTCTCAGACTTCAAACCTAGCCCTTTATACAAGTCAGGGTACATTATATCAGCAGCACTGCCTTAGTCAATCATCACCATTTTCACATTGTACCCGCCAATTCTTAGTGTGACCACAAGAGCATCATCATGAGGCTGTATGGTTCCAACCTTGTCCTCATCTGAAAAACCCAAAACCAACGGGACGTCCATCTTGGCCCTTTTAGGCATTGAGCTACACTTCTCGGCTAAAGATCGGGATTCCGACATTACTCTGGAAGGATAAGATCTAGTCCTCCCCGAGGCAGCAAAAATAACATTTATTGTGCCGAGGGGAAGTCTCGAAGAAACATCTCCCCGCATCTCCAAGCCTGCTTGGTTTATCCGACCACTAGAATGATGCAAGAGTTGCTTCAACTTCCCTTCTCGGACTAGCTAGTCCAAATGGTCCCATAAATTCCTGCAATCCTCAGTTGTGTGTCCATGATCTTGATGATAGTGGCAATAAAGATTTTGGTTATGTCTCGTAGGATTTCCTGCCATCTTGTTTGGTCATTTGAAAAACGACTCATTCTTGATCTTCTCCAGTACTTGTTATACTGGCTCCTAAAACACAGCATTAACCGCTTGGGTATTGGCAGAACCTAATTGCCCAATAAAGTCTTTCCGAGGTCGGTTATTGATGTACCAGTCTGACCTGAAATCCCTCCTATCCTGAGGGATTACCTTAGCCTTTCCTTTTCCCTGCAGTTGGTCTTCTTCTACTCTTCTGTACTTGTCAATCCGATCCATCAATTGGTGTACACTAGTAACAGGTTTACCAGTTAGAGATTTCCTCAAATCATGCTCGGCTGGAAGATCGACCTTGAAAGTGCTTATGGCCACATCATCATGCTTTCCCTTTATCTCATTAAACATTTCCCAATATCTATCTGAATAAGTTTTAAAAGTCTCACCCTCTCGCATGGACATAGACAATAAGGACCCCAAAGGCCAAGGAACCCTGCTGCAAGTAATAAACTGAGCGCCAAAAGCCCGAGTGAGTTTTTTGATGGAATCGATAGAGTTAGCACTTAAACCGTTGAACCATCTCATCGCCACCGGGCCTAAGCTTGATGGAAAGACCTTACACATCAAGGCCTCATCTTTGGAGTGGATAGCCATCCTTTGGCTGAAATGGCTAACATGCTCTACTGGGTTTGTCCAACCATTATACATGGTGAATGTAGGTTGATGAAATCGCCGAGGAAGACTCGCATCCTCTGTATTCCTTGTGAAGGGTGATTTGGAAACTTGACTCAGCGCCTTGTTCATGGCATTATTCCCCAAGCCTTTACGAGACGGGCTTTTGTACCTACGCCGATGGTGGTGCTCCTCTTCATAGGAAAAAGTCTCGCTAGATGGAGTTCTAGATCTTTGTCTATAACTAGCACCATCTGTCTCTTCGGAGGATGGTTTAGAGCTGGACAGGGAACGTTTTCACTGAGCGTGATGCAACTCTTTTTTTAAGTCGTCAATTTCATGTTGCGTGTCTTTGTCATTTTTTGCATGGGAGACATGACTCTTCCCTCGAGACTAACTTTTATTGGTATGAGTTGTGCGCACACTTCCCTTGCGGCCCCCTTTCCGTTCGAGGCTCCCACGTGGATTGCCATGCTGGGAACCCCTTGACTCTGCTTGGTGTAGATTAACATCTATTTGGTGCGGTCCTGCCGCTACCTGGTGTGGACCTGCCTCCTCCATCGTGAACGTTGTAACCAAATTTCCTTTACCCTTGATTAAGCTCTTCCCACAGACGGCGCCAATTGTAAGAACTGAAATTGGGTTGGACCCAAAATGGGATTGGATTCTGGCCCAAGCGGCCCAAACAATAAATTTGTAGAGCGTGGATAAAAAAACTAGATCTATTCCAGAAGAAAAACGATTCAATTTGGTAATTTAAGACTGTTAGACACAAGTAGGATGAGAAAATCTGTCCTTGGAGTAACTCAAGTAGTTTGTATCATATATTTTTGTCGAATAATCAAATTGTACCAGAGTCCTTTCCTGATTTTTCTTCCCATGTTATATACTACAATCTTGGTGTCATCCTTACCACACATGTGTAGGTTAGATTCAGGGGACTCCTTCCTGTCCCATTCAGCACCTCCCAAAACCATCAACCAGTAGCTATAAGGCTGCTTGATCACTGTTCAGGCATCGCTTCCACATTAATGCGGCCAGAGAGTTGGTTGAGAGGCATTTAATGTGGAGGTAGCAGCTTTTGAAGATATTTGTTTACCTTTCTTTTCTTACCCCTGGTCCAATGTCCAACCCTTAGTTGTGATGTAACTCCGAAGTAAGTCCGTGATGATATGACATTCAGATCTACCTCGGACACATGTTGCCGAGAAGGCTTTTGTCCTCAGACGCTTATTGGACCTATCTCATATTGTCTCTACTCCTCTCTTCATTATGTTCTCCTCATAATCTTATTTGGACCTCCTCGGATGGTCTAACGTCCTCGGATCGGGCCATAGGCCCAGTTAATATTGCCTTAACAATACTTCCTAATTAACTGGCCCCCACAATACTCGTGTTATGGCTCATTGTAACACAGGTTATTGTACTACACTCTTATACATAATAAAGATGAAACCTTTAAGGGATTTCTTCGTAGATGTGGGCCGTCAAGGCTGAACCACGTAACTATCATGTTTTCAGTGTTCCTATTTTATGCTTTATCTTCCGCATCCACTTTAACATATACAACATGGTATAACACATTGCATTGCTAATAATAATATTATTTAACAGATTTTAATAAAATCGAGTTACAGGTAGAACTCGACATTAGTAATATATATCGAGTTCTATGCATATTTTGTCATTTAAAATTTTTTAAAAATTTAAGTGGAACTCAACATTGCTAATATCGAGTTCTACTTAAAAATATATATAACTCAATTTTGAACATATTGAGTTTTACATAGAATTCGATTTTGTTAAAATTAAGTAGTTCTAAAATAGGGGCATTTTATTAAATAATTTGAAAACAGTGACATTTTGCTACATAATTTTTCAAATAGGGTAAATACCAATTCCCCCCCCCCCCCCAAAAAAAAAAAAAAACTAAATTAATATAAAGACATCAAAACAAACTATTGCTTTTCAACATGTACTACTGGATTATGATGTTTCCCTGAAGCACCAACACATTGGGTGATTGTTGCACCAGGCTCATTGTAAAATACAAGCTGCGTTGGATTCAAATTCAACAATGACATCTTTCTTTGGGTTATTGAGGCGCCAAATTCATTGTATAGTGGAAGCTGAATTGGCTTATGCAATTGCTTTGGGCCTAATTGTGAAAACCTAGAATAGACGAAAGGCTTCCACTTTTGTGTAGGATTTGAGGGTTCTTGAGGAAACAGGAAGTTTGGAAGGTCCATTTGAAAACCCATACAAGAAATTCTTCTCCAAAGAATTGACTTTTTGTCTTCCTTCACCGTTATTACTGCTTGGATAGCTCTATGCAATGCCGTTTGTAATCAAGAGTACCGCATTAGTTGGCTCTCCCTCCCTAACAATGTAGCAGCAATCTTGTTGCAGAACACTGGCTTAAAAAAATCGCAGATTATACGCAACATTTGTTCATGTTGGGATTAGACCACAGTTAATAGAATTAACAAGTTTTAAACCCAAGTTGTTAACTAGATTTATTATGAATAAATCTTATTAAAACAAATAAACATCAATATCATGCACAGCGGAAAAGTAAATAAGACAAGATATGATGACCAAGAAAAACTAATGAAACAAACTAGTTTCACAGTAAAAAACTTGGGGGGAAACCTTCTCGAAAAGCAATCCACTATAATAAAGAGAAGTTTCACATTTAGTACAAAACTTTTGTCCTTGGACTTTACAATCCCCATAGATGAATTTAGAGCAGAAACCTTCTATCGCTTCAGAACCTCTAAACTCTTCAATATATGAACGCCACCCTTTTTGTACGGATCCCAATACGTGACTAACCAATGATGCACGACTCCTAGTACATGACTAACACAACAACTTGAAGAAGATTGTTGGCTACAAAGTTCTTCACTTTATCAACAATGAAGATCAAGAAGCACTTGGTTACAAAACTATAAGGTTGAATTTATTCAACCATCTTGTTCGCTTTATTTCGTGCCAATTTTCTTGTAATTCAGCATTTAGAAACCCTGTATTTATGTGGGAATCATGTAAGGGTAGTGTGTGAGAGAGTGTGAAGAAATGCTTAAGAATGTACACTGAAGCAGGGACTCCTGACTAGATCTTGCGGGTGGCTCGTGACTGGTAAGCTGCCAGATGATACACACGAGTGAAGCATGTAGAGAAGCTGAACCGTCATGCCAGCTGTAACACTACAAGACAAAAAAGTCTAGACTAGCCATTCAATTAGCTCGCGACTTGAACTCCCGACTTAGTCAAGTCGCGAGACCAAGTCACCAATCCACTCTGTTATGAAAAAACTAACTCTTCTCATTTCTTTCTCACTCCAGTATAAATACCCCTTATACCCATGAAATATTGAGAGCTTCTAGAGAGAATTTTGAGAGAGAAACCCTAGAGAAAAACAAGATTGACTCATCCACAATCTTTATATAGTGACTCTTCAAATTCCTCAACTTTCACTCTCTCCATTGTTACATCCTTGAGAGGTACATTAGCCAAAACTTTTTTCTTACCATACCCACATATGTGAGAAGGCTATTTGATGCTTGGCAAGCAGTTAGGAAAGGACCAATTGATATTGGTTGATGCTATGGGTTATAGCGGAACCCGATAAGCTAAAGAAGATAAAGATTCGGTGTAATCTCGTTGGAGCAAGAAGCTTGGAAGGCTTAGATACACTGGGTAGATTAGGCTTGGAGGGTCTTTTACTATTCATGTATCCCAACTTCATTCTTTAGTGAATTATTAACCGCTTGGAGGGTGGTGGAGAGGTTTTACGTCGAGGGCTTCGGTTTCCTCTTCGATAATACATCATTGTATTGTTCTTGTGTTTGCATCTCTCTTCCCTTAATCTTTGCTATTTAATTTCTACTGTGGATATGATTTTATTTCGTTTAGATTTTTTATCAATTCTGTTATATGCTTATGTTCATTTTTCACACATACATTATATGATAATAAGCTTGAATTGGTAATTTGTAAATTGAGGGTCTAAACGTTCAAAGGTATTTTACACACATATTGAACATTTAAAAACCCTAAGGCGCAAAGACGTAGTAGCTTCTTTTAAAGAAAATAAGGCACTCGGTCACTTTTTGCATGTGTTTTCCTTGTATTCTCTTGTGTGACGACCTTTAAAATAAGCCTTATATATATCTAGGGTTGTGAGAAAAGAAACCCTATACATATATGTCAGCATGGGCTGAAAATCAGATCTGAAAATTCTGATTTCGTAAGTCTTGATAGATATAGCTATCGAGCTATTTTTCAAGACCTCGATAGATACAGTTGTCAAGCTTCATTAAATCTCGATAGATATATCTATCGAGCTATCTGTCAGGAATCTGTCTAGCTTTAATGAACAGCCTTTCTTTACTTGTTTCTTGGACAGATTTATATGGCTTCAATACTAGACTTGAACTATTGTTCTTTGAAGTATTAAACACATCCTAGATCTACTCAAATACAAGTAAAGTGCGTTTTGTCAAAGGATAAGCCAATTCTAAATGACATATGTTCTTAACATGATTCACATATGTTGTACCTTTTGTCAATTATGACAAAAAGGGCGAGAAATTGTGGAGAAAATGTGGTTTCTTTTTAAGATTCTACATATTAAGGGGAGAAATACAAGGGAGAGTTGTGTTTCATCTTGTTAGGGGGAATGTTTACCTTCTTGTTTTTTTAGGAGATTCTTTTAGCTTCTTTTACACTAGTCTTGTGACCATGTTTTACATACACAAAAAGGGCGAGAAATTGTGGAGAAAATGTGGTTTCTTTTTAAGATTCTACATATTAAGGGGAGAAATACAAGGGAGAGTTGTGTTTCATCTTGTTAGGGGGAATGTTTACCTTCTTGTTTTTTTAGGAGATTCTTTTAGCTTCTTTTACACTAGTCTTGTGACCATGTTTTACATACATTGTGCTTATCTTTGATATATATATATATATATATATTATGTATGTCTTCTTCACCTACCTCTACATGTGTTATTTCTTTTCTATCTTTATACACATGTTTCTTTATGTATGGAATCTTATATTTTTGTTTCACACTAAGATGTCTTGATGAGTTTTGTTCAAAGTGTTTCAGAAAGACAAGTTGTCAAAGTCTCCATGCCATGAACTCTTTTCTTGTAAAATTTTTCATGAATTTGTGTTAGGATAGATTCAACAAGTGAGTATGAGTTGAGTGATTTATAACTTCTCTCATATATTCATTTGTTTGTTGCGGTTTTGTCACGGATTGCCAAAGGGGGAGATTGTTAGGCACCCGAGAAACAAAGATGATCAAGGGGGTACCAAGAATCCATATAAATGCATGAATGTAATGAAACAAGATGCTATGAATGATAAAATAAAAGAAAGATGCAAAACACGTAAAAAACAATGCATGCAAGAGGATCTCAACAGATCGAGAAGCTGTCGAGCAGCTATTGAGCAGAAGCCAACCTCGATGGATCGAATAGCTATCGAGAATCTATCGAGTAGATAGAAAGTTTCTCGATGGATCGAGAATCTGTTGAGAAGCTATCGAGACAAAGTCAAGAAAGCTCGATGGATTGAGACTGCATTAACTTCTATCGAGACAAGAAGAAAAGGGATTTGATAGATAGCGATCTATCAAGAGCTGTCAAGAAGTTGTCAAGATGTGCAAAAACAATTTTTCCAAGAAGAGAAAAACACAGACATGAATGTAATTAAGCATGCTACTCAACCAATGATCCAATCAATATTTTAAGCTCTCAAAAACATCTCTCAACAAGAAAGATGCAAAGCATTCAAGATCCAAAACACACACCCTAAACAAATCTAACAAATTTTATATTTTAAAAACAAGTTAAGACAGTTTAGTGAGCATACATTAACACATATATTCCTTGTAATGTCCAAATCACATTGTACCTGCACATGTATCAAAAGTAGCAAAGAATATTGCGTGTTGTGTGTGAAAAACATCGCAAGATTGTGTAAGTGTTTACATGTTATGATGATTTGAGAAATGAGAAAATCAATTTAACTCACACACAATCATAACTACTTGATGAGGACAATCACCTTCGAGATACATCCTATAACTCCGACATCTCTTATAAGACACACCTGCAATTATTTATAAAGCATTTTGATTCTTTTTGTTTTTATTTTTCTTTTCATTTTTTTTTTTGTTAAGCATATCATGCATAGGCATATAAGAAAGAGAAAAGAAATACCCAATTATGTTAAACTTTTGATATTGCACTTTTGCTATGCCGAAGCATACAGATTTCGTTTCATGATTGGCGAGCAACAGTGATGAGATGGTTATTTATGCCTTTCTCTTAGGATTTTCTAGTTCTTCCCGTAAAAAAGAATGATACGAGTGTTAAGTACAAGAGATTACTTAATCTTACTGATCAAAAACACGAGCCACAAAGCTTACATTCTTAGTTTTGCATAGAGATGCTCATCTAAGCTACAAAAGATATAAAGTTTAGAAAACTTTGTTTCAATAGCCATCCAAGGTACACAAGTACCAATGTACACAAACACACGTTGTTTTTGTATTTTTCTGATTTATTTTATTTTATTTTGAAAACAAAATAAAATAAAAAATAAATAACCAAACAAAAATAGACAAACAACATGAAAGTATGAAGATAGATACAGATGCATGAAAGTATGATTTCAAAATTAGATAAGAAATCAAGTAAAAAGAGTCCTACTTTAGATAGAAAGAATTAAAGTAGAGGACAAACAAAAAAGACAATTAAGTCTTAGGCTTCTTTCTCACCCACACAGTACAAGTCTTTGGCTGTGAAGATGAAAATGCACATGTCCTAGTATGTCTACTAAAGGACATGGAAGAATTAAAATTCTCCTGAAATTGAGTTAAAAAGCTCAAAGCTATTAATAACTCTCCAAACAAAGGTGTAGGTCCTTGAGAGGAAACCTATAACCATTTGGACACTTGCTTTCGAGGATACAACTTAAAACAATTAAGACGAATATGTCCAGAAACACCACAATGGTGACAAACATGAGGTCTAACAAAGGATTTAGAATTAGCCAAATCAATTATGGATTTCATACCTTTATCACCTTTCTCAGATTGGGACACAAGGACAGTCCTTGATCTAGAAGCCATGGAAGAGGAGGGGCAGAAGAAAATAACATATCCTAAGCCAATCTTGTCAAAACTAGACTTTTGAGCACTCAATACCTCACCAAGCTTTGCACTAGACATCCTCTCTATTTGAGTTCTAGCTTTACTAAGCACAACCTCGAGATTCTCAACCTTTTCTTCTAATGAGGTATTCTCCACAACAAAAGTCTTAACTAACCTTGTAGTCTCATCTAGTTTGACTAACAGATCAGTTTTTACCTCATTAAGCTCTTTTCTACAAAGATGAGAAGTCTTTTTAGATTTTATAAATTCATAGCTTATCATAGGCTTCTTGAAGGGTCAACTTCTTAGGTAGTTCATCATCAGAAGAATCCTCACTGTCACAAGCACTCTCCACAATCATCTTATCAGTTGTAGCAGCAAAAGGCATAAAGTGACCACATTCATCCATATACTCATTAGAAGAGTTATTCTCAGTATCACTCCAAGTAGCAACCAACCCTTTATCTTTTGACTTCTTGGTCTTTTCCTTCATAAGGTAGTTTGGGCACTCTATCCTCATATGACCAAAACCTTTGCACTCATGGCATTGGATGAGGGGTTTCTCATTCTTGCCCTTCCTTGAGGATTTAGATTTCCTAGGAGATTTGCCCTTATCCTTTTTCCTAAATGGAAGAAGCTTGATAACCTCATCAGTTATGAAGGTTAGATCCTCATCATCATCATCATCTTCAAAGTCATCAATCTCTTCCTCTATACCCATAAGAGCCAAGTTTCTACTCTTTCCACCTTTTTCCCATTAAACCTAATCCCATCTCATAGGTTTGAAGGTTCCCTACAAGCTTAGTTAAAGAAATTTGATCAATGTCCTTCACTTCTTCAATGGCAGTGATCTTGGCATGGAATCTTTCAAGTAAGGACCTAAAGATTTTTCTAACAATTTTGGATTTTGCTATAGATTCTCCAAGGTTGAAGGCAGAATTTATAATATCCTTGAGTTTAGCATAGAAGTCATCAAAGGTCCCATCCTCCTCCATCCGTATTTTTCAAAACTACTAGTGAGTCTTTGAAGGTTCACAATCTTTACTGCCTTGGTACCTTCATAGGTGGTCTCAAGAATGGTTTATGCTACCTTGGCAACTTTCGTGGATGATATTTTCTTGAATTTCTCATTGGTCACCCCACAAAACAAAGCATTTAAGGCCTTACTGTTGAAATTTTCTACTTTGATTGTTGCTTCATTCCAATCCTTTAGCACTTCCTTTAGTTTAATCAAGCCAACTTCAACAACTTGCCATGAATAAAACCTTTGCATCAAGTTGAGACGGCCCTTAAAGTAATCCTTATATATGTTTAGGGTTATGAGAAAAGAAAACCTAAACACATAGCTTGGATATGCGTGAAAAACAGATCTAGAAATCTGAATTTCATAATCCTCGATAGATACAGCCATCGAGCTATCTGTCGAACTTCAAAGAATTAAATCTCGATAGATACATCTGTCGAGCTATTTGTCGAGATTTAATGAACAACACTTCTTCACTTGATTCTTGGACAGATTTGCATGACTTTAATACTTGGACTTGAAATCTTGTTCCTTGAAGTATTAAACACATCCTAGATTTACCCAATTACAAGTAAAGTGCATTTTATCAAAGGATTAGCCAATTCTATATGACATATGTTTTTAACATGTTCCACATATGTCCTAATAGTTATGATTTGAAATATATCAAACTACGATCACAGGACGTAAAACGAATGAAAGAAAGTGAAATTTCCATTCATACTGAGAGTGGGGGTGTTTGTAGAAGAGTTTGTTAGAGAGTGGGTCACTATTTCATGGCCACTGATGGTAAGATGAAATTGGGATTGAAGGTTGTATATCGAAAGGAACCAAAATTGAGGGAGAACTTACTAGGGTCTTGAAAATTTGATAAAAACCAATTCTAAATCTAAACCAACCAACCAAAATAGCCAAACCTAAATCCTATTAAACGCCCAAAATTAATTTAAAATATTTTACCTGTAGCCATTCTAGAGGTCTGGGTTGGTTGTGTGGTTTGGTGAAGTAGCAAGGTGGAGGGTGATAGGCTAAAAACGAATTGACTCATTGTGATGAATTAATTGATTAATTTGCCAAGTTTATTAATTAATCAAATTAACATGCAAACGCGTGGTAGTACAAACAAATCACTAATAAACTAAGTATGCAGCAGAAAATAAATTTGATATGGTGATTTGTTTACGAATGGGGAAATCCTACACGACAAAAACCCTACCAGGTGATTTTTAGGTCACCACTCCTAAAATTCCACTATTATCACAACAAGCAGTTACAAGTAAAGGAATCTCAGTACCTTATACCAACCTACAGTTGAACCCTTACCCCAATATCCAATTGGACTTGTTCTATAGTGACAATTTTCTTCTTTCGATGCATGGCTCCCAAGTACGTGACTAACCAATTGCATGGATCCTAGTACGCGACTTTAATCACCAACTCGAGAAGATTGTTGGCTGCAAAGTTCTTCAGTTCATTCCAATGATGAAGATCAAGAAGATGCTTGGTCACAAAACCCTACGGTGCACAAACATAGCAACTTCTTCGAGAATGATGAACTAGGGTAAATTCTGTCTCCGGTCACAATTTACTTGAACAAACTTTGTTCAACACTTGTGCAACTTGTGAATACTTTGACGGCCCTTAAAATAATCCTTTTATATGTCTAGAGTTGTGGGAAAAGAAAGCCCAAACACATAAAACCGGATTGGAGTCAAAACAGAACTAGAATTTTGTTTTTCATAAATCTCAACAGATACCTGTCTGTCGAGATACTATCAAGCAGCTGTCGAGCCACGGGATTTGAATAGCTTCTTAAGTTCAATGGATAGCTAGTTGCCGAGCTAGTTGTCGAGTTTTAATGAATAACACTTCTTCAACTTGAATCTTGGACAGACTTGCAGGTCTTCAACACTTGATCCTGAAACACAGTTTCTTAAAGTATTAAACACATCCTAGATCTACCCAAATACAAGTAAAGTGCGTTTTTTCAAATGATTAGTCAATTACATAAAATAGTGACATATGTTCCTAACAAGTGAATCACATATGTCTTAACAATCTCCCCTTTGGCAATCCGTGACAAAACCACAACAAACAAATGAATATATGAGAGAAGTCATAAATCACTCAACTCATATTCACTTGTTGAATACAATAAAATCTATCCTAACACAAACTCTTGAAAAACTTTGCAAGAAGAGAGTTTATGGCAAGTAGACTTTGATAACCTGTATTTCTAAAACACTTTAAACAAAACTCATCAAGGCATCTTTGTGTGAAATAGAAATAATAGATTACATACAAGTAATAAGAACTATGTGTATAAAGAAAGAAAAGAAACAAGACATGAAAGGATAGGTGAAAGAAACATACATCTTCATATATAAAGAAAATAAGTACAATATATGTAAAAAATGATCACAAGACCCATGTACAAGAATAAATGCATCTAAAATAGAGAAAAGAAAAAGATACATGTAATCTTCACTACATCCCTCAGATATCAACACTCCCCTTAACAAACATGTCCTATACTAACTCTTCCCCTAAGAATAACTACTCTCATATCCAAAACTACTCCCCCTTTTTGTCATGATTGACAAAGGGTAAGAGTGTCAAGTAGACATCTTACCGGTAGAGCTAGCATCTCCATCATCATCATCAGAAGCATCATCGTCATCACCATCATCATCATCCTCATCCTTAGAATCGTAAGCTACTAGAGGAGGTGGAGGAGACCCCTCAAGAGCAAAGCCACCCATAGCCGCCTGCCGTCGTGCAATACGACCGACACGAACGTTCACCTGATACAGCTCTATAGAGAGTGTATCAAGGCGAGCATCCATACACTTCAGTTGTGTCATGATGTCTCTGAGTGAGACATCGCTCGTAGAAGAGGAAGGAGCAAATGTGGAAGGAGTAGAATGAGATAGAGCTGAATGGTAGGGAGGAGTTATTGAATCTGATTGCCGTGACTTAAACTGTGCTTTACTACGTTTAACGGTAGCGGCGTCTATGGCACACATGACAGAAAAGTGGTTGGAAGAGGGAAAAGAAACAGAAAAATGGCATAGAATCCGTGTGATAGCCAAAGGGAAAATGAGCTTATTATGGGTAGCCATATCCCTAAACACATCTATAATAGAAAGAATAAAATGTGAAGAAAAATCTATAGTGAGATGCTCAAGAAGAGACAACAAAAATTGAGCACAAGGCTTTGTGATAGAGTTATAGTGAGAGAGTGGATGCAAAACAAAAGTCATCACCATGTTCATAAATCTAGGACCATTAGCAAAGGGTTTACATGGTGTAAATTGACGATCACCCCAAACAGAAGGGTGCTCGCAGAAAGCAGACATCATCTCGCCTTTGGACACAGTCCTCAGACGCTTACATCCGGGGAAGTTAGGATGCTCTACCCTTGGAACATGGAGCACATTTGCAACAAGTTGCGGTGTGACAACAATGCGCATACCTGGAACGCGAGTAGAAAAGAGAGGTACTAAAGAATCAATTCCATGCATGTTGGAGTAAAACTCCTAAATCAGCACGGAAGGACATGTGACCGGGACGTCACATAGTGACTCCCAACCCTGACTGTGAATGACATCGGGGTGGTCAGTGTCGGCGAAGTCTGCCAAAATGACTTGGCATTTCGAAGGAACACCTCATCGAGAAAAGTTCTCCAAGAAGTCCTTTTGGGCATCCTCATCACGGAATTGAATATGAGAAGGAGTAGGATCAGAAGAAGACGATGCCTTAGAACGAAGAGGGTTTCGAGACAAAGCAGGCTTACGCTTAGGTGCCACAGACACAACTAACGTAAACAGAAAAGAGAGGGAGAGAAAAAGACAATCAGAAAAGCTCCAAACAGTTCAAATATAACAAGTATATTGAAAAGAGAGTACGTATGCATGGGGAATGCATGAACATGTGATATGCAAAAGAAATTACATCATAGGCTTAGCCCAATCCAAACCTACCAGCACACAAGCAGTTCAACATGTATAACACATAACTAAATGCATGAAAATACAGTTATAATGCACATGGAATGCATGAATTTTTTAAGATTGAATCTTCAAAACCCATCCCAAAAATTACACAAAAACCTTTTTGATTTTGAAAAACCCGAAATTTTGCAAAAATCCCAAAAACTTAGGTTTCAAAGAATGAAATGCATGAAAATGAGAGAATTGAAGCTTACCAAGTGAAGAAAAGCTTGATTAAACTCGAAAAATGCTTGAGGAAGAGGTTAGAAGTGAAAGAGAGAGTGTTTGGGAGAAGAACAGGTGCGGACAGATCGAGAGAGATCAAGGAAATGAGAACCAGATCGCGAAGAACCAATATATAGATCCTCAGTAATTCTCGACAGATAGAGGTGTTGAGCCATCTGTCGAGGAAAGTGTCGAAAAAAACAATGTCGACATATACAACAGTTAAGAAGGTGTAGAGAAACAAAGCAAAGACACAAGAAGAGAAGCTCGATCGATCCACCAGCTGTCGAGAAGCTATCGAGGGTCCAAGAACTTTCATGATCAATCCACTAGCTGTCGAGGATCTGTTGAGATTGCGATAAGAAATGACCTTAAGAGCTCGACAAATAGCCAGGTGTCGAGGAGGTATCGAAGAGGTGTCGAGATTACTTAAAAACTATTTTTCAAGAAGGGAAAAACACAGATATGAATGCAATTAAGCATGCAACCCAACCAAAGATCCAATTAACATTTTAAGCTCTCAAAATCATCTCTCAACAAAAATTTTAAGCACGATGATCCTAAAAACATACACACACACACAACAAGTGATAGGCCACAAACTGAATGACCCCTTGTGATAGAAATTAATTAATTAATTAGCCAAGTTATTAATTAATTAATTTATCATGCAAGCATGTGGTAGCACAAACAAATCACCAATAAACTAAATATGCAGCGGAAAATAAATAACACGGTGATTTGTTTATGAATGGGGAAAACCTAATGGCAAAAACCCCACCAGGTGATTTTCAGGTCACCACTTCCGAAACTCAATTATTATCACAACAAGCAGTTACAAGTAAAGGAATCCAAGTACTTTACCAATTTAGAGTTGAACCTTTATCCCAATACCCAATTGGACTTGTTCTATAGTGACAGTTCCCCTTTCGATGCACGACTCCCAAGTACGTAACTAACCAATTGCGCGGATCCCAGTATACAACTTCAATGACTAACTAAGAAGGTTGTTGGTAGCAAAGTTCTTCAGTTCATCCACACGATGAAGATCAAGAAGATGCTTGGTCACAAAACCCTACGGTGCACATACACAGCAACTTCTTCAAGAGAAAGAGATGAACTAAGACAAGAACTTCATCTCCAATCACAATTTGCTTGAACAGAGTTTACTCAAAACTTGTGCAACTTGTGAACTGTTTGATGGCTCTTAAACTGATCCTTTTATATGTCTAGGGTTAGGAGAAAAGAAAGCCTAAAGACAAATTCACGGATCCCAAGAAAATCAGATTGGAATTCTAAAAATCTTAAACCTCGACAGATAGAAGGTGTCAAGCACACCGAATGTAGAACAGCTTCCTTAAGCTCGATAGATGTAGCTATTGAGCTTTAATGATTTTACACAATGAACTTGTTTTCTTGAACAGACTTGAAGGTTTCAATACTTGATCTTGAAACAGGATTTCTTGAAGTATTAAAAACATCCTAAATCTACCCAAATACAAGTAAAGTGCGTTTTATCAAAGAACAAGTCAATTATATAAAATCATGACATATGTTCTTAACACATGAAATACATATGTCCTAACAATCTCCCCCTTTGGCAATCCGTGACAAAACCACAATGAACAAATGAACATATGAGAGAAGTCATAAATCACTCAACTCATATTCACTTGTTGAATACAATAAAATCTATTCTAACACAAACTCTTGAAAAACTTTGCAAGAAGAGAGTTTATGGCAAGTAGACTTTGACAACCTGTATTTCTGAAACACTTTAAACAAAACTCATCAAGGCATCTTTGTGTGAAACAGAAATAATAGATTGCATACAAGTATAAGAAACATGTGTATAAAGGGAGAAAAGAAACAACACATGAAAAGGTAGGTGAAAGAAAATATACATCAATATAAAGAAATGAATAAGTATAATGTATGTCTATAAATGGTCACAAGACCTTATGTACAAGAGTAATGTATCTAAAAAGAAAGAAAAGAAAAGATACATACTATCCTCACTACATCCCTCAAAATGTATCAACACTCCCCCTAACAAAATGGTCCTATACTAACTTTCCTCTTAAGATAGACTACTCTCATATCAAAACTTCTCCTCCTTTTTGTCACGAATGACAAAGGGTAAGAGTGTCAAGTAGACATCTCATCGGAAGAGCTAACATCTCCATCAGCATCATCCGAAACATCATCGTCATCACCATCATCATCATCCTCATCCTCAAAATCAGAAGCCACGGGAGAAGGTGGTGAAGGAGTAGCCTCAGGAGCAAAACCACCCATGGACTTCTGTTGCCGTGCAATACGATCGACACAAACGTTCACCTGATACAACTCCGTAGAAAGTGTATCTAGGCGAGCATCCATGTGGTGCAGTTGCGCCATGATGTCTCCTAAAGACACATCGCCCGAAGAAGAAGGAGGAGCCGATGTGGATGGAGCAGAATAGGATGGAGCTAAACGGGAGGAAGGAGCTGCAGGATCTAACTGCCGCGACAGAAGCTGGGCCTCACTACGTTTAACGGTAGCGTAATCTATGGCACACATAATGGTAAAATGGTTGGAAGAGGGAAAAGGAACGGAAAAATGGCGTAAGATCCTCATGATAGCGGAAGGAAAGATGAGCTTATCACGGGACGCTGAATCTAGATGAACATCTATAATAGACAAAATGAAATGAGAAGGAAAGTTTATGGTAAAATGCTCAAGAAGCGATAACAAAAATTGAGCACGAGGCTTTGTGATGGAGTTATAGTGAGAGAGGGGATGAAAAAAAAAAAAGTCATCACCATGTTCATGAATCTAGGACCTTTAGCAAAAGGTCGACATCGTGTAAACAGACGCTCACCCCAAGCAGTAGGGCACTCACAGAAAGCAGAAATGAGCTTATCCTTGAACACAGTCCTTAGACGCTCACAACTAGGATAGTCAGGAAACTCTATCCTAGGGACTTGAAGCATATCCGCAACAAGCTGCGGTGTGATAGGAATGCGCGTACCCCGAACGCGAGTGAAGAAAAGAGGTACTGAACGATCAATCTCGTTCATGTTAGAGTAGAACTCTTGGATAAGCACGAGAGGACGGGTGACTGGGATGTCACACAGTGACTCCCATCCCCTACTGTGAATGACAGAGGGAAGGTCGGTGTCGGCAAAGTCCGTCAAAATGACTTGGCGTTTCGAATGAATGCCTCGTCTAGAAAAGTTCTACGAAAATGCCTTAAAGGCATCATCATCACGGAACCAGATATGAGATAGAGTAGGATCAGACGATGAAGAAGCACTGGAATGAAGAGGATTCCGGGCTGGAGTGGATTTATGCTTAGGTGCCATAGACACAACTAACGTAAACAGAGAGGGAGAGAAAGAATGACAATCAGAAAAGTTCCAAACAGTTTCAAAATATATCAAGTATATTGAAAAGAAGTACATATGTATAGGAAATGCATGAACATGTGACATGCAAAAGAAAATGCATCATGGGCTCAGCCCAATCCAAACCTATCAGCACACAACATATAGCACACATCTAAATGCATGACAATATCATTATAATGCTAATGTGATGCCATGTATGAGGTTTTAAACACATTTAAGTGAAAATCCATCCCAAAATTTCAATGAAAGCTCATCAATTTTGAAAAACCCTAAAATTTTTCAAAAACCCCAAAACCTAGGTTTCAAAACATGAAATGCATGAATGAGAAAGGATTAGAAGCTTACCAAGTAAAGAGAAACTTGAAAAAGCTTGAAGAATCTTTGAGGAACAAGTATGGAGTGAGATGAGAGTGTTTTGGGAGAGAAAACAGAGAAGTATCGAGAGAGAGATCGAAGAAAATGATTTCCGGATCGTGCAGAGGCCTTATATAGAGCAGCCAGTAAATCTCGACAGATGCAGGTATCGAGAGCTATCGAGGGATCTGTTGAGGAGGTGTCGAGAAAATGCTCGTCGACAGTTGAGGTGTCGAGGAGGTATCGAGGAACAACTCATCAGAATCAAGAACAGAAGCTCAATCGATCCACCAGGTGTCGATAAGCTATCGAGCATGCAGACCCAATCTCGATCGATCCACTAGGTGTCAAGGTGCAGGTGAGATTGCGATAAGAAAAAGCTTAGGAAGCTCGACAGATAGCTAGCTATCGAGGAGGTGTCGAGCTAGCTTTTAAAAGCAGTTTTTTCGAGATATAAAAAACACAAACATGAATACAACCAACATGCAACTCAACCAACGATTCAATCAACATATTAAGTTTTCAAAATCATCCCTCAAATAAAATTTAAGCACATGGATCTTCAAAAACACACACATACACACTAAACACGTCTAACCAATTTTATATTTCAAAAATAAGTCAAGACAGTTTAGTGAGCATATATGAATACATGTAAAACCTCGTGATGGCTAAATCATATCGTACTTGCACATGTATCAAGAATAGAAAAGAATATTGCGTGTTGTGTGTGAAGAACATCGCAAGATTGCATAAGTGTATGCATGTTATGATGATTTGAGATATAAGAAAATCACTTTAACTCACACACAATCATAACTGCTTGATGGGGACTATCACCTTTGAGGTACATCCTATAACTCCCACATCTCCTAACATACACGCTTGCAATCATATTTAAAGCATTTTTGATATTTTTTCTTTTGATTTTCTTTGCATATTTTTCTTTTAAGTATATCATGCATGGGCTTATTAGAGAGAGAAAAGAAATACCCAATGATATTTGACATTCTAATTTTGTTATGCCTAAGCATACAAATGTCATTAACACTACACTTTTGCTATGCCGAAGTATACAGGTGTCTTATTATGATTGGCGGGCAACAGTGGTGAGATGGTTATTTATGCCTTTCTCTTAGGATTTTTTAGTTCTTCTTGTCAAAAAGAGTGATATGAGTGTTAAGTTTAAGAGACAACTTAATCGTTCTCATCACAAATACGAGCCACAAAGCTCACTTGCTTAGTTGTGCATAAAGATGCTCATCAAAGTTACAAATGATACAAAGTTTAGAAGACTTTGTTTCAATGACCATCCAAGGTACACAAGTACCAAAGTACACAAACACACACTGTTTTTGTATTTTTCTGATTTTTCAATTTTTTTTTATATGAAAAACAAAACAAAGTAAAACTGAAAAATAACCAAAGAAAAACATGTTAAACAACATGAAAGCAGAAAGAAAGATGCATATGTATGAAGGCATGATAGAAAGGTGCAGATGCATGAAATCATGATTTCAAAAGCAGATAAGAAATCAAGTAAAGAGAGTCCTATTTTAGATAGAAAGAATTAAAGCAGAGGACAAACAGAAAAGACAATTAAGTCTTAGGCTCCTTTCTCACCCACACAGCACGAGTTTTTGGCCATGAAGATGAAAAGGCACGTGTCCTAGTATGACTACTAAAAGCCATAGAGGAATTAGAATTCCCCTGAAATTGAGTAAAAAAGCTCAAAGCTTTTAATAACTCACCAAGAATAGGTACAGAGCCTTTAGACAAAGGATGAGACCTATTGGACACCTACTTATAAGGAAACAACTTGAAACAATTAGGACGAGTGTGACCGGAAGCACCACAATAGTGACAAACATGAGTAGTTTTCGAACTACTATGCTTCCTAGAAGGAGATCTAACCTTAGAGGTTGACAAAGACTTTAATTTAGGACAATTTGGCCTAATATGACCAACAATATAACAATGATGACAAGTGGGGACAAATTCAGAATTTTTATTCAACCTAAGAGGAATTTTAGACATAGGTTTAGAAACTTCAGCGTTAACATCAGATTGTTTACTTTTGTCTATCCTAACAATATTAGCCTTCAACTCTTCATTATTCCTTTTAAATAGGGGAATATAAAAATCTTTTTCTTTTGAGTTAGGCTTAAATAGTTGCTCTTCCAAACTATTAATTTTGTCCACCTAAGATGAAATTTGATTTTTAAAATTTTCATTCAAATTATTGGCTTCATCCAATTTTGCAATCAAATCATATTTTTCAAGCTTGACCTTCTTAAATTTATCTTTTAATTTTGTAAAATATTCAAGAGATTTCATACAAAAATTATAAAGCGTGCAATAGGCATCTTGAATATCATCATCATCATTTAACATAAGATCATGCAAATCAAAACAATCAAGAGTTTTCATGACAACAGGGGTCAATGGATCACATAGTAAAGATTAAAACCTAATCAGAATGTGTCTGCTCTGATACCACTTGATAGGCCACAAACTGAATGACCCCTTGTGATAGAAATTAATTAATTAATTAGTCAAGTTATTAATTAATCAATTTATCATGCAAACACGTGGTAGCACAAAAAAAAATCATCAATAAACTAAATATGCAGCGAAAAATAAATAACACGGTGATTTGTTTACGAATGGGGAAAACCTAATGGCAAAAACCCCAACGGGTGATTTTCAGGTCACCACTCCCGAAACTCCATTATTATCACAACAAGTGGTTACAAGTAAAGGAATCCAAGTACCTTACCAACTTACAGTTGAACCCTTACCCCAATACCCAATTAGACTTGTTTTGTAGTGACAGTTCCCCTTTCGATGCACGACTCCAAAGTACGTGACTAACCAATTGTGCGGATCCCAGTACGCGACTTCAATCATTAACTAAGAAGGTTGTTGGTTGCAAAATTCTTCAGTTCATCCACATGATGAAGATCAAGAAGATGCTTAGTCATAAAACCCTACAGTGCACATACACAACAACTTCTTCAAGAGAAAGAGATGAATTAGGACAAGAACTTCGTCTCCGGTCACAATTTGCTTGAACAGAGTTTGCTCAAAACTTGTGCAACTTATGAACTATTTGACAACCCTTAAACTGATCCTTTAATATGTCTAGGGTTAGGAGAAAAGAAAGCCCAAAGACAAATTCACGGATTTTAAGAAAATCATATTGGAATTCTGAAAATCTTAAACCTCTACAGATAGAAGGTGTCGAGCAGCTGTCGAGAAGGTGTCGAGCACACCGAATGTAGAACAGCTTCCTTAAGCTCGATAGATGCAGCTGTCGAGCCAACTGTCGAGCTTTAATGATTTTGTACAATGAACTTGTTTTCTTGAATAGACTTGAAGGTTTCAATACTTGATCTTGAAACAAGGTTTCTATACTTGATCTTGAAACAAGGTTTCTTGAAGTATTTAAAGATATCTTAAATCTACCAAAATACAAGTAAAATGCGTTTTGTCAAAGGATAAGCCAATTACATAAAATCATGACATATGTTCTTAACATGTGAAACAAATATGTCCTAACAACAAGTCTAACCAATTTTATATTTCAAAAACAAGTTAAGACAGTTTAGTGAGCATATATTAACACACGTAAAACTTGTGATGGCCAAATCACATTGTACTTGCACATGCATCAAGAGTAGCAAAGAATATTGCGTGTTTTGTGTGAAAAATATCGCAAGATTGCATAAGTGTATACATGTTATGACGATTTGAAATATGAGAAAATCACTTTAACTCACACACAATCATAACTATTTGATAGGGACTATCACCTTCGAGGTACATCTTATAACTCTCACATCTCCTAGAATACATGATTGCAATCATATTTAAAAGCAATTTAATCTTTTTGCTTTTTATTTGTCTTTACATATTTTTTTTTAAGCAAATCATGCATGGGCGTATAAGAGATAGAAAAGAAATACCCAAAAATGTTAAGCTTTTGACATTCCAATTTTGCTATGCCTAAGCACACAAATGTCATTGACATTGCACTTTTGTTATGCTGAAGCATACAGATGTTATAGTATGATTGGTGGGTAACAGTGGTGAGCTGATTATTTATATCTTTCTCTTAGGATTTTCTAGTCATTCTCGTCAAAAAGAGTGATACGAGTGTTAAGTACAAGAGATAACTTAATCTTACTCATTACAAACAAGGGCCACAAAGCTCACTTGCTTAGTTGAGCATAAAGATGCTCATTTAAGGTACAAGAGATACAAAATTTAGAAAATTTTGTTTCAATGGCCATCCAAGGTACACAAGTACCAATGTACACAAAACACACACTGTTTTTGTATTTTTCTAATTTTTCAATTTTTTTTAATTTTTATATCAAAAATAAAATAAAGAAAAACTGAAAAATAACCAAACAAAAACATGTTAAACAAAGTAAATCATAAAAACTAGACTGGCTCAAAATAGAAGCAAACCACACAAGTTATGCAAAAACAAAAACTCAAAGAGAGAGAAGAAAGTGATAGAATCACTTGGAGCCCTTTTTCTTCCACGCCTTGGAAGAACCTTTCCTTTAAGTGAACCCTTGAACCAGCGGTGAGGGGGAAGAATTGAAACCGTTTAAGTTTGAAAGGAATATGAGGGTTTTGAGAAGATCTCCAAGGGGAGCAAGAGAGGATTGAAGCTGATTCTGGCTTTTAGATGCTATCATGTCGTTGCTTTGTTAAGTGGCTAACCACTTATAGCAATTTGGTCGAGTATGATTGGTAACTCCACAATGATGACAGAGATGTTGCTTCTTCTGTTTAGGCTTGTGAGAGTTAGCCTTCTTAGCCCTCGGGTTTTTAGTTTCCTTCTTATCTTGCTTAGGGGGTGCTCCTAAGATAGATTTACCTTTGTCTAAGTTCTCACTAGCTAAATCAGTTTTAACATCATTGTTCTCAATTTTAACATTATTGCTAGAAGGAACAAAAATAGTAGTACTAGTAGAAGCAATATTAGAAGAAGAGAGACCATACCCTAAACCTGTTCGATCAGAAGCAGATTTCTGAAGATTGAGCATCTCATCAAGCTTTGCACTTGAAATCCTCTCCAATTGAGTTTTGACTTGAAACAGCTCCGCTTCAAGTTTCTTGGTCTTCTTAGCTAAGAAATTGTTCTCGAACCTCAGTGCTCCAATAGTCTGAATGGCCTTATCAAATTTTGTGGAAAGCTCTTCACGATCAAGTTCCACATCACTGAGCTTCTTGGTGGTCAGCCTATAAAGTTTCTCATGTTTCTCAGAAAGCTTGTATAATTTCTCATAGGCTGTATGGATATCATCTTGATCATCCATCTTCTCAAACTTGGACTCCACCAATTCTTCTTCTTCATCCACATCTTCAACAATCCCATCAATAGGATTGATTGTGGCAGTGAAGGCATTCAAGATTCCGTCGTCCTCATTGTCGGAATCATCCTCATGCTCGGTGTCACTCAAAGTAGCAGCAAGTGCCTTGCTCTTCCCAATGCTCTTGAGATATGTAGGACACTCCTGTTTCATGTGACCGAAGCCTTGACACCCAAAGCACTTAGGTCCTGCGGGAACAGTGTACTGACCGCCATCCTTAGCATCCTTCTTCCCTTTATCATGGCTCTTGAACTGAGAAGAACTGGATTGCCTACGGTCCTTGTTGAAGCCCTTCCCATTGGCATTCTTCATGAACTTCTTCAATTGCCTGGTGATGTAGGACTTCATCTTAGAATCCTCATCATCTGAAAACTCATCAATGTCACTGCTCTTGGCCTTCAATGCTATGCTCTTGCCCTTACCCGACTTGCCAATTCTTGTTAACCCTAACTCATAGTTCTGCAAATTACCAACCAGCTCTGTCAAAGGAATCTTGTCAATATCCTTTGATTCCTTGATTGCCATAATCTTGGCATGGAATCTCTTGGGCAAAGATCTGAGTACTTTCCTCACAATCTTGGGTTTAGGAATGATTTCCCCAAGATTAAAGACTAAGTTCACTATGTCCTTGAGCTTGGCATAGAACTCATCGAACAACTCATTCTCCTCCATCTTAATCTCTTCAAAGCTTGTAGTGAGCCTTTAAAGTTTCGAGTCCTTGACAGCCTTAGTTCCTCCATAGGTTGTCTAAAGGATGGTCCATGCCTCCTTAGTAGTTTCAATAGAGGATATCTTCTTGAACTCCTCATTGGTGACTGCACTGAATAAAGCATTCAATGCTCTACTGTTGAAGTTTGCTGCCTTGATCTTGGCATCATCCCAATCGGCCGGTGCTTCCTTTGGCTTGGTCCAGCCAATCTTTACAACTTGCCACACCTTTTAATCTAGAGACTGCAAGAAAGCTCTCATGTGTACTTTCTAGTATGCATAGTTAGTGCCATCAAATAAAGGAGGTATAATTAATGACTGTCCTCTATTCATGACAAACAGGGGTCAATGGATCAACACAGCAAAAATTAAAACCTAATCAAAGTATTCCTATTCCGAACTTGATAGGCCAAAAACAAATTGACCCATTGTGATGAATTAATTGATTAATTAGCCAAGTTTATTAATTAATTAAATTAACATGCAAATGTGTGGTAGCACAAACAAATCACCAATAAACTAAGTATGCAGTAGAAAATAAATTTGACACGTGATTTGTTTAAGAATAGGGAAAACCTACACGGTAAAAACCCCACAGGGTGATTTTCAAATCACCACTCTCGAAATTCCACTATTATCACAACAAGCGGTTACAAATAAAGGAATCTCAGTGCCTTATACCAACCTACAGTTGAACCCTTACCCCAATACCCAATTGGACTTGTTCTGTAGTGACAATTTCTCCTTTCGATGCATGGCTCCCAAGTATATGACTAACTAATTGTGCGGATCCCAGTACATGACTTCAATCACCAACTAGAGAAGGTTGTTGACTGCAAAATTCTTTAGTTCATCCCAACGATGAAGATCAAGAAGATACAGGGTGATTTTCAGGTCACCACTCTCGAAATTCCACTATTATCACAACAAGCGGTTACAAGTAAAGGAATATTAGTACCTTATACCAACCTATAGTTGAACCCTTACCCTAATACCCAATTGAATTTGTTCTGTAGTGACAATTTCTCCTTTCGATGCATGGCTCCCAAGTATATGACTAACTAATTATGCGGATCCCAGTACGCGACTTCAATCACCAACTAGAGAAAGTTGTTGGCTGCAAAGTTCTTCAGTTCATCCCAACAATGAAGATCAAGAAGATACTTGGTTACAAAACCCTACGGTGTACAGATACAGCAACTTCTTCAAGAACGATGAATTAGGGCAAATTCTATCTCCGGTCACAATTTGTTTGAACAAACTTTGCTCAACACTTGTGCAACTTGTGAACACTTTGACAGCCCTTAAAATAATCTTTTTATATGTCTAGGGTTGTGAGAAAAGAAAACCCAAACACATAAAACCGGATTAGAGTCAAAACAAAACTAGAATTCTATTTTTCATAAATCTCGACGGAAACCTGTCTGTCGAGATGTTGTCGAGCAACTGTCGAGTCACGGGGCTGGAACAGCTTCTTAAGCTCAATGGATAGCTAGCTATCGAGCTAGCTATCAAGCTTTAATAAATAGCACTTCTTCAGCTTGAATCTTGGACAGACTTGCATGTTTTCAACACTCAATCTTGAAACACAGTTTCTTGAAGTATTAAACATATCCTAGATCTACCCAAATACAAGTAAAGTGCGTTTTGTCAAAAGATTAGCCAATTACATAAAATAGTGACATATGTTCCTAACAAGTGAATCATATATGTCCTAACAGAGGGCTTTGCAACCATGAGAAAAACATAGAGACAAATATTAGTGAGAGAGTAGAGGGAGAGGTTTGCATTTTTTAAGCATGAGATAGAGGAGAGGAATAGATTTAAAAAAATAGGATATTAAAATTTAAAAAGAAAATAGCAATGAGGAGGAAAATTGTGGAGGTTCTAAAACTTATGTAATACAACATGTAGAAGTCAACTATTAGTCAAACATATTCAATTTTATAGATATTTACAGATGTCGAATTACAAAAGTGAGATAAAAATTTCTTACAAAAAAATACAAGAGAGAAAAATGTATTCTCATAAAGCAAATTACAAGGGAAGTAGATGTCTTAAAATAAACTACAAAGTAGTCTCATATTATAAAAGGGTATACCACATGGTTAGTATGTGTAATTTACCTTTTATAATGTGGGAAAAAAAAATGCCCTATGTATCATGGTGTCCATACATTTCACTAGTAAAAAATGAATGAAGCATAACGGTATCCTATTGTATGAAATAGGATTGAGATCTTCTAGAGTTCCTAGGGTACTCTACCATGTAGAGTTCTTTTAATTTGAATCTTTCATTTATAATAAATGGTCTAGATTTTGCCATATCATTAATCCACTAACAAATCCCCTAAAATAATGGTTTAAAAAATAACTACTCATAAATGATAATTATTGCCTTATCCCATCAACTAGAAGTTGAGTCAAAATATAAGGAGGATTAGAGAACAACACGAAAATCTAGAGCATTGAACCTTCTAATTAAAACACTACTAAAACATGTTGATAGTAAATTTTCCAGGGACAAAATTTCAATGATCAGTTGTATTTGGTGAAGACATCAAGTGACTTCTTGATCATCCAATGCTCTGATGGAAATTTTGTTACTTACTCAGTTCCAGTGACACACAACCTTTGGTTTGTCCATACCGTACAAAGTTGTTTTGTGTCTACAAGTTAGATTTCAGCAAGAAAATGTTAGAAAAGATGGAATCTTTGAAGGATCAAGTTGTGTTATATATATATATATATATATATATATATATATATGCTTCTTGGTCTATGTGCATATCAATTTTTTGAATAAGCAAATTTCTTTTGCATTTAATGCTGCAATGTCATAGCCACTATTTGCATTTAAGGTAATAACTATCATTTATGAGTAGTTATTTAATAAAATTATTATTTTTGTTGATTTATTAGTGGATTAATGATATGGCAAAATCTATACCATTTATTATAAATGAAAGGTTCAGATTAAAAGAACTCTACATGATAGAGTACCCTAGGAACTCTAGAAGATCTCAATCCGTATGAAATAAGATTAGATATGCATCGCATGTGTTAATGCTTACAAGATAAAGGTTTACGCAGAATCCTTATTTAATGTTACCCTAAAGAGTTTATTATTTCACATATTATTCTTTTTTCTAAATCTACCTTTATCATATTCAGAATGGTGCACCTACCCAGAATCCAAACAAAGTAGCAGCTGTATGGCTAAAAAAATACTAACCGATCCATCAAAACTAACTTAATACATGTAATTAGACATCAAAACCAACTATTGATTTACAGCAACAGTGTCGGCACTGCTTGATTCTGACGTTTTCTTGAAGCACGAACACTTTGGTTGATTGCAGCAACAGACTGTAATAGTGAACAATTCTAAATAGAAAGATTTCTACTATTGCATAAAATGGCTTGCTAATTAAATCATTGAGTCCAGCTCTGTTTATATAATCACAGAGGAGAGAGAAAGCTAAGCTAAAAAGGTGGAGATTCTGTTACAACAGGCTTAACAACTTAACCACCTATTACACGTGCGAAAAACAGAAATCAAAAGCTAAATAACTGAATAAATGAAACACAGCGTTTTTCTCTTGATTGCAAACTCAGGATTTTAAGTGATACGGTGCACCTGACAAATGGGATTCAACACGACACCGTTTCCATTGTCTTTATCAAAATCATCTCTGCTCTTCAAAGAGAAGCTGCCCTGTGTAGAACAACATCATCATACGTCTTTGCACGATGCTGGCGCCAACTTCGTTGTACACGAATTGCAGCCTTGGATTGCAATTCCTCGGGTCCTAATAGTGAGAACTTAGACTCCATTATTTTTTTGAAGTCGTGGGCCATTAGAGCGAAGGCTTCCACTTTTGTGTGGGTTTTGAGGGTTTTTGAAGAAACAGGAAGTATGGATAGGTTGCGCATGTCGTCGGAGGTAGGTTTCAAAACCCATTCAAGAAGTTTTCCTCCAAAGTGCTGACCTTTTTCAAGACGCTTAGCATGTCGAGAGTCAGATCCTTCACCATTATTGCTTGTATAAGTCCATACAATGCCATTTGTAATCAAGAATAATGCATCAATAGGGTCTCCCTCGTTGACAATGTAGCAATGCTCATTGTAGAACTTTGGCTGGAGAGAGTCGCAAATCTTATGCAACAGTTGTGTACGCTTATCCAAGCCATTATCTTTCATGATTTTTAGCTGCTCAAGAAAAACAAATAAGCTGGAGTACAAATCTATTTCCTAACTAATAAATAAATAAATAAAAGAAGAGATGCTTACTTTCAAATTACCATAAAATCTATTAAAAAAAATTTAACTAGAAAACAATGGGCCAATGAGTTTTGGGGAGGGATGACAATGGAGTGAGCCAAAGCCGAATGATGGGATCTTCAAGATCCACAACAATTCTATTAACTATTCTACCTTTATTTTTTATTATAAAACTTGTTTCCTTAATATAAATATACTTAATAAATACATCTACATTACACATCTAAATGACTAGTCACGATTGAAACTGTTTATAATTATTTATAAAGAGTTAAAATGTGAGACTCATCACATACCTACACAACACACACTTAAACAATGTCCAAAAATAAATGTTAAGTATAGATTATGTAGCTCTAAGAATTAATATTTCAATAATATCTCATCTGATTCATATTAAAAAAAAAAAAAAATAGATAGAATAAAATAAATAAGCCTTGCGAGCTGCTTGAGCCTGCTTGTGTAATCATAAAACCGATCATTTATTAATAAAACTATTCTCTTTTCTCATATTATTATTAATGAAATTTATAATACAGTTATTTAGCAAATTTATAGAGGTAATAAAACTCACATTCTTTAGTATCTGTAAGCAGATATGGCGCTTAACTTTCGTTTGAAGATCCGTTGGAAGATCGGGGACCAGGTTCTCCACATTAATGTCTTCGCCTTCTTCATATCTCTGATTTATGTTTTCCATAATCAGGCTTTTTGCTGTACTATCAAAATTCTTTTGGGAAATCCATGATATCATGCCCTTATGTTGTTTTTGTCGTTGACTTGACTTCATCTTCATGCGTATCTTATCCCATTTTTTTATGGATTTTGATCTTGTCCACTGCATATACATCTGTCCCACCTCTACTAAGTCAGTTCAATTTTAACAAATGTCACCTTGTAAGTTGTATAGTTGTTAGATCAAAATATAATTACTTTCAATGCCTAGAACAATTCATTGGATTAGTTTTTTTTTTTGGGGGGGGGGGGGGGGGGTGGGGGGGTGGGGAGGTGGTAGAAAAATAAATAAAAAAAGAAAAAAGAAAATAAGATAAGTGAGGAGGCTTAGGTTTCAAATCCTCTATCAAAGGTGTAGAAATTATAGATTTCAATAATTTTTTTTCCCAAACCATTACCTTGGTTAGGAGAAGGAGGAATAAAATTGTTAGCCTTATGGATGATACTGGTACTTGGCTTTCCAGAGACTCAGACATGCATCTCTAATATTCAATATTGATTCATTGATTTAGAAGTTTATATGGCTCTTCCACAAGGCTTTCACAGTAAGGGGGAGATGATTTGTAAACTTAATAAGCCACTTTATAGACTGAAACAGGCATCAAGGCAGTGGTTCTCCAAATTTTCTATCAACTTTACTCCAATTGGACCTTACTTATTCAAAAGCTGATTACTCTCTCTTTACTAGGCAACAAGGACAGTCTTTCATTGTTCTTTTAGCATATGTGGATGATGGTCTGATTGCCAGTAATGATCAAGAAGCTGCGAATCAATATAATGTGTTGTTGGATTAAAACTTCAAGCTCAAGGACTTGGGTGACTTAAGATTAAAAGGAATCACTCTTTGTCAAAGGAAGTAATGCATTGGAGATACTGAATGATGCAGGTTCAGTTTGTTGCAAGCTTGTCAAAACTCCAATGGAACAAAACATTAAGCTTAGTACGTATGAAGGTGAAATTCTCGATAATACAAGCATATATAGAATGTTGGTTGGAAGGCAGCTATACTTGACCATTACCAGACCAAATATCACCTTTGATGTTCATAAGTTGGGCCAATATATGGCAAAACCAAGGAAACCTCATTTGAATGCAGCACACAAAATTCTACTGAAAGGAGTATTTTTCTCATCTAGTGCAGAACTTCATGTAAAAGGCATTGTAGAATCAAATCGGGCTTCGTGTCCAAACACAAGAATGTCTGTGACTGGATAATGCATCTTATTTGAGATTCTTTAGTGTCTTGGAAGTCTAAGAAGCAACCAACAGTCTCAGATCTTCAGCAAAAGCTGAATATAGATCCAAGGCAATTGCTACTTGTGACATAGTTTGGATATTATATCTTCTCTAGGATATTTAAATTGAAGGGAAGCTTTGTTATTTTGTGACAGTCAATTTGATCTCCACATTAGATCCAATATATCCTGTGTTCTATGAGAGAACTAAACACATAGAAATTGACTGTCATAGTGAATATTCGCTCACCAGCAGCTCATCTTAAGGGGAGTATCAAAATATAGAGAGCAAGAACAGAGACCAACTCAAAGAGAAGAACGAAAAGAATCAGATAAAGTGCATGTTAAACTACTTGCAGTTTTTAGTTACAATTACTTGTTTTGGTTAGTAACCACGTGCTACCCACGTGACTTCATTGTGTAATAAAATTAGGCGGGCTTAGAGCACTAGCATTGAAAAACGCTAAAGGCATATTTAAGGCATTTTTGACATTTTAGAGGACAAAATCACTTGCATCAAACAATGCTAAACCATAATATTGCAAAAAATTTTGCAATAGTGCTACAGTACAATTCTAAACTTAGAATTGTACTGTAGCACAATGTTAAAAAAAAATATATATATATATATATATTTTATTCAGGCCGTTTTTTTCCTCACAGCCCACAATTATTTTCTCTCTCTTCCTTCTCTTCTCTCCATCTCTGCTCTTTCCTCTCTACGGACCCGACCCAAACGCAACCTCTGCTCTCTCTTCCTTCTCTGTTGGGTCCGGTGTTTGGGTTGTGGTTGGATTGTGGGTCCGATGTTTGGGTCGTGGTTGGGTTATGGGTCCGGTGTTTGGCTCGTGGGTGACGGCGTGGGTGTGGTGGGTGTTGTTGATCGTCGAGCTGGGTTTGGTGGGTGGATCGGTTGGGTTGATCGGAGGGTGGATCGGTTTGAAACAGTAGATTTGTTGATCAGTGGGTGGATCATTGGTAGCTCCGGTGATGATATTTTTTGAATGGGTTTGCTCCGGTGGGTTTCGAATAGGCTGGGTTTCAAATCGATGGTGTGGATTCAGATCGATGGTGGGTGTGGTGGCCGTTGTTGGCTTTGGTTTGAGGGTTTGTGTGTGGCTGTGTGTGGGTCACTGTGTTGGTTCTCTGTTTTTTTTTTTTTTTTTTTTTTTTTTTTAGCTATGACCGGTGCTTAAAGGGGTTGTGGGTGGTGGTGGGTCCGGGGTTTGGTGGCCGTCGTTGGCTTTAGTTTGATGGTTTGTGTGTGGCTGTGTGTGTAGGTCACTGTGTTGGTTCTTGTTTTTTTTTTTTTTTTTTTTTTTTCTGGCTATGACCGGTGCTTAAAGGGGTTGTGGGTGGTGGTTGGGTCCGGGGTTTGGTGGCCGTTGTTGGCGGGTGGCCGTTGTTGGCTCTAGTTTGATGGTTTGTGTGTGGCTCTGTTGATGGGTCTGTGTGGTTCTGTGAGAGGAGCTGGTGCTAGAGGTTGAGGGAGGTTGAGGGAGGCTGAGGAAAAAAAAAAAAAAGGGTTGGAAAGCCTAGGAAAGTAGAACTGAAAAAAAAATTGGTTAAAAAGAAATAATAAAAAAAAGATTAAATAATAATATTTTAATAAGAATAGAGTTTTACGATGTGAGAGGTATTATAAAATAGGATGATATAAGTAATAAAGTGGTTTTTTGGGATGGTATAATAGTATAGGATAGCATTTTTCAATGCTGATGCTCTAAATTGGATCCATTACCAATGTCCTAAGGGATTGCCCCTTTGCAAGGCAATTTTGGCTTTTCCCTTGGGGACAATTGTCTTGATGCTTTTCTTTAAACTCCTTTTCCCACGTAGCATTAATTTAACTCTTCATTCCTATCGTTCTCCTTGGAGCTTGGTCTTCTCTTTGGGAATATGGGCCTTGTGGTTACATAGAAATAGATGTGTGTTCAAAAACTCTGCTCGGCTGCTCCTAGTCCTTCTATTGTCTTTGAGGTGAGTAGTGGATTTCTTCCACTTTGCATGTGAGAGACCAAAAAAAAAAAAAAAAAAAAAACAAAACCACAGTGCAAGTTGAGTGGTGCAAACAAGTAGATAATTGGGTTAAATTAAATATCAGTGGTTCCTCTTTGGGTAATTCAGGTTTGGTTAATGCTGGTGACATAGTTGAAGTTAAAGATCATAGAGGGATTTGAGTTTCAGGCTTCTCAAGGGCTGTAGATATTCCACAAGCGTTACAGCCAAACTTTGAGACACCAAAGACGAGTTGAACTTATTCAACCAACTTCAATTACAACTTGATAAAGGTTGTTCACAAACGGTAGACTGTTTGAACCAACATTGATCACTCAGATCCTGGTATTCTGGTGGTTCATAAAATTGATAAATGTGGAAAAGCCTTACGTGAATGGAGTCTAAGTTGTTTTGGGAATGTAAGGAGGGACTTGGAGTTGAAGAGAAAACAACTTCAGCAGGTCGAGAAGGAGGCACTGGTGTCTGGGGTAAATTTTCGGGTGTTGGAGTTAAGAAGTGAAGTTAATGACTTACTTGATAAAGAGAATAGAATGTGGTTTCAAAGATCACAGTCATTATGGACTGTTCATGGAGATAAAAATTCAATATAATTTCATAGCAGAGGAACTCAGAGGTTTCGGAGAAATAACATTGATGATATTAGAAATTCTTCAGGATATTGGACCACTGATTCAAAAGAAGTGGCAGATTGTCTCATTAATTACTCCCAGATCTTGCTTTCCTCCACGGGCAAAAGTCAACCAGAGGAAACAATCAACATAATTTCTTTGCGTGGTCACCTCAAGTATGAATGAACAGCTTAATTATGAGTTTATGGCATCTTAAACAGATGACACCTCTAAGAGCTCAGGACCTGATGGTATGCTGCCGCTCTACTATCAGAATTATTGGAATCTTGTAGGTATGGATGTTACTTAGTTTGTACTTTCTTTTCTTAATTCTGCTTCCCTTCCTCAACATCTCAACCATACTTTTATTACTCTCATGCAGAAAGTCAATAAGCTTGAACTTGTTTCTAAATTTAGATCTATAAGTCTTTGTAATGTTCTTAAGACTTTTTCTAAGGTCTTGGCTAATAGACTAAAGCGAATTCTACCAAAGATTATCACCACTAAGCATCAAAGTGCCTTAATCAAGAACTGTCTCATCTCTGACAACATCATGGTGGCTTTTGAGACTCTTCCTAGCATGCAACATTACATTTTAGTCAAAGATGGTTTTATGGCCCTGAAGCTGGATATGAGTAAAGTTTATGATAGAGTGGAGTGGTCTTTCTTGGAGTCTGTAATGAGAAAGAAGGGGTTCAATGAATATTGGATTTTTTTTTTTGGTAATGCTTTGTGTCAGAAACAGTCTCTTACTTTATTTTAGTCAATGGGGAACCAAAAGGTTTTATCAAGCCAACAAGGAGTATTAGATAGAGTGATCCTCTTTCACCTTTCCTATTTCTCATATACATTGAAGGGCTCCACAATCTTATTTCTTAAACGGCTCAACAAGATATTATTCATGGATTGTCTTTGAGTTCAAGAAGTTCAAAGTTGACCCATCTTTTATTTGCAAATAACAGCTTTCTATTCTATAAATCTACACCTGAGGAATGTTAGAAAGTGTTGGATATCTTGGGGGTTTATGAGAGGTGTTCAGCTCAACAGATTAATAGAAATAAGACTATTATCTTCTTCAGTAAATTCTACCTCGAAAGATCGGAGGACTCAAATTAAGGAAGCTCTTGAGGTTACATAGATAAAGCAATATGAGAAATATCTAGGTTTGCCCTTTTTTGTGGGTAGGAAAAAGAAGGCCAACTTTGAATACATCAAAGAACATGTATGGAGGATGTCGCAAGGATGGGAGGAAAAGCTTTTGTCATAGACAAGAAGAGAGATTTTGATTAAGGTAGTTGTGCAAGCAATTCCAACTTATTCTATGAGTTGCTTCAAGTTGCCATTGGGTTTATGTAATGATTTGGAGAATTTAATCAGGAGGTTTTGGTGAGGACAATGAGGAGATGGTAGGAAAATTCACTGGGTGGGATGGGAGGAATTGTGCAAGCCTAAGATTGAAGGTGGTATGGATTTTAAAGATTTAGGTATGTTTAATGATGCTCTCCTAGCTAAGCAAGCCTGGCGGTTATTGCATAATAAAGACTCTATTTTATAGGGTTTTAAGACAAAATTCTTCTTCGATTGCTCCATTTTGGAAGTCAAAGGAGTTACGTCAGGGTCTTATATTTGAAAAAGTATTTTGAAGGGTAGGGATGTGCTTAAAAAATCAGTCCGTTGGAGGGTGGGAAGTGGGGAATACATTCTATCTAACTTGTGGCTATCTTTTAGGGATCAACCTCGGCTTCAATTTCCTTTATCTGAAGAGTTATCCACAGCTCATGTAGTTGATCTCATTGATCAGCTCACCAAGCATTGGGATTTAACTCAACTAGATAATTTATTCTTGCCTCACGAGGTTAGTTCTATTTTATCCATTCCTCTTTGCAGAAATCAGATTTAGGATACACTTATTTGGCCTTTTAATCAATCGGGTCAATACTCCATAAAATTTGGTTACAAGTTTTTGGCTGAAGAGTTCACGGACCTAGATCAAAGAGAGTCTTCATCGAGTAAAGTGGAGTGGAAGAAAATATAGGGTTTGACAGTTCAGAGAGCATTTGCAGCAGTGTAGCTATATTGCAATATTGCTATAATATAGCTACACTGCTGCTAAAATGTTGCTCTAGCAGTGGAGCTAAACCTAAAAATTTTAGCTCCACTGCTACAGTGCACATCTAAAAATATATGTGCACTGTTCATGAGGAGCAAAAAAAAAAAAAAAAAAAAAATTTAATCACCGGTGGATTAAAATAATACCTCTCTCTCTCTCATTCACTTTCTCTCTTGCTCATCTCTAAACATTACTCTCTCTCTCACTCCGGCCTCTCACTCTCTCATTCCGAACTCTCACTTCGGCCTCTCACTCTCTCAACTCCGATCTGTCACCGATCCGCCCCTTCTGCCGACCCAGCTCGTCGACATGATCGGAGTGCTTGCTCGCGGTGGGTTCCTCTCAACTCCGATCTCCCAAGCCACCGATCTACCCCTTCTGCCGACCCAGCTCGCCGACGTGATCAGAGTGCTTGCTCGTGGTGGGTTTTTTTTTTTTTTTTTTTTTTTTTTTTTTTTTTTTTCTGCTGTGGACTGGTGGTGTGGTGGTGGTGGTGGTGGATTAGTGGGTGGTGTTGTGGTGGTTGTGGCTGTGGTTGTGGCCGTGGCTGAGAAAAAGATTGGAGATTTGGGTTTTTTTTTTTTTTTTTCCCTGCTGTGGACTGCTGGTGCTGGTGCTGGTGGTGTTGGTGGTGGTTGTGGCAATGGAAAAAGATTGGTGATTTGGTTTTTTGTTTTTTTTTTCTTCCTGGTGGTGGTGGTGGTGTTGGTAGTGGTTGTGGTAGTGGCTGATGGTAAAGGGGGTTGTGGTTGTGGTTGTGGTTGGTTTTTTTGGGTAATGGGATTTATTATTTTATTGTAGTAGTTATAATATTTTATTGTGGTGTTTATATTATTTTATTGTATTGAAAACTAAAATAGATCCACTGCTGCAACATATGTATAGGTAAAATAGATAAAATGACTTTTTGTATAGCTAAATAGCTAAAATTTTTCCTTCACTGCCGTAAATGCTCAAAGGTCAATAATTTATTATGGCGAGCTTGCAAAAACTCTATCCCATATAAACAAAATCTATTCATCCTTGAAGACATTTGTGATCATTGCCATCAATCTTCAGAAGATACTTTGCATGCTCTTTGGAGTTGTCCTTGTCTTTCACCAATCTGGGATTCAGACTCAATGTGGAATTTTCAAAGTTCAACATCTTTCTCTTGGTTTGGGGACCTAGTTATGCATGTTATTGATAGAGGAAAGAACCAAGATCTCTTCAATGTTTTGGTGTGGACAATCTGGTACAGGAGGAACTTGCTGTGAACAAGCAATAAATCATTCCCCATTGGTTAGGTGAGGCCTACTGCAGTTGCTGCTTATGAAGATTTTACTAGAAATCGCCCCAAGTGTTGCTCCATTTCCCGCAGTCTAGCCAGAGTTCGTTTGATTCCTCCACCTCGGCCACTTTTCAAAGTTAATTTTGACGGTGTTGTGTTTAATGAGGATAGGAAGGCTGGTGTTGGGGTTGTGATCCGAAACTGTTTGGGACAGGTTATGGCTTCCATGACAGAGAGGTGCAATCTACCCACATTAGTTAATGAAGTTGAGGCTATGGTAGCAGTCAGAGCTGTAGTTTTTGCACAAGAATTGGGGTTTTCATCTATTATTCTTGAAGGAGATTCAAAGAAAATTATGAATACCTTTAAAAATGATGAACCTTCTTTTGCTTCTTATGTTCATTTGATTGAAGAGGCGAAGTTTTTAGCAAAATCCTTTGTTGTTTTCAGTGTTTCTTATGTTAAGAGACAAAGTAATTTTGTAGCTCACAATCTTGCTAGCTATGCTAGACATATCAGTGATTTGTCGGTGTGGATTGAGAGTTTTTCTTCACATCTTAATGCTGTAGTCTTAGCTGATTTGGATGTTTAGTTTTCAATAAAGTTACAATATTTCTTCTCATTAAAAATAAATAAAATAAAAACTTCAACTACAAGCTATGATAGTTAAAACTTTTGCTAGAGTTGCTGATCTGGTATCGGGCTGTCTTTCAACTACCACTAGGCTTTCTTCTTTGGTTAATGATTGCAAGGCTCTCCTAAGTGAGTGATGAGGACCCAATTTTTGTGTTGATTGCTTCCCTCCCAATTTTTGTGCTAATTGCTTTGAGGGAACCAAAGACCTCCAAATTGGTAAATGGACTACTTGGGAGTACATACCTCCAAAGTGAAAACTCACTCAATAATCATATTTTTCAAACATCCTTTATTAATGAACACAAATACACACACACACACATATATAGCTTTACAAGATAAAGTAACATTCAAAATCAAAGAAAACCAAATCACTATCTCTTATAAGTAGATAAGATTTATTTAAAGACTAACCTAACAATCTGTCATATTCTTATTTGATTATCCAACCCCTAATAACAGAACTATAATCTTGAAATGATAAATTATTTCTGGTGTTTTCAACAGAAACATCTAATGTACAACTTTCACTTACCCTATTGTAACAATCAAATTTATAAAATAAAAAATAAAAATTTGTATCAATGTAATAATACTACTAAAAATAATATGATTATTAACATATAACTTATTAAATTATTTATGTGTCATTCCTATCTAGAAATCGCACTCTCACTTCTTCATTCAGTACATTATGTACCTAGTGCATTACAAACCTCTCCACATAAACATGGGTTTTATCTATTGAACCCACACCAATTAGAGTTTACTTTCCTATAAGAGAAAGGTGTAATACATTAGATGTAATGAATAATTTCACATGTAACTACGATGCTTAAACTTTTTTTAGAAAGAAAAGAAGAAAAAAAGAAGAGAATTGGGTACTCACCTGCAAATTTCCCAAGAAATATAGAAATAGAATCAAGCCAAACATGGAAATAGAAAGTGCAAAGCAGTTTTCCCATATATAGTTACTTGTTTGGAGGTTTTCACCAAGAGAACTGCAAAAATGGCACAAATATAATGTCTAAGATACTAATCTCAAAACTTTATAACTACAATGCATAAAATAAAATAGACAAATTTTAGGGGAAACCAAGCCGTTAGAAGGAGATGTGAAAATCTACACTTGGGCGTTCAAGATCATTAGTTTATGGCCTTCGGTCCTCCCAGAGGACCACGTAAGCAATACCTGATGATCCTCTTATCTAACAATATTGTGCCATGTGTTATAATTTATTAAGTAGGATCCTAATCACTAGACTAGTAATATAAAAAAAAAAAGAACATAAAAACATTAAACATTAAAAAAAAAAAAAAAAAAAAAAAAAAAAAAAAAAACCTTCCCCTTCCCTATTACTGTCATTGACTCCATAACCACCACCACTATCCCCAACTCCTATGTCAACAGCGATATTGGTCCTCCCTAGTTCACTTTAAATAATTTGCAACCTGAATTAAATAAAACTCATTTTACATTTTCTTTTTCTATTTTTTTTTTTTTGTTTTTTTCTCATGGCAAGGTTGTAACCAAATCTACAAAGTGAGTCCCGAGAAAAAACCCAAACTCCATTCGCAATCCAAAGATTCTCATGCACTCGTGGAATGCGACCAGAATTCAGGAACTCCAAATGCCCTAAGATTTATGTACGGCCTCTTTGGCATTATTGATACTTATAGTGGAACTAGCCCAACTGGTCCCATCAGAGAATTTAGATCCGAACATCTATAAAATTTAGCTAGCACTTCAAAAAATTATTTTATTTATTTTACCACCATTTCATAACTCACACTATATCTCGTCTTCTATTTTAACATTCAACACATTAAAATAATAAAAATAATTTCAACTACTTTAACACGCAATCCATTAAAATAATATGTATAAAACAAAAAATGAAAAGAAACGGTTAGTTTCTCCAATCTGCCTCTTTATTCTCTCTTCCCCACCTCTCAATCTGTCTTCCTCAACCTACAGCACAACTAGGCACAAACTCCAAATTGAGAATCAAAACAACCCACGATCAACCACAAAACCCATAGCAACTAGCCACCCAACCACCACTATAACCCATAACCCAAGAAAAAACCCATCCACAACCCACCAACAAGAAACACCTTCCTCAGCAAAAGCCATTCCAAAATCAACCCAACCACAAACCCATGAACCCACTGTGGCCTATTCCAAAATCAATCCCAAGCCATTACCACCATGACCCAACGAGAGAGAGAGAGAGAGAGAGAGAGAGAGAGAGAGAGAGAGAGAGAGAGAGAGAGAGAGAGAGAGAGAGAGAGAGAGAGACGTTGGGGACAGTGAGAAGAGAGTGTTTTTTTAACGGATAAAGTTTGGTTGCAAACTAGGTTGTAGCCTAAAGTTACAATTCCACTTAATATCTTTTTATTGGATGTGAATTTTAACAAATCCACCATTAGATCCATTTTCTTCTTTTATTCTCTATGCTTGCAAAATTTCCAGAAAATCAAAAATCAAAGATCAATTAGTTATGCCATCAATCAAATGTTTAAATTTCAAGTTTTTCTAATCTAAAATTATGCATAAAAAAAATAAGTTTATGAATTATATGGTAAATAACATCTGATTGACATGAAATTTAATATATATGTTAAAAACATAAGAACATACAATCCAACGGATAGATTTTCAGAATATATAGCAATGTTTATTTTTTTAGTGGGAGTTAAAGTTTTAGCCTTAGAATACAACTAAGTTTTTAACCAAATTTTGTCATTTTTTAATTGAAGGAAAGAGATAGAATTGAATAAACAATGGGGTTAAACGTTCAACTTGTTGCTATAGTAAGTACTATTGATAGCAGTTTCCTGTAGCTTGTTCCTAAAAATTTTTGGATATAACCAACCGAATGTATGCACTTTATTCGGTATTGAGATGCTAAAATAGCATTTTGAATGTGAATGCTCTTAACGACTAAGCCAAAGAATTTTGGGTGTGTAAAAGAAACCCCATGAGAAATTTGGTGGCAATTTAATAAAGGGTGCGTGGAATGGAAGGTTAAAATCAAGGAGACAGGGAAGAGTTTGACGATGAAGGGGGATGGTTTTATATATATATATATATATATATATATATAATATAATATAATATAAATGGATTGCTAATTAGGATTTGACTCGATAAATAACACATGGTTCAAGATAAGGTTTTCCTAAAATGCAAAGCTTGGGTCTATTAGACCCGTTATAATGGTGACATATGTTCATTTTTGGTCGCGTGCCATCATCCCAGCAAGCATTGACCTAAGCCTAACTCCTTCCTTCAAACCAAATTAGAGAAAGATCGGAAGAAAATTCCTTCAAATTAGATTGCATAGTTCAACACTTCTTTTATATTAAAACAAAAGTTCATTAGAGAAGAGAGTGGAAATTGGTGGATTAACAAATGTGTGACGAGGAATTATGTTCTTGAAAAATTTAAACGACGAGAAATTAATTGTTATAGTCACAAACATCAAATTTAAGAATAGATTAAACATAGAAAAATAAAAGTCTAATATGTGCAAACCTCAGATTTCGCATGCCCCACCAGAAACTGAAAAATAATTTTTGTGGAAAATCTGGCGATTCTAAGACACCAGACTCAAGGGCTGGAAGAAATATTCCAAAGTCAAAGGTCGACGTTTTATTTGGGACATTTATTCGGCAAATATCATTTATAAAAGAGAGATCTCTAGGACTGCGATCACAGTTAAAAGAAGTTCCATCACATCTAGTACGATTACTATCACACGCTACGTGCCAGCAAGCTGCTAGTCGTTGAGTAGAGAAAAAATACCAAAACGCTCCCAATACCTAAAAGACCACAAAATCATTAATTAAACATTAATAAACTATAATGAAGATATCCTAACCAATTATTATTAATTGTGAGCAATAATAATAAGAGAAAAAAATAACTGTAGACACGATGAAACTTCTTAATATCTTTAAAAGATTATAAGAAAGGTATTAGACCTGTTAGTACACTAGATTTTCCCTGTTCTAACTTAACTAACTTACCTCTCAAAAGAAAGGTATTAGAAATAAACCATTACTCAATATTTTTTTTTATTGGAGGTGAATTTTAACAAATTACTATTAGATTATATCTTTTTCTTATATCTTCCATCTTTGCAAAATTTCTAAAAACTTAAAGATCAATAACTTTGTCATCAATAAATTGTTTAAATTGTAAATTTTTGTACCTTAAAATTATGTATAAAATATAACATTATAGATCATATAGTACATATTATCCGATTGACACAAAATTTAACATGTGTATTAAGAATGTAAAAAACACGCAATTCAACAGTTAAATTTTCAAAATATGTAGTAATGTTTATTGTATTGAGTAAGATTATAGTCTGAGGGTCCGTTTAATTGAAGAGGTGGAAAAGTAGGAGGATAGAAATTGGTGTGGGAGGATAGAAAAGATTTTATTTTCTCTTTTTTGTTTGGTTAGGAGTGGAAAAGTGGAGTGATGAAAAAAATGAGTTTGAATAAATTTACTTATATACCCTTATTAAAGAATGATGCCCAATTAAAACAAAAAATTGATAAATAACCACAAAAAAAGAGTAAGCAGCCAAATTTATTAAAAAAATAAAAACCATGTCCAAAAAAAAAATCACATCTAGTTAAAAAAAAAAAAAAAAAAAAAAAAAAAAAAAAAAAAAAAAAAAACTATCACGCCCAAGCCCTAAAAATCAAAAAGAAAAAAAAGGGCAATGTTACTACCGCGAAGAAAAACAAAACAAAAAAAAAAAAATGCAACAAGGCAACATTACTGGCTAAGGGAGAAGAAAAAAAAATAAAGGCAACTTAATGACCTGTTTGGAAGTTTAAAAAAAGAGGGTGAGTAAAGTAGAGGGAGGGAGAGTAATTCAATTACCTTATTTGGAAGTTTTTTAAAGAAAGAGGGGGAGGAGTTTGGAGGGGTTTGGAAGGGTTTCAACCACCTCTAACCCCTCATTTTTAATTCCCCTAAATTTGAGAGATTTGGAGAGAGAGTAAAGTAGATAAATTATTGACTAGATAAATTTTTCAATTTACCTTTTCTAAATTAATAATGGACCAATGTTGTAAGTCTATTTTCAAATAAGGGTAAATTTGTCTATTTTAATTATTTCCTCTCCTCTCCATCCTAATTTTTAAAACATTCAAATAAGGGGAAGAACTAATTACTCCCTTACTTTTTACTAATTTTAAAAACATCCAAATAATATGGAGGGAAACCATTCCCCTCTACTCTCCTCCCTCTCTAAACTTCCAAACAGGCCATAAAGAAGCCCATTTGCACATGCACATGAGCCTTTTTGTCAATCAAAAAAAAATCCATCTCCACTCAATTTTCTCTCCATTTTGGGAAAAAAACATTTTGGTGAGACGGGGGAGAAAAAATCCGGACCCCACCATTTATTTTCCATCCTTCCTACCCAACCAAACACTTTTCAAAAAAGTTTTTCTTCCTTTTCTCTCCATAGTTTTCCATCCACCCTATTTCATCTCCAAACACACATATCCTTAGGTTATAACCAATTTTGTAGCTAAATTTTGTCCAAAAAGTAATGTAGGATAGTAGGATTATCACCCAAGGCTAATTTAGATAGAGGAAGATGAGGGGAGAGTAGAGGGGAGCTGAGTAAATTTGGTCGGAATCGAAACTAGCCACAAGTTGATAACATGAAACCTTTGGAATCTATATATATATAAATTTTTTTTTTTTTTTGGTATGTTGGTTCATTTGAAATGAATGTTTATCAAAGCCAACAGGATATTGATAAAATATCAAAACTTGTCAAGAATAAATTTATGTTGCAATTGGAAACTTAGATTTGGAATTGGATTTGGATTTTAAATCAATAGATTTGAAATGCCATGATTTCAAATCCATTGATTTTAGATATCATTTCAAATTCAAGAATTTTAAAGGTTTAAAATTCTTGGTAGATTATATTTGTCAAATCCAAATCCTTGACCTTTTTTAAACCATCCAAATTTGGTATTTAGATTTTAGTTACCTAAATCCAAATCCATATGTCCAGTCCTGCCATCCAAATACACACTATTAATGAATATGAAATTACTCTGTAATCAAACTTACATGTCCAGCGAGGATGTATAGAATGAAATTCAATGGAGCTTTGACCCGTAAGATTCTATCAAATTTCTTGTCATTTGTTATTAGTTTCCTCCAGGATAGGTAGATTTGATAAACTCTTGGCACATTTTGGAAGAGAACAACAGCGTTCAAGAATTTTACTTTATGTGTAGATTCTGTGCCTCTCATTTCTGAAATAATAATTCGAATTGCCACCTGAATAGATTACAAAAAATTTCGTGTTTAGAGCGAATGGACAAAATCCATGTGTAGGACAATGATAATTTAAAGAAACTAGTGATTTATGGGTGTAGTGGAAATTAAACTAGGATTTAATCTTTAAGGGGGAAAAATTTTGAGTCCATTTTTTTATTAAAAAAATTTTAAAATAAGAAATAGATTAATAGTCCGTTTGGATTGAGGGGGAATAGAGTAGAATTGACACAAAATTAACTTATTTTTAACTAACTCTACTCTACTCCACTCCCTTTCACTCTCCCTCCCTCTCCCCTCAATCCAAACAGGCCCTAAGATTCAACACTAAATTAATACAGAAAAATGTAAACTATTTTTTTTTTTTTTTTAAAGAAGAAGAAGAAGAAAACGGAAATGTAAACTAGCATTTACTAATTGTTGACAAAATAAAAATATAAGGAACAACATAAAAGAATTATTTTTTAATACCTGTCAACTTAATCATCAATTAAAGTAAAACTCAATAATTTTTAATCCTCAAAAATCACTTACGATTGATTTTATATTGAGTTTTGGGGTAATTTCCCTTTAAATGTACAAAATTTAAGAGCCAATTAGAAAACTTTCATCTACTTTATTGTGAAACCTAGTTTTGACAATTTTTTTATTTGAAAAATCAAATGCTATACTTGAGTATAATCAACAAATAAATTAAATGTTATATTTATTACTAGATTATATTTCCAATATTTTGTTAACTAAAAAGCTAATTAATATTGTCAAATAAGAATAAAATAAAATAAAATTTTAATTTGATAGTTACAATGAAAGATGGTGGATTTAAACTTTGGAAATCTCCATTATAAATGTCAGGAGATGACAGTTAAACTATAAAGCTTTTGAAAAAAAAAAAAAAAGAGCTTATTTACAAACAAAGATTTGACACTATTCAACTTTGACTGCTTAGTATTACAAACATAGGTTTTATTTACAAATTTTACTGTATGAGTATCAAAAATTGATGTCACAATTTTGCACACATCATAAAAAGTAATTCAAATACTCATTTATTTTCTCATTGAAGTATCCTCAATTATATTCCTCGTTACATCACTTTGTAATTAGAGTCAAATTGTACTAATTTTGGAATTTCTAAAAAAAATTATGGATTAACATAAACTTAACCCCATAAAGTGAATTAGTCATATTAAAAGATAAGAATAGTACATTTAATATAAAATATTAACTGATGTCCCCCTTACCTGTGGGATGGGAAGAATAGTTAGAATGTCGAGAATGAACCGAGGCCACAAATATTTCTGAGCTATTTTCCAAGCATTTGTATTTAACTCAGGTTTTGCCAGTTTTCGAAGTTCCTCGTCAATAAAACCAGTGCGAAATTGCAATATAATATGCAGTAGGTGAATGATATCGAAGAAAGATCGCAAAACGAGAGTTGTTTTCCACAATCTACCGTCAAACCCAATGCACTTATTCTTTCGATCGATCACAGGAAGGTAAAAGAACAATGGATCCACTGCTACTGCAGTCATACATGACAATACAAATCCTACCCTCCATCTTTTAAGGAATTTCTCCCTCGGGTCAAGAATATCAAGAATATATGTCTTCAAAGTTTTTTTTTCTTTCACTGAATCAAGTCCACCATTCTTAAGAACTTGCCGCTGCCCCTCAATGTCGCCCTTCCTGAATAAAACACCACAAATATAAAATTAGGGAAAACAATTGTAATTTTGCTAGGGGAGGCTTAGGTCCCCTAGTGCAATTAATCGCTTCCCTCTCAAAAACATTTTTGCTGCTTCCATTTTTTAACTTTTTTTTTATTCAGTTGAGATTGAAAGTTGCTTTGTAGTTAGTACCACACCTTATCTTAATCTGATTCAGTATGTCCTGTGCATTGGACCCTATAGAATGCTACCACATGGTAGCATCTTATCGAGTGTCATCCTATCAAGTCTAGTACACAGGACACTAGACCCAACCTGAACTCATTAGTAATAATAGTTGATTGATCAAATAAATTCAATTAGAGTAGGATTAGGATAGAGTTTTAATAGTAGATTATAAGAAGTTAGTATTTATCTAGTCTATTTGAAAGTTTGTATTGCAAAAATTTATGAGTAATGCTATCAGTCGTTCGATATTACAAGTTTTACTACATTGATCTTATAAACAAATGTGTCACCATTCACAAAGAAACAATTCAAATATTCAGTTATGAGATAATTGAAACCCACCAATCACATTCATTGTCACATCAATTTATAAGACTTATGTAGTAAAATTCGTAAAACTTTTAACATTTTCCTAAATTACATGGAGGTTTGGACCCACCACCCAAAGCGGTTCTATTTTTTGTGGTCTTAGCATTGTTCCAATTACACTGCAATACATGAAATAGTTTAGCAAGATATGATTTTCTCTTGCTTTTTTTACAATATGTAATTTGAAGTAACTGTCTCGAAGGAAAAAAAAAAAACAATGTATAGAGATTCTGAAGGTATTTTGGTATGACAATTTTTGGGGTTTTTTTACGTATATTTTTTGAGGTTTATGTTTTCTTGAGTTCAAAAATGGCTATAAATGTTTTATGCCTTAATGAGAGGTTTTTTTTTTTTTTTTTTTTTTTTTTTGGGTCTTTGAAAAATGACTTTGCCTTGACCTACTTTTTTTAGTATTTCAAACACCCAAAAAAAAGGTTTTTTTTTTTTTTTTTTTTTTTTTAACAAACGACTCCTTAGGCTATGGCAAGAAAAGATAAATGTTACCCTTCATCTCAAATTGTTTAGCCCACTTAGGAATCCCAACTATTTAGGAAATTATCATTAAATGTCTTATTTCTTTAAAAATAAATTATAAGTTTCCTAAATTACCCTTAAACAAATTTATCAAAAATTTAAACAACTGTACATATAAAAAATAAAAAAAATAAACTTGTATTACCAAAATAAATAATAGGATAAATTCCATTCATACCCCTCAAGATTTGGACTAATATCATTTAGGTATAAGATTTTTCAAAACTAACTAATTTGACCCCTAAAACCAATTTAATCCTGAAATCAGTTGAGAAAAAATAACTAACTTTTAAGGAAATAAATTAGCTTTAGAGACAAAATTAGCTAGATTTAAAAAATCTTGGATCTAGTTAGCATTAACCCAAATCTCAAAATATGATTGTAGAATTTACCCTGAATAATAATAATAATAATAATAATAATGTCAAGCAAAACGAACTAACCTTGCACTATTCCCTTGCCGATTGCAAAGATAACTCATAATTGCTTTTTTGAGAATCTGGATATTCTGATGACTCTTAACTAATGCTTACCGATGATTCAATGTCCAAAATGAAGAATCAAACTTTAAACTGTGTCTGGACCCTGCGAACTTTACCAGAAAACTCTGGATTTTGATCCCTGGAAAATTGGAAAACATATTTGTGCTTAGAAAAATAGTGACATACTACCAATTTTCATTTATCTCAAATGCAACTTCCCATGACCTTACAGGTGTGCACCTTAAGGCTTTTTCATTTTTTTTTTTTTCCTTGGAAGAAATAAGAAGATTTTCTTGAACCATTCAACTCACAGTCACAAGATTCACAACTATTGACTTGGTTTTGGCCTGAGTCCAGTACTTCAGGCCACTGGATCTGACACGTTTCGGATTCGTGTTCATATCATGCATCTCATAATGTACTAGAGTCTGAAACTTTGGACGGAAGATTTTCTCCTTAGCTTAATTGTTCAGAGTATGTAACAATAATAAACATAACAATAAGTAGTTCTAACCTCTAAATATAAATCCCCATAGAGTAGAAGAGAATGTGAATTTATATAAAACGTAAATCGAACCTGACAAACTCAAGTCGCACGCATTTTAGAAGGTGGAGCAATGCATAAAGTGGCAGAAGTTGGCTTTGTTATGGGGAGTTTAAGAGTGCGCAGAGGCAGAGCAGATGCAAGTAATAAGCAAGAGCAATTCCTAGCTTGCTCTTAAACAGAGTGTGAAGTTTGAGAGCCATTCACAATGGTCAATCCCTCAAGTATTCTAATATTGTCGTTTGTTCAGCTACCGACAACATAAGTTCAGATTCTTTGAGTGGATATTTTTCCGGTCTTGGATGAGAAGGTACGTTTCACTGACATACCGACACTAACGAGCAGAGTTGAGATCATTTTAGCTCACACAAGAAGCTGGCCCTAACTAGAATCCAAGTATAGACCTAATTATTATTTGTGTAAAAACTCAAAACTTTTTATTATACCGACGCTACCATCGTTATCTTATCTTCTCAAAATGAACTTTAATGTGTTTGATCTATAAAAAAAATGTTTACAGGACAAGGAGGAACCGGTGAGGCACTCAGACCAATGCTTGTCATTTCTCTTGACGGGTCAGTCAGTCAGTAAGTCAGTCAGTTTTTTACTTTTAGAAGTTGAACTGTTTGGTTTGATTCGGTTCATTTTCTTCTATTTCAGTCAAAGTGCTGCAACTTCTAATTACTAGGGAGCTTAGGTAACTGTACTACTGTGGGGTAAGCAAGGAAAGAATGGGGTGGAACTTGCCACCCGGACATAAAGTAATTGAAATATTTTTCAACTGGTCGTTAATTTATATATATAATAATAGGTGAAGCAGAGAGAAAATCCCATTAGATTTCAATTGGATTCTCAATTTTACGCCACTTGTCCTAACCAAAACTCAAAAAAAAATTTAAATAGATTATAAATTTGACTTCAATTTTGTGTCATGTATCTTATCTAAATTTTCTAATTTTTGTGCCCAAATAAATGATGCATTAACATTTAACACATAAGCCAATAAAACCACAATAATAATGCTCATTGGCCTCAGCAAAAACATCTTACCTGCACACTTTCATGGAGATTATAAATTGGACTCCAATTTTGTGTCATGTATCTTATCTAAATTTTCTAATTTTTGTGCCCAAATAAATGATGCATTAACATTTAACATGGAAGCCAAGAAAACCACAATAATAATACTCATTGGCCTAAGTAAGAACATCTCACCTGCACACTTTTATGGGTGATCTCAATAGAGTCTGGAGCTCTTCTAATCCCACAACCAGAACCAAGGAGTCCAACGAGAAAGACTATAAAAGTAAAACATCATCTCCTCCTAATTCCATATCTTCATCCCATGTCTCCTCCTCTCTCAACCTCTACCAACTAGATCCACACACTGCCCTCTCCTCCTCCTTACGGATTTTTTAGAGCAAGACCGGGTTCAAACACAATGTTCAATCCCACTCTTCCTTGCTTCACACTCTCATACATTAGCGCTTCATTGGCGCCTCCAAGAAGATTCCAAACTCAATGATTAGTTCTTATTTTTTAATAGTTTTTAGTGTGTCTGGATTAAGATTTTGTTAATTTGTTAAAAGTGACAAAAATATAATCATATATATTATATTAAGTTGAAGTTCAATTTTAGAATTCAAATTGAATCAAATTGATTTCTAATTGTAGTTTAATTTTGTGCTATGTGTCCAATTTGATTTTTAAATGTTGGTGTTAAGTTACTTCTATTCATAATGCTCAATGTGGAAATTGAATCTACTAAGATAAACATCTTATCATCACAATTGTTAATATTTCCGTGCGTAAGCACGGACTACATGCTAGTTTGTATAATGCACGGAAAATGTATTGGGTATAATATATAATTTAATTTTTTATTTATTTTGCTACAACACCAAAATTGAATTTGTAAAATAAAATCATATAGCTAAAACATTTGTTAACAGTTATACGTTTCAAACATTTATTAAACTATATTATTATTATTATTATTATTATTATTATCAACTTAACAGTATTTTAATATATGATACCAACATGCTTCAAGAAAATGTCCAACACTGAAAACAATTTCGAAAACAAACTCAACTAAACAGTTTGATGAATAAATATATTACAATCTATAATATAAGCCAAGAAATAAACTTTGAAACCAATATGAACAAAATCCACGTCAAACAAAACCATTTCGATCATTAAGAATATGACTCACTAAAGTCATGAAAAACACAGGATTCATTACAAAAGAAAAAAAAAAAAAAAAGAAAAAAAAGCATCTTTAGTCTTTATAGATTTTGCCTAAGTATCCAGATACGATGACACATACTCACACAAAAATCATTAAAGAAAGAATCAAAGAACATACACAACATGTACATACGCTATGAAAGTAAAAATAAGAAAAACAAAAGAGACGTAAACACGGACAATTAAAGAAAAAATATAGGAAAAAAAAGTTAGGAATAGAAATATAAGATAAAGATGGGTTACCCTCAAAAAGAATAATCCATGGATATTCATTGAAATCTTCTAGATAATTTCTGATAATAGAAAAAATAAAACCCAAAAGTTATGATGTTAAAACTTCCAAAAGGCCAAAAAAAAAATTTTTAAAAAAAATCAGAAGATTCAAAGCTTCAAAAGTATTGAAATAAAACAATATATATATATATATATATATAATTACGCAATAGAGAAATACAATAGAAAGAAGGGAATCCATGATTATAGCTTTTCTACTATTGAAATTGGCCAGACAATTAAATGTATTGCAAAAAATGAACTTAAAAATTCATATGTAAACCAAACAATTAGAAGATTTTGAGCCAAGAATTTATTAAAACAAAACAAAAATTATGTGACTACACAATGGAGAAATATAATAAACAAAAAAAATATGTCTACACAACATAGAAATATTAGAGAAATATGAGTTACCTTTTAAATGTTAAAATTCAAAATATTAAAACTTTTAAAAGGTTAAAAAAATTTGAAGATTTAATTAAAAGATTCAGGCCCAGCAATTAAATAAACAAAACAACAATTGACAAACTTATAAGAAAAAGCAACAAATCTATAATTTTTATTGAACAAATCAAATAACTCTAATCTTGATGCATTGACCGAAGAAGGAGAGGAGTTTAATACATAAGTGGAATATGTGAATTGTGAAGCATGAGCTGCCCTCAAAAAAAATCTTAAAGAAAAATAAGTTTTAAGAAGAAAATTGTGTTGCGGCAAAAGAAGATAATAGCAGATCTAATCATAAAATCTAAAATAAAAAGAATTTAAAAAAAAAAAAAAATAGTGGTGACCAACAGCCATACATATAAATATAAGATATTGACCTACCTTTATAAAAAGATGTCAGTTTCAATATTCATTTTGTGGTGAGGGTCCTCAAATATCATCTTCTCTGCAAATAGTTTTTGGGGCTTAGGTTTTCTATGCAATCAATTCTTAAATAGGAGAGAGTAGAGGTGGTGGGAGAGTGTCCTTATTTGACTAATAGTCTAATTTGCATTGGAAAAAGAAAACAGTGATGAGGTGGAAAATTTAATTTAATTTAAATAATATTATGCTAACGTGGAAAATTGTGGGAACTTCAAAAGTTTCGGTTTTATACATATATATAGATAAGTTTTTTTTTTTTATTATTACTTCAACCGTGTTAGCAATTGCACGCCTTACCATATATGTAAATTTATATTGTTTATTAATTAATGAATTCATAGTAAGAACTAAATTTATTATAAATTAAGAATAATATAAACTAAATTAACTATTTTCGTGGCCAAATTAATTGTGAGGTGTGACCTAAGATGTACAACCAAAAATACTGTCTGTTTAAAGTTGTTTTGTTTTGTCTGTTTATGCCACATGAAAGACTGTCGCTGACTCTGATGTGAAAGTAAAGCCCGTTTGCCCCTGTTTGGTAAGTGTGTTTGAGCACACTTTTGAACATTTTAAACAATATTATACATATTTGCACACACTTTTTTACTTAAACGTATATCAAAAACACTCAAACAATACTACTCAAACTCATTCACCAAACACCCCTAAATGATTGAAAATTTTATTTTAAACTTTGTGTTTTACAGCATGATTCCACTCACCCTAAAAGAACGTGCCAAGGTTGAATGTATTTTGCATGAGTATATATATTGTTGTTGTTGTTGTTGTCGTCGTTGTCATTGTCCACAAGTCGAGTCGAGTCGATTTTGGACCTAACCTAGACTTGACCTATCGACATCGAGTGAAGGGCTAAGGAATCCGAAACCGATCGCTAGAAAAATTGGTTGAGTCGGTTTTCGAGTGAGGACGAGTGTCAATCAGACCAGGTCGATCACCGGAATTTAAAAAAAAAAAAAAAAAAAAAAAAAAAAAAAAAAAAAAAAAAAAAACGTTGTTGGAATCTGGAAATTTGCCAAAATCTGGAAAATGTCGTCGAAATCTGGAAAATGTTGCCGTAATTTGCATTTTATTGCCAGAATCTGCATTTTTTTTGCTGGGATCTGCATTTCTCACTAAAAATTGTTGGAATTTGGTCGAATCTAGCTAAATACCACCAGATCTAGTCAAGATCTCACCAAATCTGGTCAAGATCTTGCTGGATTTGGCTTGTTTTTGTAGGATTTGGCCGGATTTTTGTATAGCTCCAGTCAAGTTCAGATTGCTCAGGTTTTGGAGATGCAAACCCGCCACTCGACCTGCCGGTGTCAGTTTTTGAGAACAAAAACCCGTCGCCAACTGACTAGACCTTCAGTTTGGGTTGGAATCGAGTCGGCATCGAGCGATTTGGCTGGGTTGTCGGGCTCCGGTCGGGTTTGGACAGCCATAGTTGTTGTTGTTATTAATGGTGGTTTTTAGGCCTTATCATTTTTCTCTCCCCTTCTCCTCCTAACCAAACATTCTTTCTACCCATTTTCTCTCCTATTTTTCTCTTTTTTTGCATCCTCCCCAAAATCATCACAACCAAACATACCCACTAAATAAAATAAAGACTCTAAAGTCTTCACAAATTATATGAAATTATATCAAACAATATGTGTGCGCATAGCCAGCTTAAGATAGTAGGGAAATAATTTTAAAGGATTCTATTTATATCTAAATATAACTTAAATAATATTTAGTTTGTTTTTTATATTATAATTTTTTATTTCAAATATATTATTAATATGATTAAATCACTCAAAGTAAGCTAATGATAATACAAATTTTACTAAATAGGTTTTACAAAATAACTTATCACCAATTTTTTTTTTTTTAAGTAATTCAAACATTCTATTATATTGTTCAAGTGGCACCAATCATATTTGTGCGGGTGAAAATGATTAACTACCCTCTTAAAGACACAATTAATTTGTAGTATGGGGTTACTAATAATCCATAGTGGAGATTTGAATAAGAACAAAATTCTATGTGAAAATTAGGAAGATGAAGCTATATTATTCATGCAATTAGAAACAATACAATACACTTGGTTACTTTCTTCTCAAGAACATGCTCTTGAATATGTTCTAAAGCTCTATTTTCTCTTCACAATTCTCTCTCTCTCTCTCTCTCTCTCTCTCTCTCTCTCTCTCTCTCTCTCTCTCTCTAAGTTTTTTTGTCTCACTTTTTGTGTGTTCTCCTCTTTACCCTTATTCTCCCTTATATGTGCACTATTTTCTTCTTTGGAATGTGCTGTCCCTACACAATTGAAGGGCTTCTTTTCTCATCAGGCTCTGGCTTCCCTACTTTCATGATAAATGGAGACTTTTGGGGCTTCTTGCACTATTCAGGCCAGTCATTCATCAATTAATGTGATTACGTCAAGTAAGTGAGTCTTATTAATGCGGAGGTGACTGTTGCTTTATTAGGAAGTTTCAATAGGCTTCCTCGAACAATTATGCATTTCCCATAGTTCCTCCTCAGTAGCTCGGCAAGTGCATCATCCTCAGTAGCTTAGTAAGTGTCTCATCCTCAGATTCCGATCTGTAACATTCCCAAGGAGTACAATATCCGAACTTAGTATGTGGTCTGAGGTTTGACTCTTTCAAAGTGGTCAGCCATCAGAATGGGCGGGTCAATATTAAGCCTATTTTCATTCGAGGTCCAATATCACTTGGGCTTAAAAAACTACTTCCCTACAATATTTTTGCCATGTCAGTTTGTAAATTTTTTGTTGTAAAATTTTTAGTAGTTTTAACATTTTTCATTCACTTAATGGTGATTGAGTTGAATTTCTATTAATTTATAATTTATTTTTGGAAGAAAATGCTAAAGTTATTACAAATCTATATATAATAATAATAATAATAATAGGTGAAGCTGAGAGAAACTCAAATTAGAATTCTAGATTAAAGTTTCAATTTTGTGTCATGTGTTCTAAATATTTATTCTTAAACAGTTTTATTTCTTAATTTTAGAATCAAATGCGGGACCACATTATAAATATACATCCAAATGAGTTATTAAGTACAAAAATTGAAAAGTCTAAAATAAATGAATCCTAAAATTTTTAAAAAAAAAGTGCTTCACAATAATAATAAATAAATAAAATATGGAAAATTTACATTTTATACCTAATAATATTCTTACAAATTTTTTTAAAGAGTTAATAAAACATAAAAATGACTATCAATAGTATTTAAATTATATATATAGGAATTATATTATGTATCTTATTGTATATCTTTAAGTGTATCCATGCATATATATGGAGTTACAAGCTAGTTATACTATTTAAAAAAATAAAAAATAAAAAAAGCTTACAAATTAGTATGACAACGAGATGACACTTCAACAAAAGAATAAATGAGTATTGAATTAGTACTTCTTATGATTGGTGACATATCAATTTACCTATTTTAACACACAATTTTACAACTCACCTAACATCCCATTTCTTATTTATCACATCCAACCAAACACTATTCATTTATTTATTATAAACTTTATATATATATATATATATGGATAAAACTTAGGTACAATACTTTAGGTGTTATTTATTAAATTCACCTCTTAAGATTTAACCATATGGCTACTTAACTAAAAAATATTCTTCCATCCCATGAGAAAAAATCCATATGACAAAATCTTAAAAGGGGAACCTAAAGAACGGTACCTAAATACTCTCTCTCTCTCTCTCTTTATATATATATATATATATATATATATATATATATATATATATATATCTTTTTGAAGCAACCCAGCAACCTCAAACCCACCGCTGCAACACCACCATCACTAACAACCACTAAACTCATATCCACCACTGCCCAACAAACCCACATTAACTACACACACTACCAACTATAACAACCACAATCGCCACCACCCCGCCACAATCAACAAGCATCACCAAAACCATCGTCAATAACCACCACCAAAATCACAAACTTATCAAAATTCTCCACAAAACCTAGAACAACAAACCCATCCATCACCCACCACAAACCCATCTACCACCCACCTGATCCATATCCACCCACCAATCCACAGCCCAATTGCCAATCCACAACCACCCAAAATAGAGAGAGAGAGAGAGGGTGAAGAGATAATAAGAAGTGAGAGACATTACTTTTTACTTTAATAGAAGAGAGAGACAATAAAATTATCATTTTTATTTTACCATCACAACTACAACAAATTCTATATTTAAGAAGTTAATTTAGCTATATGCTAAAAAATTTAGAAATGGTTCTCGATTATTGCTTTCTTTTTGTTGTTTTAGATGCTAAAGTAGAAATTTCGGTGTTTTGAACACTTTGATGCTAATGCTCTTAAGAGTATTAGTACAACCCCCCAAATTCCTATTTTACATCCCAAACATGTTAAAATCCTTCTTTATCCTGGTGTGTAAACATAAATTTACAACCCTGCTATAGTAAGTATGGGCATATAATAAGGATGACAAAAATTACCCGACCCACGGGTACCCAACCTAAACCCAACCTTAATGGGTTGGGTTTTACCCAACCCGCGAAACAAATGGGGCGGGTTTGGGTTTTAAAAATCCAACCCGTAATGGGTTCGAGTTGAGTGCGGGTATTATGCATACTCGCCCCGAACCCGACCCGTATACATATATTATATAAAATTTTTTAAAAACTCTAACTATAAATAATACTAACTTTCTCATTTCTCTAACCCTAATCCTTCATTCTCATCCCTCACTCTCAACACTCAGCCGCCCTCCCTCTCCCTCACTCTCACTCTCATTTGCTGTCGCTACCCTCCTCTTTGCCTCCCCAACCTCGTTGTGACGTTCCCTCCTCCACCTCACCGGCCAATCCTCCTTGCCCACCTCACTACACCACTCACTTTCTCAAACTCCACATTTTGCAATGCTCTCTCACTTTTTCATAGCAAACTCTCTCTCACAAATCCAAACCCTAGTCGCCGCCATCTCTTTCTAGAAATTTGATTGTGGATGTGAGTTTTTGATCTATAGTTGTGATGGTGTGGGTTTTGATCTATGGCTATATGGGTTTTGATTTGTGACTGTGGGCACATGAGTGGGTTTTGATCTGTGAATGTGATCTGCACTTCTTTTTATCCTTTTATCTCCTTTTTTTTTGGGTTTTGTTCTCTCTCATTGCAAAAAATAATTAGGATTTCTATATTATGATTTGTGAATTTGGGTAGTTGTGTTTGTAGTTGAAAATGAAGAAAATAGAAAATTGAATTTTTTTTTTTTCAAAGATTTGGCCCTCTAGTTCAGGCTTGAAAACAGAAAATTTGAAAAAAAAAAAATTAGGGGCATGGTGGGCAAGGCTCGTGAGGGCCTAACGGGGTAGCTTCAAGGGTTTTAAAAAAAAAAAAAAAAAAAACCTATTTAGTAAACAGGGTGGATTGGGGTTTTACGGGGTGGGTGGCAAGTCAAGTTCGGGTTTAAAGAAACCCCAAACCAAACCCGTTGCCATTCCTGGTATATAGAACCTGCTGTAGTAGGTATGTAAAATTAAAAAAAATATTATTTTATTTCCCATTTCTTCTCTTTATGACTATCTGACTCTTTTGTTTTCTCTCCTCTCTCTCTTCTTTCTTTTTCTTTTCTTCTTCTCTGACTCTTCTTTTTTCTTCTTTCACTCTTTGACTCTCCTATCTTCTCTATTCTTTCTTTGACCCTTTCTCTCATGATTTTTTGGCAATGGATTGGTGGTGCTATGGATGGGTGGTGGGTCTTGCGGTTTGAGTGGTAGTTGGTTGAGATTTTGGGTCGGTGGGTTGCGATTTGGGTTTCAATGGAGGTGGCAGGCAGAGTTCTGGTGGTAGTTGCGTTGGTGGTTGTGGTTTGAGATCTGGGTTTCAATGGTGTGGTTGGGTTTTTGGTGTTTTAGATCCCTGTTCCAATGGTGGTGTCCATTTAGTGTTTCAAGGGTGGTGTTGGTTGGGTGTTTCTATGTTTATTTTGAATTTGGATCACTTGTTGATTTTTGTATTAATGGATTTGGTTGTTAGGTAGCAAAAAGAGACAGAGAGAAGAGGAAGATTGGTTGCTGGTAGGCAATAGTAGAGAAAGATAGAGAGAGAGAGAGAGAGGAAAAAAATAGATAGAGAGGAAGAGAGAGAAAGAATAAATAAATGAATAATATTGGTTGGGATGTGAAAAATAAGAATTGGAATGTTGATGAGAATGCAAATTGTCATATTTTTCTCCCTTAATGTTTAGTCTTTTATACTTATTTGGTGCCTAAATGTACTCATTATTCTTATATTTTGATTTAGGATGCAAATAGAGGTATTAAGTGCAAAACGTAGCTAATTGGGTGATTTTGGACAGTTTCGGCATTGCTTTGTAATTTGCGCATAACTCTCTCATTAGAGCTCTGATTGAGATGATTCAAGATGCTATGGAACGCTAAGAAAAATCTCTATAACTTTCATGTTTTGAGTTTTGAGAGATATTGGATGCATCAAGGTCGAAATTGGGCTTTAAGTTACTACACCTGCATTGCTAACGTTATAGAATGTTCCTTTGCCTGAAATTCTAATACATGATGCGGTTTATTTTCAGAAGCTTCCACATTTGGTGCACGAAAACTTCAGCTGAAAAACACTAATTTCCTAGTTATATTAGGACTTTGTTTTGTTTTTAATATTTTCCTTAATTAGTCAGATTTGGATATTATTATTTAGAATATTTTTGGGAGATTTTGTAGGCTTGGGAAAAGGGGAATTAATGTGTAAAAGAGGGGAGGAGAAATCAGATTGGACACACACACCACTCTCTCCCTTCTTCTCTAACTTCTCCTTTGAGTTTTCATCGTGGCCTTTCTTGGCTAAACTTTTATACTTGGTGAAAAGAAACTGAAGTCTCAAAATCAATAAAATTGTGAAATCTAATTTGTTTTTATTGTTCAATTTATGCTTTGAATATTGGATGTTCTTTTGTGCCTATTTTCATGATTGTCTCGTTTAATTACTAGAAGACCTACTAGTTTATTATTCGTTGCAATCTACTACTAGGTTAGATATCAAATCCGTAATTGTTTGATCTCTCTAATTTGTGAAACAACCAAGATTTAATGATTTGTTGCATCAGAAATTATTAGATTTTAGGAAGAATGCTCAACTAAATTAAATGCAACCACTTGTGCTTGTGTTGTTTAGTTTCATCAATCTCTCTAATTCTTAAGGTTGCTGCTAGATTAAACCTTTAGCGCTTGTCTTGGGTTGTTTAGTAGTTAGGGTTAATTAGATCACTTGTTTTGTAATTAACTACAACTAAGGAGAAATAGGAAAATAGTTCCAATGGTGCATATTCAAAGTGTGAATTGATATATGCTTGCATCGATGATCAGTTATAATATTCTGATGGTGGATGTTGACTTGGACGAAGGTTTGTTCTTTTGATTGATTTCAATATTTTAATTTGAATTGTTTTGTAGTTGTTTTTCTTAAAATTGTTTTCATTATACTTAACCCCCCCCCCCCCTCCTTATTCACGTAGCATAAAACTAGGCTAGACACTCTCTGTGGGAACGATCCTTACTCACACCACTACACATGTATTTTTAGGAGTATAGGTTTTATTTTTGGTTGCCTGTGATAGCACACCAAATGTTGCGTATATTGTTTAATGGGTTGGTAAAATAAATGAAGTAGTGTTTGAAAATATAAAATAGGTCTTTTTTTACATTCTCTGATGTAAATGCTCTAAGAGATGAAAAAAATATACACATAACTTACATTTTTATTTTTAATTTAAAGCACCCATATTTGGAAAAGGAAAGCACAACTGCACAAGCACTTGGCCTGAAAAGTCTCTCCATCGACGCCATTGTTAGAAAACTCCAATAGTATGAATAGTTGAAGTACAATGATGACTATGTCCAAGCCCATGTCCCCATAAGTACTTGAGTCCTCCAAGCTCTAACTAGCAATTGGCTTCATTGTGTTGGAAATATTGTGAGATGCGAAAAACAAAATAAAAATAGCACACACGCAAAGGCAATCGCACGACACAAAAAATAACGTGGTTTGACAATTTGCTTACATTTATGGAGTTATAGTGCTTCACTATGTTCACGGAAATTATACAAAATGAGGCAGTACAATTAAAAAATCTCCCAAACCTTCACTTCATGGACTAAGTCTCAAAAATCTCCCATTAATAAATAGTAACACTTCTATATTAGGTCAGGTCATAATCTCGATTAAACACAAATCCAGGTCATAATTTGGATTAAACACTTCACATAGCCCAACACATTGAGCCATTTCTTCAACTAGCTTTCCAAAATCACCACTATTGAGCCGCCAATGGAAAGATATGATTCGGATTTGAACTTAGGCTCCAATGGTTTCCATGCCTTCAATAACCTCACAACATTATGTGTTTGGTAATGGAAATGACAGTTACAAATTTTTCTCAAGAATATATCATTTGTAAGAGAAATGGAGAAGTGAGAATATGAAGGAATTTAGGTTCTAGTCGAAGGCTCTCTCTCTCAACAAAACGGAAAGGTTAAGATGAATAAAATGGACTCTCTCTAGGTGTATATAATTAGCTTTGACTGAATTTTCACGTCGAGCATGCACAATGTGTGTTATTTGTCATATTTGATAAAGCTGAAAAGTCGATCATGACAGTGTTCGTAGGAAATGACGTCTGCATGCTGGTCGCAACTTGCATATATGATATAACAAAGATCCCAAATTTAGCATGATAGAGCATTCCCATCAGCTCTTTCAAAAAAAATGTCATTTTGACACATCAAAAACCAACTTTATCATTTTAACACATCATTTTACAACATATCATTTATCAGATGTTCTATACTTCAATTTTATACATTAAAATAATATATTACATTCTCTCTATCCCTATCACTATCTTCATCATCATCATCACCAACGGCCACCACCGGCAACAACGCCGACGGCCACCAACGCCAACTCAAAAAAAAAAAACAACAACTAGAGAGACCAAACCGACACAAACCCACATCCCACAAACCCACATCCCAACCCCACCACCGGCATAAACCCACATCCATCACCGGCACAAACCCACACCACCACCGGCACAAACCCACATCCACCAACGCCACCTCAAAAAAAAAAAAAAAACACAACCAGAGAGACCAAAACAAACAAACCCACATCCATCATCGGCACTCACATTCACTAAATTAATCAAACCCACATACCAATCCACCGAATCAATTATAAAATTCAACAAACCGCATCCCATCCACCAAATCAAACAAACCCACATCCCAAACCGCCTTTGTCGCCATCGTTGATGGAAGTTTCACTTCCGGCCACCGTGTCCTTCACACTGGAGCTCCTCTTTGTCGCAAAGTGGGTCGTGATCAGTGGTGAGCCGGGCGGTCTCTATCTCTTGGCGTGGTGAGATCGGCGATGGTGAGATCGGTGTGGTGAGATCGGTGATGGTGAGAGGGCGAGGCGAGAGGGCCAGAACAGAAAAAGCGAGAGATGTAGACGGAGAGACATGCCAGAACAGAGAGAGCGACCAAAATAGAGAGAGAGAGAGAGAGAGAGAGAGAGAGAAAGAAAACAATGAGAAGAGAGAGAAAACATTGAATTAAATATTGAGAGGAGAGAGAAAATGTTGATTAAAAAATTATTTTCCAGAAATAGCATTTGTGTCCCTACCGTCTCATATTTGAGACGGTACTGTAACATGTTCTAAAATTATAGAATATATAGCACACCTCATGAAGCTTGAATAATAGTATTTGGTGTGCCAAATGCCATTTGGCACACCTGATGAGAGTGCTCTTATGCACCTCACAAGTAGGTTGCAGAATGCAACTTTGGCCGAGGTTTAACCGGCTCGAGTACATTTTTTCCAAATATAATAATGCCCAAGAAAAATACATAAATATGAGATAATAAATACACACAAAATTAAGCCAGAAAACAATGATTTAATATCAAGTTTAGTGTCTAGCGGCTTTCTTCGCTGCAATAAATTTGAGTTTTTTTAACATATTTTTATTTATGGTCACTAAAAAATATTAATAAAAACTTTAAATTTTTGTAGTTATACACAATTGTTGAATAAAATAAAATAAATTCACATATTTATTTTCACAGTTGGTAAGTTGAGATAACGGTTGAAATAAGTGTTAAATAAATAAATAGGGAAATGTTATATCAACAATGGGATAAATGTGGAAAAAAATAAATTAAGTATTTTATCAACAGTTATAAAACGTTGAAAATAAAAACACGGAAGTTGTATAGATTCTACAGTGTTTTTTTTTTTTATGATTTTCGTTTTGATTTCCTCATCAAGATCATCGCCATCGAATTGATTTCACCGTCTCGCTCCTCCTTTAGCAATTCACCGTTCTCCAATTTCGGCAGGTTCTTCTTTTCTCTCTCTCTCTCTCTCTCTCTCTCTCTCTCTCTCATTTCTTAAATTTTTGAAAATTTATGATTTTATGGTTGAGGATAATTGGAATTTTTTCATGTCAAGCACCGTTGAATTTGTTACTTCGTGTTTGTGTTTTGATTGCAATTTTTTGATGGTGTTGTTGACGATTTTTTTTTTAATGTAGTTATATGGTGGAGAAGAATAGGAAACTTCAGAACCAGTTTGAAGCCGAAGCTTCGACTACTTCTCATGGTGGTTCGGGTTCTGTGAAGCCTATATTCGATGGGGTTTCCATCTTTGTCGATGGTTTCACGGTTCCTTCCAGTCAGGTTCAATCGCTTTTTATAATAATTTTTTGCTGAACTGTGCTTGGTTGCTGAGAAAATTAAGCAAGAATAGTAAAAAAGAGATATGAAAGTTGGACGCTTAGACCTTATATTAAATTTGTTCCAGTTCTTGGTCTGAACTCTGAACCTTTTGAATTATTTAAAAAACAGGACAATGACTTTAAAAATTCTTCTTGGGTTCAATTGGGGATTAGTTTGTCTATAGTTGAATCAAGAGACATGGATATGAATGTCCAAAACATTGACAACAAATTCTATGGAACAATGTGAAGGATTACTTTAGAAATTCTATTGTGTTTATTCTATTGGGGATTATTTTTCAAACATTCACAAATATCTTCTGCTATTTTATTGGTTTTCTAAAGTAGACATGGATATGAATGTCCAAAACATTGACAACAAATTCTATGGAACAATGTGAAGGATTACTTTAGAAATTCTATTGTGTTTATTCTATTGGGGATTATTTTTCAAACATTCACAAATATCTTCTGCTATTTTATTGGTTTTCTAAAGTAATTTTTGGCACTAATTGTAAGGGGAAGGATTCTCTTGCTTTGAACAATGTGACAACAAATTTTAGAAGTGGGTAGTTAATAGTAATTAATTATGGTGGTGGACTACTTATTTTCGTGGTGGGCTTGAGGAAAGGTACAAGAACATAACGTGGATGCCTAGGCTGACTTGGGCTTGATTCCCTTGGTGCACTGCATGTGTCCCCAACTGGACACATCCACCAAGAGGTGCAACAGACAACCATTCACTTTGATTTATTCCCCATCCAAGCAAACCCATCTCTCTTATAAGCTCAAGCCTATGTTTAGCTCATGAACATGAAGATGGGTTAAAGTATATATGATATTATATGCATGTTTATATGTGTAAAATGTTTTAAATATACTTATGTAGACCACCTGAGATTGGATTGTGTAAATTTGTAAATAAGTTTATAAATGATTGAATTATTGTTATTAATTAATTAATAATATCTTGTAAATTATATAATTATATTTGCTCTATGTACTGGAAGGAGTCTTTATGTTTAGACATCTGTGTGTGTGTGTGTGTGTGTGTGTGTGTTATGAGTTGAATTTTTGCTCTCTTGTCCAAAGATTGTTTTCATGGCCATTGATTGAACGATATCTTTAAATAAATACTATTTTTCATCAGTTATGGGATTGTTTTTTTAAAGATAGATTCCTTAGAAAGAGGGGGACAGGTTGTCTACTGTTGCTTGCACTACGTAATTCCTTTTAAATCATTGGATAGCTGAATTGGTTTTTGCATTGCTGAATCTTTTCATTGGAGCAGTCGATTATATAGCCTGTAGAATTAAACTGCAAATCTGGAATTATTGTACAATTATTGTTTAATTAATACAATTACTCTTATCACAAAAATGGCTGAATTGCTTTTTACCCCCCATTGAAGTTTACTTTCTTGACCAATGAAAATGCTAGTTAAATCTGAAATTGAGTCTTGATCATCAGGTAATACCTGATTTTGCTTTGTATTTCAGCTGGCCTTGATTTAGGACCAAGCCTTAGGGAAATTTGTGCTGCAAACAGGACAGATGAAAAGCAGGTACCATGGAGTTCCTGTACTTTGAAGTATTGTATTTGAATGTGGCAATGATACTTGATATTGATAAAGTGGATGATTAAGAATTAGTATCAATTATGTGTATTTTTTTTTTTTTCTCTCTCTTTAATTTTACTGCAGCAAATAAAAGCACTTCTTCAGAGTGTTGGCACTTCCTTTTGCCCTGACTATTCAGATTGGTTTGGGGATGAAGAAGCTGGTGACACCCATTCAAGAAATGCGAATAAATCTGTTCTTTCAAAATTTTTACAATCTCATCCTGCTGATTATTCAACTACCAAATTGCAGGTCCTGCTACAATCCATTTTTGCTATTTTCTAAAATGTTAATTTTCATCAAATTTACTTTTATAATTTTCTTCTACAATCTCATCGATTTATTTAGTACATCTTTGCTTGATTGGTCCTGTGCATTGAAGTTCACTAGTTGCAATTTCATTGCTGAAAATTATTGATTATTTGTAATTCTTTTTGCTTCTTTGTGTTCATCTTGTACATGGGGTGATCTTTTTTTATAAAAGCATCAATACTTATAAAAAAATGCTATAAATGCTGTTTGGGTGACTTAGCCTTCATTTGTCGCTTATTGATGTTACTAGTTTTCAATTGAACTAGGAAATGATGCGCTTGATGAGAGAAAAACGTTTCCCTGCTGCATTTAAATGTTACCATAACACTATAAAAATTGCCTCACTGTTAAGTTTGGATGGGTAGAATCAAATATATTCGTAGCTAATGCTTTGGTAGATTTTTATTCTGCTTGTGGAAGTTTAGTTGATGCAAAAAAATCATTTGATAGTATTCCAGTGGAGGATGTGATTTCATGGAATTCAATTGTTGCAGTCTATGCAGATAATGGTTTATTGCATGTTTTAAGCACAAATACTAAGTTCATTGTCATCTACGGTTGCTCAAAGAAGAAAAAATACTTTTAACTTTTGATAACCCCAACTAGTAAAAAGGTAAAGGATGCTTTTGTGTGTGTGTGTGCGCGCGCATGCTTTTGGGTTGACTTGTTCTGATCTGAATCATCTGATTGGGATGTTTATAGGATGACATATTGTCTTAGAGAATCCTACGAATAAGATGTTGTTGATGCACATTTGTGGTTAACATAATTTTTTACTCTTAAAAATTCATGAGGGCCCAGTGTAGATCAGTAATTCACTAATTCTAATTGTTATGTGGCCATGTGGCATTGTCTTGGTTGTCTCTTAACTGTAGGCAATCGCCAATCTTTATGTAAAAACTGAAGGGGGCGGGGGGGGGGTGTTAAATGATTTCCTACAGAAAGGGGAACTATGGTGATGTTTTCCCAATTAATATCAGTTATTACTGAAGCGCTCAAGTTCTGTTTCATTTTCTAATTACTTACATGTCTTCATTTCAGATTGTCATAAAAGCTGGCTTACTCAAAGAAGGGTTATGTTCTGTTCGGGATGAGAGTGCAGGTCATTTTATCCTAACTTTAATTTGGATGCGAGTCAAATTATGGCTTCCACTAAAAAAGGAAGTGGATTTTCATAAATATATCTTTTCCTGACATGTTGTGGTCAATATGATGGATCTGGTCAAAGTTCTTCCTTATCCATTGCATTTGTACCGTTTTTTTATTGTGTTAAAAGAGTAGTTGATTGGTTGTCCTAAATTTAATTAGGAATTGCACAATTGTGTTTACATTATATTTTGAATTAGGTTATTAAATTTTGATCAATGTAAAAAGTGCATCCAAATTTATTTATTTTGAAGAAAATACTTATTTCAACGTTTACAAGCCGTTGAAATTTATCTCAAGATACCCTTTATCGACGGTTGAGTACATGTAGAAAAAAGTAATAAGCATCTTTATGTGTTTATGTTTCAACAGCTTTTAATAATACTTCGACGTTTATTAACCGTTGATAAAAGCTAAACATTTTTTTCAACAGTTGCATAGGCCGTAGAAAAAAATTTTCGATATAGTTTTTAATGGCAGTTATAGACGGTTACTTTAACAGTCAAAAATAGTATTTTCAACGGTTTCAACCGTTGAAAATAACCAAATTTCTTGTAGTGTTTGTAAAGAAATCACAATGAAGCAAGCCAACTTGTGGAACCCTTCCTCATTAATCCTAAAATCCAAGGCCATTTTTAATCTCATAACTCTTGCTTTTGTCAAATTACATTGGGTATAATTTCAACTCATCTTTTATATTATAGCATCTTCATATAGATATAATGAGATGTCGCTGTCCTCTTTCATCCCATGGAATTAATCATCGGAAGAATTTGCTATTTTGAGCATTTCAGTAGTTAACACGAAAAAAAGATTGCAGCTTGGAGCTTAACAGTTAACAATAATGATTGTACAATTATATATCATCTTATCCTTCTTTTCTTTGTATCATCCTCCAGATATAATTAATCCTCAATCCAAGGACTCAGCTTAGTCTTCCCAACATTCCTAAGAGCCTTCCAAACAACACTATTACACTTGAACCCTGACCCGAAAGCAACTTGCCAAATTCTATCACCATTCTTGACATTTGAGTTTGCTTCCAAGTATGCCTATTCATACCAAATACTACTACTTGAAGTGTTCCCAAATCGCTCCAAAGTTTTCCTTGAGGCCTGCATGTAATCCTCAGTGAGCTCCAAGTTCTTTTGTATCTCGTCCAGCACTTTCTTACTTGCTCCCAATATGCAAGCATGGTTGAAAGCAAGCTTGTAGTCGGGGATGTAAGGCTTGGCTTTCTCGTTTTTAAAGAGCATGCTGGTAAAGAAATGAAGTTGCTCAGAAACAAGTGGGACTAGTGGACCAAGAGTGGTGATGTTTGCCTTCAATGCATGGCCTCCCACCTCAATTATCACATCTCTGCTCACTGAGATACCTTGCATATATCATTATAGGAAAAACTTAGGTACATAAGGTATTATTATTTAGGTTCCTTTTTTAAAATTCAGCTATGTAACTGCTTAACTGATAAACTAATAAATTCCCATCATCCAAGGAAGCCTTTGGATGACCAATGCGCCATAAACACGCATGTAGTGCGTGAACCATTTCTAATGGACGGACGCGTAAGCATGACTGTTGGATGGATATTTAAAGCACATCCTCAAACCACCAGAGGCATTACCAAAGCCATTAAGGCCTCCATTGAAGATCTCCAATGGCTAGAAAAGCAAAAAACTATATAAACCACCTCAAAACCTTACTTGGATTTTGGGACCTGGAGTAAAAACGGGTGAACCTGTACTTGGCCTGCTTAATTTTCAAGTCAAGGCAAGTCAACTTGTGGCCAATTGAACCTAAAATGTTTTTTAAAGTGATTTTTTTATTAAAAAAATTGGTTTTATGCATTTAGGTAACTTAATTCATTTAATAAAATAGTATAGTTATATAATTTTAATCCTTTATTGAATCACTTTCTTTGTATACTTAACTTATATTAAAAAAAAAAAAATTGTAGATGAAAATACTAACAAAATTACTAGCCAACTTGAGGTTTGATTCATGAGATGCAATTTATATTAAATATTTACTTAATTTTCTTTACCTAATATATTAGGTTTTATTCTTAAAACTTTTTTGGTTTAGTTATCTTCCTAGGTAATTTAACTTTACTATTATTATTTTATATGAATAGAGATAGGCACACCAGAGAAGGTTGATAACTTGATATGGTCCACAATATTTAGTATTTTTATTTTTATTCATTTATGTTGATGGTATCATTAGTGAATTTTGAATTATTTAAATATAAAAATTAATGTATTATTTAATTTTTTTTAAAGTATTTTGTTATTGGTTCTCTTTTATCTTTTTTTGTTTTTTGTTCTCTTTTTTGTATTAAAAGGAACTAGGAAGACAAACAAGTATTTCCAACTCTAAGAGTATAAGTAAGCGTTTGTGAATTGTAAGTGTCACTCTTTATTATAAATTTATATTTTGTGTGTGAGTGTGTCTAATATTAATTTTGTGCATTACTTTTTGTTATAATGTTATTTGTATGAATAATGATGTGTGTAGATATTTGTGTGTATAGTATAAATATAATATAACTTTATATAATTTAATAATTAGAAAATAAAGAGGGTTTATTACATGTGTGTGTATTGTTATCATGTTATAATAACTTTTTGTTATAAAATCAGAAAGATTCAAGAAGAAAAATTGTAAAGTTAGTAATTGTTCAAGCATTTAATTGTTTAAGTAAACACGTAGTGTATTATTTTATGTATGAATGAGTAAGATTGTGTGCTTCAATAATTAATATAGAGCCAATGAGTTAAGTTTATTCATTTAGTTTAAAATATTTTTATGAAAACATTGACAAATTAATAGATAATAACAATAGTATAAAAATAAAAATATTAGACAAACTTAACAAAATAAAATGGTCATAGCTACCCACATTGACAATAAATACTCATAATGAACTATCACGTAACAATTCAAAATTTGAAAAATGTAGAAGGAAATTGTAAAACTTCTTTTTTTTTTGGTTGATAACTTGATATATTCAATTTCTCTTTTTATTATTATTATTTTTTTTTAATTTAAGTTTCTTAATGATCTCCCTAAACAAAATTCCTAGAGCCGCCACTGTCCATTGTCAATGATGTTTGAATTATATAAGACAGACTTCCAGTTAGATCAATACCTCAAATCATAATCCTATACCAAACTCATAAACCTAGATTCCTAATCACTCATCTAACTTATTCTAAAACAAACTAATTTATTTGAATAAAATAATCCAATACTAATTCAAATAAAGTAATCACATAACATTTTTATTTTTTATTTTTTGATAGAAAAAATAGACAACACAGCTGCTGCTTATTTGAACCTAAAACCATTAGGTCCCGTTTGGTTGGAGTGAAAACAGGGAGGATGGAAAAAAAGTAGAGGAAAATAGGGTGGAAAATGAAATTTTCTCTTATTTGGTTTAGGAGAGAAAACAAGAGAAAAAGAAAATGGTGTGGAAAATAATCCCTTTGGGCCCATATAATTTTGTCCTCCCAATTTGGGAGGAAAACTAAGGAGAAAAGATGATGTGAGTAATAAATTACAAAAATATCATCATCTTTATTACATTCAACTACCTTTCACTTTCCCATCTCTTCACATAATAGTCAATTCATATAAACTACATTTTCCATTCTCACACTTTTCTCTCCAACTAAATAAAAGAGTTTTCCACCTTTCTACTTTTCCACCCCTCCAACCAAACACACATGAGAGAAAACCAAAACTTTTCTATCCTCCCAATTTTCCACTCCTCTGACCAAATAAAGCCTTAATTTATTAACACTATTCTTCTTTTTCAAATGAGAGTAGAACAACAACATATAAAGCTAAAGACTAGCAAAGAGAGAAAACAAAATGTGTGGGAATAATCTTTGCGTTTCTGTACATCTTACTGTACAAGAGAGACTGCATTTTTATACAATCATGATAAGTGTGCAATACTAAGTGATAGGTGTGCAGAGCAAGTAATAGTATAATGCGCTTATATTTATACATGATATAAAAAGGTGTATAAAAAATTGATGGAAAAATGCACTGACACTCCTTGAACTTTAGCCCTTATTTGAGAAGAGGGAATGTAATAAAATGGAAAGGAATATAAAGAATAATTGTAGAATATTCTTCTCTTCCCTTATTTGAGAGTTTTAATGGAAGGAATGAAAAGTTCATTCCCATGTTTAGGAGTTTAAGTGGGAAAGAATGAGTTGGGTAGGAGGGAACACTTATTTCTCTCTATTTCCTTAAAATCTCAAATTTTTCATTCTCCCCAAAATTGGGAGGGATGAGAGGAAAGGGAATTAAATTTGATGAATTTTTTAGTAAAACTCCTAAAATATCCCAATATATTCAATTACTTTTTTAAAAAAAAGTAGGGGTCTAATAGTAATATTGTTATAAAATAAATTCATTGCATTCCAAACAAGATTACTTACATTCCATTCATTTTCATTCATTTCTATTCCTTTATTTTAAAACATCCAATCAAGGTTACTTAATTCTATTCAATTTCATTATTTTCCCTTAAATACATTCAATTCCATTTCATTCCCTTATGATCATTTCATTCCATTCTCACTTTAGTCCTTTCTTATAGGTAATGGCAGACTAGCTTATAGGTAGTTTATTTTATTAGTTTTTGGACTCATATGATTACTAGTTTTTGAACTCATATGATTGTTATTATTTTTTTTTAAGAGAAATGACATGTTTATAACATTTTTACAATAAATTTTAAGTAGTAGGTTGTTATTGTTAGGATAAAAAAGTAATCTTAGTGTTAAGTTTAAATTTGAACCAATAACAACTAACCACCTGTAATTTGTTGTAAAAATATTATAGACGTAGCATCTTAAAAAAAAAAAATGTGTCAACCCTTATTTTTGGGTGAGGTACATTTGCTTTAATGTGTACTTTTTTTGTTTCAACAATTGCCCCTCAGGTGTCATGCAATATTAGAATTCTTGTGTGACATTCGTGTCTTTTTACTTTTTCTTTTTTTCTTTTTGGCTTGGACTCCTTCTGTTGAATCTGAAGTCTTAATTAGCAGATTGATTTGGCTTTGACATTTGTCATGATATTTTTTTTCTTTGTTTTGGGCATTGATTTGTACTTATGCAAATTTTCTTGCCTTCGTAAGATTGATCACTTATTTAATGGGAAACAATTTTTTTTTTTTTGGACATGTGACTGAGCTTAGTAAATAACACCAAACAGTCTACGTACCCAAAAGGGGATCAAGTCATTACATAGTTCAAGAATGATGATTTTTTTTGAAGATGTGACTGAACTCACTAAATAATACCAAGCTACCTATGTACTCGTAAGGGAATCAAGTCATCACGTAGTTCAGAGGGGATTTTCAAGTGGGAGATTTTTTTTTTTTTTTTTTTGAATATGTGACTAAACTTAGTAAATAATACCAAGCTGCTTACGTACCCGAAAGGGGATCAAGTCAATACGTAGTTCAAAAAATGAGAGATTTTTTTTTTGAAATATGTGACTGAACTTAATAAATAATACCAAGTTGCTTACGTACCCGAAAGGGGATCAAGTCAACACGTAGTTCAAAAAATGGAAGATTTTTTTTTTTTGGGTAATATGTGGCTAAACTCAGTAAATAATATCAAGCTGTCTACGTACCCGGAAAGAGATTAAGTCAAAATGTAGTTCAAAAAGGGGCAAAGTTTTTTTTTTTTGTGCCTAGGCTGCTTCATAAAAAGGTTTTCAACTTAGTGGGATTATTATTATTTTTGTGCCCTTACTTTTGCCAAGGTCACCTCATAGAAAATTTTTCAACCTAGAGAGTTTTTTTTTTTTTTTTTTTTTTTTTTTTGGAGCTTTTTAATGAACTTCTCATTTACACAAGGGTAAACACATTGTCCCTCACCCTTCTTCCTCGGTATCCTTGTTTTTTGGACAAGTGCATAAGTATGGTTGTTGCTTAAAATATGGCATCAAGATAATTCACCTCTTCTCCCATGTAAGGGTTAGGATTAGTGTACACCATTTTCACATTTCCATTTTCATCACAAAGTTTAAAGCATTGATGAAGTGCAGAACCAATTATGCCATAAATGTGTACCCAAAGGCATCCCAACAACACGTTGTAGGAAGTATTGACATCAAGTACGTGGAAAAGAGCTTCAGAATACAATTCTTGTAAGGTTGAATTTAATCAACCATCTTGTTGGCTTTATTCAATGCCAAATTTACTTGTATTTCAGTATTTAGTAACCTTGTATTTAGGTGGGATTGTTGTAAGGGTAGTGAGTGAGATAGAGTGTTGAAATGCTCAAGAGTGTGCAAGAAAACAGAGACTCACGACTTGGTCTCGTGGATGACTCGCGGCTTTAAGCCGCCAGAAGCAGCACACGTGCCAAGCATGCCAAAAGTTGAAGCGTCATGCTAGCTGGAGCACTACAGGACAAATAGGACAACTGGCCGTTCAGTTATCTTGCGGCTGGAACTCGCAACTCAGTCAAGCCGTGAGGCCAAGCCGCGAGCAAGCCCTGTTTTGAAAAACCTGACTCTTTACATTTCATTCTCACCCCACTATAAATACCCCTTATACCCACAAAAGAATGAGAGCTTTCAGAGAGAATTTTGAGAGAGAAACCCTAGTGTTATACAAGATTGATTCATCCACAATCTTTACATAAGAGACTCTTCAAATTCCTCAACTTTCTTCCTCTCCATTGTTAAACCCTTGAGAGGTCTTTTTACCAAAACATTTTCTCACCATATCCATTACTGTGAGAGGGCTGTTTGGTGTTCTGGGAAGTAGTTAGGAAGGACTAATCTACATTGGTTAATGCTATGGTCAAGTAGCGGAATCCGGGAAGCTAGAAAAGAAATAGGTTCTGCGCAACCTCGTTAGAGCAAGAAGTTTGGAGGGCTTAGGTACATTAGGTAGATTAGGCTTGGAGGGTTTATTGCTATTCATGTATCCCAACTACATTTTCTAGTGGATTACTTACCGCTTGGAGAGCGACGGAGAGGGTTTACGCCGAGGGCTTCGGTTTCCTCTTCGATAACACATCGAGTATTGTCCTTGTGTTTGCATCTTCCTTTCCTTTTGTCTTTGTCTTTTATTATCTGTTGTGGTTGTGATTTTAATTGGCTTAGATTGTTTATCAATTCTGTTTATTGTTTTTGTTCATTTTCCACACACTAGTTGTTTGTCATAAAACTTGAATTGGTTGTTTCGTAATTGAGGGTCTAAACGTATAAGGGTGTTTTATACAATATTTTAACTTTCAATTAGTATCAGAGCGGGTACATTTATAGTGAATTTGTTACCATAGTGTGATCGTTGTGGTCTTCTATCGCCCTCTCACTCTCTCTCTCTCTCTCTCTCTCGCTCTCTCTCATAGCTCTTTGCGGTCATGCCTATTAATCAATTTCAAAACCTTTCTATTTTCTTTCTATTCTTTTCTAGGCAACCAAACAAAGTTCTTGACTAGGTTTTTTATTTTTATTTTTATTTTTTTTTATGATTTTCGTTTTGATTTCCTCATCAAGATCATCGCCATCGAATTGATTTCACCGTCTCGCTCCTCCTTCAGCAATTCACCGTTCTCCAATTTCGGCAGGTTCTTCTTCTCTCTCTCTCTCTCTCCCCCTCTCATTTCTTCAATTTTTGAAAATTTATGATTTTATGGTTGAAGATAATTGGAATTTTTTCATGTCAAGCACCGTTGAATTTGTTACTTCGTGTTTGTGTTTTGATTGCAATTTTTTGATGGTGTTGTTGACGATTTTTTTTTTAATGTAGTTATATGGTGGAGAAGAATAGGAAACTTCAGAACAAGTTTGAAGCCGAAGCTTCGACTTCTTCTCATGGTGGTTCGGGTTCTGTGAAGCCTATATTCGATGGGGTTTCCATCTTTGTCGATGGTTTCACGGTTCCTTCCAGTCAGGTTCAATCGCTTTTTATAATAATTTTTTGCTGAACTGTGCTTGGTTGCTGAGAAAATTAAACAAGAATAGTAAAAAAGAGATATGAAAGTTGGACGCTTAGACATTATATTAAATTTGTTCCAGTTCTTGGTCTGAACTCTGAACCTTTTGAATTATTTAAAAAACAGGACAATGACTTTAAAAATTCTTCTTGGGTTCAATTGGGGATTAGTTTGTCTAAAACATATAGTCGAATCAAGAGACATGGATGTGAATGTCCAAAACATTGACAACAAATTCTATGGAACAATGTGAAGGATTACTTTAGAAATTCTATTGTGTTTATTCTATTGGGGATTATTTTTCAAACATTCACAAATATCTTCTGCTATTTTATTGGTTTTCTAAAGTAATTTTTGGCACTAATTGTAAGGGGAAGGATTCTCTTGCTTTGAACAATGTGACAACAAATTTTGGAAGTGGGTAGTTAATAGTAATTAATTATGGTGGTGGACTACTTATTTTGGTGGTGGGCTTGAGGAAAGGTACAAGAACATAACGTGGATGCCTAGGCTGACTTGGGCTTGATTCCCTTGGTGCACTGCATGTGTCCCCAACTGGACACATCCACCAAGAGGTGCAACAGACAACCGTTCACTTCGATTTATTCCCCATCCAAGCAAACCCATCTCTCTTATAAGCTCAAGCCTATGTTTAGCCCATGAACATGAAGATGGGTTAAAGTATATATGATATTATATGCATGTTTACATGTGTAAAATGTTTTAAATATACTTATGTAGACCACCTGAGATTGGATTGTGTAAATTTGTAAATAAGTTTATAAATGATTGAACTATTGTTATTAATTAATTAATAATATCTTTTAAATTATATAATTATATTTGCTCTATGTACTGGAAGGAGTCTTTGTGTTTAGACATCTGTGTGTTTGTGTGTGTTATGAGTTGAATTTTTGCTCTATTGTCCAAAGATTGTTGTCATGGCCATTGATTGAACGATATCTTTAAATAAATACTATTTTTCGTTAGTTATGGGATTGTTTTAGTAAAGATAGATTCCTGAGAAAGAGGGGGACAGGTTGGTTCAAGGACATGTTGGTCAAAGGAAAGATGGGGGGGTCCCTCTGTAAATCTACTGTTGCTTGCACTACGTAATTACTTTTAAATTATTGGATAGCTGAATTGGTTTTTGCATTGCTGAATCTTTTCATTGGAGCAGTTGATTATATAGCCTGTAGAATTAAACTGCAAATCTGGAATTATTGTACAATTATTGTTTAATTAATACAATTATACTTATCACAAAAATGGCTGAATTGCTTTTTACCCCCATTGAAGTTTACTTTCTTGACCAATGAAATGCTAGTTAAAACTGAAATTGAGTCTTGATCATCTGGTAATACCTGATTTTGCTTTGTATTTCAGCTGGCCTTGATTTGGGACCAAGCCTTAGGGAAATTTGTGCTGCAAACAGGACAGATGAAAAGCAGGTACCATGGAGTTCCTGTACTTTGAAGTATCGTATTTGAATGTGGCAATGAAACTTGATATTGATAAAGTGGATGATTAAGAATTAGTATCAATTATGTTTTATTTTTTATTATTATTATTTTTTTATTTTTTTTCTCTCTCTTTAAAATTTTACTGCAGCAAATAAAAGCACTTCTTCAGAGTGTTGGCACTTCCTTTTGCCCTGACTATTCAGATTGGTTTGGGGATGAAGAAGCTGGTGACACCCATTCAAGAAATGCGGATAAATCTGTTCTTTCAAAATTTTTACAATCTTATCCTGCTGATTATTCAACTACCAAATTGCAGGTCCTGCTACAATCCATTTTTGCTATCTTCTAAAATGTTAATTTTCATCAAATTTACTTTTATAATTTTCTTCTACAATCTCATCGATTTATTTAGTACATCTTTGCTTGATTGGTCCTGTGCATTGAAGTTCACTAGTTGCAATTTCATTGCTGAAAATTATTGATTATTTGTAATTCTTTTTGCTTCTTTGTGTTCATCTTGTACATGGAGTGATCTTTTTTTATAAAAGCATCAATACTTATAAAAAAATGCTATAAATGCTGTTTGGGTGACTTAGCCTTCATTTGTCGCTTATTGATGTTACTAGTTTTCAATTGAACTAGGAAATGATGCGCTTGATGAGAGAAAAACGTTTCCCTGCTGCATTTAAATGTTACCATAACACTATAAAAATTGCCTCACTGTTAAGTTTGGATGGGTAGAATCAAATATATTCGTAGCTAATGCTTTGGTAGATTTTTATTCTGCTTGTGGAAGTTTAGTTGATGCAAAAAAATCATTTGATAGTATTCCAGTGGAGGATGTGATTTCATGGAATTCAATTGTTGCAGTCTATGCAGATAATGGTTTATTGCATGTTTTAAGCACAAATACTAAGTTCATTGTCATCTACGGTTGCTCAAAGAAGAAAAAATACTTTTAACTTTTGATAACCCCAACTAGTAAAAAGGTAAAGGATGCTTTTGTGTGTGTGTGTGCGCGCGCATGCTTTTGGGTTGACTTGTTCTGATCTGAATCATCTGATTGGGATGTTTATAGGATGACATATTGTCTTAGAGAATCCTACGAATAAGATGTTGTTGATGCACATTTGTGGTTAACATAATTTTTTACGGTAAAACTGGGGGGGGGGTGTTTAAAAGGTTTCCTACAGAAAGGGGAACTATGGTGATGTTTTCCCAATTAATATCAGTTATTACTGAAGCGCTCAAGTTCTGTTTCATTTTCTAATTACTTACATGTCTTCATTTCAGATTGTCATACAAGCTGGCTTACTCAAAGAAGGGTTATGTTCTGTTCAGGATGAGAGTGCAGGTCATTTTATCCTAACTTTAATTTGGATGCGAGTCAAATTATGGCTTCCACTAAAAAAGGAAGTGGATTTTCATAAATATATCTTTTCCTGACATGTTGTGGTCAATATGGTGGATCTGGTCAAAGTTCTTCCTTATCCATTGCATTTGTACGGTTTTTTTTATTGTGTTAAAAGAGTAGTTGATTGGTTGTTGTAAATTTAATTAGGAATTGCACAATTGTGTTTACATTATATTTTGAATTAGGTTATTAAATTTTGATCAATGTAAAAAGTGTATCCAAATTTATTTATTTATTTATTTTAAAGAAAATACTTATTTCAACATTTACAATCCGTTGACATTTATCTCAAGATAACCTTTATCGACGGTTGAGTACATGTAGAAAAAAGTAATAAGCATCTTTATGTGTTTATATTTCAACGGCTTTTAATAATACTTAGATGTTTATTAACCATTGATAAAAGTGAAACATTTTTTTCAACGGTTGCATAAGCCGTAGAAAAAAAATTTCGACATAGTTTTTAATGCCGGTTATCGACGGTTACTTTAACCGTCAAAAATAGTATTTTCAACGGTTTCAACCGTTGAAAATAACCAAATTTCTTGTAGTGCTTGTAAAGAAATCACAATGAAGCAAGCCAACTTGTGGAACCCTTCGTCATTAATCCTAAAATCCAAGGCCATTTTAATCTCATAACTCTTGCTTTTGTCAAATTACATTGTGTATAATTTCAACTCATCTTTTATATTATAGTATCTTCATATGGATATAATGAGATGTCGCAGTCCTCTTTCATCCATGGAATTAATCATCGGAAGAATTTGCTATTTTGAGCATTTCAGTAGTTAACACGAAAAAAAGATTGCAGCTTGGAGCTTAACAATTAACAATAATGATTGTACAATTATATATCATCTTATCCTTCTTTTCTTTGTATCATCCTCCAGATATAATTAATCCTCAATCCAAGGACTCAGCTTAGGCTTCCCAACATTCCTAAGAGCCTTCCAAACAACACTATTACACTTGAACCCTGACCCAAAAGCAACTTGCCAAATTCTATCACCATTCTTGACCTTTGAGTTTGCTTCCAAGTACGCCAATTCATACCAAATACTACTACTTGAAGTGTTCCCAAATCGCTCCAAAGTTTTCCTTGATGCCTCCATGTAATCCTCAGTGAGCTCCAAGTTCTTTTGTATCTCGTCCAGCACTTTCTTACTTGCTCCCAATATGCAAGCATGGTTGAAAGCAAGCTTGTAGTCAGGGATGTAAGGCTTGGCTTTCTTTCTAAAGAGCATGTTGGTAAAGAAATGAAGTTGCTCAGAAACAGGTAGGACTAGTGGACCAAGAGTGGTGATGTTTGCCTTCAATGCATGGCCTCCCACCTCAATTATCACATCTTTGCTCACTGAGATACCTTGCATATATCATTAAAGGAAAAACTTAGGTACATACTTAGGTATTATTATTTAGGTTCCTTTTTTAAAATCCAACTATGTAACTGCTTAACTGATGAACCAATAAATTCCCATCATCCAGGGAAGCCTTTGGATGACCAATTTGCCATAAACGTGCATTTAGTGCGTGAACCATTACTAATGGACGGACACGTAAGCATGACTATTGGATGGATATTTAAAGCACATCCTTAAACCACCAGAGGCATTACCAAAGCGATTAAGGCCTCCATTGAAGATCTCCAATGGCTAGAAAAGCAAAGAACTATATAAACAACCTCAAAACCTTACTTGGATTTTGGGACTTGGAGTAAAAACGGGTGAACCCGTACTTGGGTTGCTTAATTTTCAAGTCAAGGCAGGTCAACTCGTGGCCAATTGAACCTAAAATGTTTTTTAAAGTGATTTTTTTATTACAAAAATTGGTTATATGCATTTAGGTAACTTAATTCATTTAATAAAATAGTATAGTTATATAATTTTAATCCTTTATTGAATCACTTTCTTTGTATACATAACTTATATTAAAATGAAAATTATAGATGAAAATACTAACAAAATTACTAGCCAACTTGAGGTTTGATTCATGAGATGCAATTTATATTAAATATTTACTTAATTTTCTTTACCTAATATGTTAGGTTTTATTCTTAAAACTTTTTTGGTTTAGTTATCTTCTTAGGTAATTTAACTTTATTATTATTATTTTATATGAATAGAAATAGGCACACCAGAGAAGGTTGATAACTTGACATGGTCCACAATATTTAGTATTTTTATTTTTATTCTTTTATGTTGATGGTATTTGTGGGTACCTAAGGCATTTGGCAACGTCCTAGGCCGTCCTCGGCATGCCTTGCAACGTCCTTTACAACGTCCTTGGCCGATAGGCATTTGCAAATCGATAGAAATTAATGCATTATTTAATTTTTTTAAATAGGCAGAAAGTATGTTTGCAAGCATGCCTAGGTCGGCCAAGGACGTTGTCAAGCATGACGAGGACATTGCTCCAAGGACGACCTTTGCAAGCATGCCTAGGACGTTGCCAAGCATGCCTTTACTTTATTAGTGAATTTTGAATTATTTAAATATAGAAATTAATGCATTATTTAATTTTTTTTAAAAGTATTTTGTTATTGGTTCTCTTTTATTTTTCTTTTCTTTTCTTTTTTGTATTAAAAGGAACTAGGAAGACAAACAAGTATTTCCAACTCTAAGAGTATAAGTAAGTGGTTGTGAATTGTAAGTGTCACTCTTTATTATAAATTTATATTTTGTGTGTGAGTGTGTCTAATATTAATTTTGTGCATTACTTTTTGTTATAATGTTATTTGTATGAATAATGATGTGTGTGGATATTTGTGTGTATAGTATAAATATAATATAACTTTATATAATTAAATAATTAGGAAAAAAAGGAGGGTTTATTACATGTGTGTGTATTGTTATCATGCTATAATAACTTTTTGTTATAAAGTCAGAAAGATTCAAGAAGAAAAATTGTAAAGTTTGTAATTGTTCAAACATTTAATTGTTTAAGTAAACACGTAGTGTATTATTTTATGTACGAATAAGTATGATTGCGTGCGTTAATAATTAATATAAAGCCAATGAGTTAGGTTTATTCATTTAGTTTAAAATATTTTGATGAAAACATTGACAAATTAATAGATAATAACAATAAAAATATTAGACAAACTTAACAAAATAAAATGGTCATAGCTACCCACATTGACAATAAATACTCATAATGAACTATCACATAACAATTCAAAATTTGAAAAATGTAGAAGGAAATTGTAAATTTTTTTTTTTTTTTTTTGGTTGTTGATAACTTGATATATTCAAGTTCTCTTTTTATTTATTTATTTTTTAATTTAAGTTTCTTAATGACCCCCCTAAACAAAATTCCAAGAATCGCCATTGTCCATTGTCAATGACTTTTGAATTATATAAGACAAACTTCCAGTTAGATCAATACCTCAAATCATAATCCTATACCAAACTCATAAACCTAGATTCCTAATCACTCATCTAACTTATTCTAAAACAAACTAATTTATTTGAATAAAATAATCCAATACTAATTCAAATAAAGTAATCACATAACATTTTTATTTTTTATTTTTTGATAGAAAAAATAGACAACACAGCTACTGCTTGTTTGAACGTAAAACCATTAGGTCTCATTTGGTTGGGGTGAAAACAGGGAGGATGGAAAAGGAGAGGAAAATAGGGTGAAAAATGGAATTTTCTCTTATTTGGTTCAGGAGAGAAAACAAGAGAGAAAGAAAATGGTGTGGAAAATAATCCCTCTGGGCCCACATAATTTTGTCCTTCCAATTTGGGAGAAAAACTAAGGAGAAAAAATGATGTGAGTAATAAATTACAAAAATATCCTTATCTTTATTGTATTCACCTACCCTTCACTTTCCCATCTCTTCACATAATAGTCAATTCATATAAACTACATTTTCCATTCTCCCACTTTTCTCTCCAACCAAATAAAAGAGTTTTTCGCCCTCCCACTTTTCCACCGCTCCAACCAAACACATGAGAAAAAACCAAAACTTTTCTATCCTCCCAAATTTCCATCCTCTCACTTTTCCACTCCTCTGACCAAACAAAGCCTTAATTTATTAACACTATTCTTCTTCTTCAAATGAGAGTAAAACAACAACATATAAAATTAAAGACTAGCAAAGAGAGAAAACAAAATGCATGGGAATAATCTTTGCATTTCTGTACATCTTACCATACAAAAGAGACTGCATTTTTATACAATCATGATAAGTGTGCAATACTAAGTGACAGGTGTGCAAAGCAAGTAATAGTATAATGCGCTTATATTTATCCATGATATAAAAAGGTGTATAAAAAATTGAGGGAAAAAATGCCTTGACACTCCTTGAACTTTAGCCCTCGTTTGAGAGGAGGGAATGTAATAGAATGGAAAGGAATATAAAGAATAATTGTAGAATATTCTTCCCTTCTCTTATTTGAGAGTTTTAATGGAAGGAATGAAAATTTCATTCTCATGTTTGGGAGTTTAAGTGGGAAAAAATGAGTTGGGTAGGAGGGAACACTCATTCCTCTCTATTCCCTTAAAATCTCAAATTTTTCATTCTTCCCAAATTGGGAGGGATGAGAGGAAATGGAATTAAATTTGATGAATTTTTTACTAAAACTCCTAAAATATCCCAATATATTCAATCATTTAAAAAAAAAAAAAAGTAGGGGTCTAATAGTAATATTGTTATAAAATAAATCTATTGCATTTCAAACAAGATTACTTACATTCCATTCATTTCTATTCCTTTATTTTAAAACATCCAATCAAGGTTACTTAATTCTATTCAATTCCATTATTTTCCCTTACTTAAATACATTCAATTCCATTTCATTCCCTTATGATCATTTCATTCCATTCTCACTTTAGTCCTTTCTTATAGGCGTTTCTCACAAAAAAAATAGTCATTTCTTATTGGTAATGGTAGACTAGCTTATAGGTAGTTTGTTTTATTTATTTTTGGACTCATATGATTACTAGTTTTTGAACTCATATGATTATTATTACTTTTTTTAAAGAGAAATGATATGTTTACAACATTTTTACAATAAATTCTAAGTAGCAGGTTGTTATTGTTGGGACAAAAATGTAATCTTAGTGTTAAGTTCAAATTTGAACCAGTAACAACTAACCACCTGTAATTTGTTGCAAAAATATTATAGATGTAGCATTTTTTTTTTTAGATGTGTCAACCCTTATTTTTGGGTGAGGTACATTTGCTTTAATGTGTACTTTTTTTGTTTCAACAGTTGCCCTTCAGGTGTCATGCAATATTAGAATTCTTGTGTGACATTCGTGTCTTTTTTCTTTTTCTTTTTTTCTTTTTGGCTTGGACTCCTTCTGTTGAATCTGAAGTCCTAATTAGCAGATTGATTTGGCTTTGAAATTTGTCATGATATTTTTTTTCTTTGTTTTGAGCATTGATTTGTACTTATGCAAATTTTCTTGCCTTCATAAGATTGATCACTTATTTAATGGGAAATGGTTTTTTTTTTTTGACATGTGACTGAGCTTAGTAAATAATACCAAGCAGTCTACGTACCCGAAAGGGGATCAAGTCATTACATAGTTCAAGAATGATGATTTTTTTTGAAGATGTGACTGAACTCACTAAATAATACCAAGCTGCCTACGTACTCGAAGGAGATCAAGTCATCACGAAGTTCAAAGGGGATTTTCAAGTGGGAGATTTTTTTTTTTTTTTTTGAAGATGTGACTGAATTTAGTAAATAATACCAAGTTGCTTACATACCCGAAAGGGGATTAAGTCAACACGTAGTTCAAAAAATGGGAGATTTTTTTTTTTTAAATATGTGACTGAACTCAATAAATAATACCAAGCTGCTTACGTGCTCGAAAGGGGATCAAGTCAACACGTAATTCAAAAAATAGGAGATTTTTTTTTTTGAAATATGTGGCTGTTGAACTCAGTAAATAATATCAAGCTGCCTACGTACTCGGAAGGGAATTAAGTCAACATGTATTTCAAAAAGGGGTAAAATTTTTTTTTTTTTTTTGGTGCCTAGGCAGCCTCATTAAAAGGTTTTCAACCTAGTGGGATTATTATTATTTTTGTGCCCTTACTTTTGCCTAGGTCACCTCATAGAAAAGTTTTCAACCTAGAGAGCCTTTTTTTTTTTTTTTTTGGAGCTTTTTAATGAACTTCTCATTTACACAAGGGTAAACACATTGTCCCTCACCCTTGTTCCTCGGTATCCTTGTTTTTTTGGATAGGCGCATAAGCATAGTTGTTGCTTACGATATGGCATCAGGATAATTCACCTCTTCTCCCATGTAAGGGCTACGATCAGTGTACACCATTTTCACATTTCCATCTTCATCACAAAGTTTAAAGCATTGATGAAGTGCAGAACCAATTATGCCATAAGTGTGTACCCAAGGGTATCCCAACAACATGTTGTAGGAAGTATTGACATCAAGTACATGGAAAAGGGCTTCAGAATACAATTCTCCTATTTCCACTTTTAATGAGATGCTTCCCATGGCTCTTTGTCCAACTTGGTTGAAGCTTTGAATGGTCAAGTTAGATGGGGACAATTGTTTGGAGTTCATCCCCATTACTTTGAATGTCTTATAAGGGAGAAGATTTGTAGTTGATTCGTAATCCAATAGGATTCTTGATAACCATACATCTCCAATTGTGCCCTGGACATATAAGATCTAATTCTGAAAATTTTTTCCCAAGTTGGAGGTCCTCATCACTAAACATTATGCATGCCAAACATGAAACGCATAGTCTAGGTGACAAGGGTTGTGTGAGATTGCCTTCTTTTCCTTTAAAAGCATCATCTTTTGCATTTTGGCTTAATTTTTCCTTCTGTGGTAATAACAAATGTTGGCCTGAAAGCAAAGTTACTTCATCTACCTCTCATTCATTGTCATCAATTGAAACCATGCAATATTGCACAACTTCCTCTTTCATCTTATCCTCGGAATGGTTTTGAAGAAATTCCTTAGGAAGATATTCAACTAGAGTTATTGGCATTCTTTCAGATTGAATATATTTTTCTTCCTCTAAACTCATGCTTTTCTTTTGAGTGTTCTTGTTTTTCTTGGAATCCTTCTTTCTGTGGATTTTGACTCCTAGCTTCTCAAAGGGCATAATGATTTGTAATGGCCATTTAGCCATTTTCTTGGACTGCTTACCAATATATGTTTGTCATTCTTCTTCATTTCCATTTTGAGAGGAATTTTCCCAAAAGTCTAATTTTGCTTTAGTCATAAGCTCATAAAGACTTGGGAGACTGCTTGACTCGGCCTTGACATTTAGAGTCTTTTTGATCTTTTCAATATTATTTTGTTTTGCCCTTAGTGGGCAAGGCAAAGTGGACTTTGGTTCCTCCTCAAACAAAGAAATGCTATTTGATGCAGCAGTTGGTACTCGAGAGGAACTAACCTTGATTTCACCATCATTTATCATTTTTTGAATTATATTCTTCAAGATATAGCGTTCTGATAGAGGATGGCTAATGATTCGATGGTAGCGGCAATATTTAGGGTCATCTACCTTATCAACTTCAGAAGGTCTTTTAGGCTCAGGGAGTTGTATTCCTTTTTCTTTCATCAACTCATTAAAAATCTCTTCCACATCATCATCATGGAATGAGAATTTCGTTTTCTTTTTCTCTTCAAGAGTGAGCTTTTTCCAGCCTTCCTTACCTTTCCCATTTTTCCTTCCATTATTGACAAAGGTAGCCATTACTTCTCCATTATTTCGGGGCTTTTTTTCCTTCTGTATCTTTTTCTTCTAAATTACGTCCCCTTTGCGTGGTACTCTTTTGTCGGGCAATTTTTCTTTCAACATTGCTTGCTTTAGAGACCAATGCATTAAAACTCTGAGGTTCTGCAGCCCCTATAAAAGTGGCAATCTTTGGTAAGAGATTGTTTGAACATATCTATACTGCAGATTGTTCAGTCAACTTTTTAGAACATTGGAGATTTAGGCTTCTCCATCTTGTAATGAAGTCATTGACACTTTCATTTGACTTTTGTTGAGCATCGGCTAAATCAATGATTGACACATTTTTCTTTGAACTTACAAATTAGGCAAGAAAGGCTTTTTGCAAATCATCCCAAGTGTGAATTGAACCCAAATGTAATTGCGTGTACTAGGTGAATGTAGAACCCTTGAGAGATTGCATGAACTGCCTTATCAACAAGGCATTTGTCAAAGTAGATTCTCCACAAGCCAAGTAGAAATGTGCCAAATGTTCTTTAGGGGAGCCGGAGAAACCATCAAATTTCTCAAAGTTTGGTTTTTGATAACCGATTGGGAATGGAACAATATCATAATGAGCTGGATAAGGCTTTTGACACCCATGAACAGGTACATTTATAGATACCTGAAATTCTTTGATTTCCTCAGCAATAAGTGTCTTTGATTCATCTTGTGATATAGAACTAGATGATGTGTGCCCTTCTTCAGCTGTAGGCACATGAGTTCTAGCAGATGTGCTTGCTTGAGACGCTACTTGGGCTGCCTAGGCTGCTATTTTGGCATTTTTTTTTTTCAATGAGTTTCCTTTGCAACTCTTGAAGTTGCTCTTCTAAATTTGTGGCGCTAGTTACTAGAACCGGCATGTCTTCAAAATCACTTTCATCTGAGATCTTTAACACTTTTCCAAATTGATCCATTAGAATTTATGGAAAGTCTTTTTCTTGAAAAATAGACTCTGAATCTTCGTATAGTGGACTATGAAAATCACTTTGTGTTTCCATAGTATCAGAAGAAGTGGTGGAGATTGAAGAATCATCGATGATGGATTGGGACATGAGGCGGGCCTTGGAGCATGTGATAAGACTTGAGTATGGCCTTGGTGACTTATTAACCTCCTTACAAATCTCTGTCACATTTTTGTGCTTTGAACTTGTCCCTAATCCAAAATTTCCTTCTTTTGCCAACAAATAGCCTGAGAAGAACGCCCATTTTTGAACCTCCAAGTTTGACTTGGCCCTTTTTGATTGTTCAACACAAAGAGCCGTTAACAGAAAGTGATCAAATAATTCAGAAGTTTGGCTTTCTTCTCTCCTTACACTTTTTCTAGGACCTATTTCAAAGGAGGCATCAATGTCCATGGCTACATCTTTTCCCTTGACAACAGGATCACTCTTTGGTGAAGTTAATTCAAGAATGGGAGGCCGCATTACCTTTGGTTGAGGAGTCACATTTTTCTTAAGTGATGCCTTCTTCAAAATCTTGATAGATTTCTTAGTGACCTTAACCTTCGAGGTTTCAGGATGACTAGTTTCATTTTCTTTAGTTGAAGTCATCATTACTAACTTGGTTGTTCCCAATGTGATTGGGATGGGGCCAATCATGATTTGGATGGGGAAAAACCTTGGGGCCATACCCATAGTGTTAGAGTCATTCACATTTGAACCCTCAGTTTGGAATTTTTTAGCTTTAGCACTTTTCCTTGCCCTCCTCTTCTTTAAAGTCTTTGAGGTTGATGAAACTTGGATGTTGGTCATGCGACCAAGGGTGAATGTCATGCGACAACCACTTGCACCTCGTGTAGTTGCAGGAAGCTTGTGGAAGTAAACAGTCACTTGGGGAGCCATTGGTAAACCTAATCACAACACGAAGATTGATGTATAAGAAACATAGCTGGAGATGAAAAGGAGAATGGGTCCCACTGGGCATGCCAAAAATTATGTTGATGAAAATTGTTAACAATAATTTTCAGATTATGCTTAACAAATGTTGTGAAATTATGTTTAACAAGAATTGTTAAATTATGTCTAATTAATCAAACATAATTTCACCCATAGGCCTTTTGTCGTATGAGTTTTATTGATGTGAGTAGTGTCCATTCAAGATAATGTATATCTTAATTACAACCCCTTGTTTCAAGGGAAAACCCTTTGATTCCAACCACGTTGTCTTTGTACATGAGTTTATTTATTTTCATGTTTAAGGGGATATGTGTTTTTATTTATTTGTGGTTGTACCTAATAATTTATTTAGGTTGCCTATGTACCCTTGGCGGGGATCAAGCCAATTCGTAGTTCTTATTTTGGGATTTTAGATTTAAAGTCCTCAAATTGATTTTCCCCAATTTAAATGATGGACATTTAAGTCAAACACTTTGTATTTAATTAAGCATCGACTTAATTTTGCTTTTGGGTGAGATAATTGGTTTTAATCTCAAGGATAAGTCAAAGACCTTGTTTTTATGGAAATTGAATCAAGAATTCTCTTTTTGAGAAGTTGAATGTTCAAGCAATTTTCCCTTTTCTTTCATTTGCTTCCTCGTAGGAATTTTAATGATATTTGGATTGAGGTTTCCAAATTTAATTAAGGAAAGAAAACTCCTTTGAAGCAATTTTATTTTTTTATGAACATGTTTTAGGAATTGGGAATTGGAAAAATTCCTCAAATCCATTTTTATGGTCATTTTATTTTGTGAATTATTAACTCCAATCTTGATTAACAAATTAGGAATACCCAAAAAATTAATCATGTTGGAATTTGAAGGAATTAGAATCCCCACTTTATTTAAAATGATTTTGGGAATCAAGAATTCCATTAAAATGTGGTGGAGTCAAGAACTCCATTAATTTAATAGAATCAAGGACTCCATTAATTGAGTAGAGTCAAAGACTCCATTAAAATGGTCAAGGACTCCATTAATTGGGTAGAGTCAAGGACTTCATTAAAATATGGTAGAGTGAAAGACTCTATTAAAATGTGGTAGAGTTAAGGACTCCATTGATAAATTTGATTTGGTAGGGTCAAGGACTCCATTGATTAATTTGATTTGGTAAAGTCAAGGACTCTAGTCGAGAAAACATTGAACCAAAGCTTACAAGAATTTTTATTTGGTAATGTTCAAATAAGATTTACGAGTTAGAGACTCGTATCTAAAGCTTCATGCATGGAGTTAGGAACCCCTCACGAAATACAACCCTATTTGTTTTACCAAACAAAAATTTAGGTTTGAAAAAGAGGAAGAGGGAGAGATTTAGTATCCGTTTGGATACTAAGTTTCATGTCTGCGTTTCACATTTTGGCTTTTTTTTTTAAGAAGCGTGTTTTAGTCTTTTCTAGTGGGTCTCGCGTACTATTCATGGGACCTACAAATCTTTTTTTTTACCAAAATATCATTAAAAATGGATCTCACGGTACTACTCACACATTTAAAAATTATTTTGCTACAATATTTTTAGTTTTCAATTTTTAATTTTCATCAAAATAAGCAATATCTAAATATACCATTAAAGAATAAAGTGACTGATAAAATTCCCACCTAATGCTTTGAGTTTCTCCTTTGCTTGTTGCTCTCTATCTCCGCTTGTCTTTTTCTTCTTCTTCTCCTTCTTTTTTTGGGCTTGCTGAAGACTCCTTTAATTTATAGAGGGATTGGGAAACCGCTTTCCCCTATTTTTTCTGTTAACTGATCAAATCATGGCCAAAACCGTAAGGAAAGTGCAGTACTTTTTTCCGGGCCATTAACTTCTTACACGTTCAAACCAATACCCACTTTCAGCTTTTTAATTTTTTAATATTTTATTTACTCCTGCTGTGCCACCTTTCCTTTACCCTTATTTTTCTCACTTTAGTTCTTTCTTATTGGTAATGGCAGACTAGCTTATAGGTAATTCGTTTTACTAGTTTTTGGACTCACATGATTATTATTATTATTTTTTTAATGTGTCAACCCTTATTTTCGGGTGAGGTACATTTGTTTTAATGTGTATTTTTTTTTTGTTTCCACAGGAAGCATTCCTGATTCCACTAAACCAGTATTATCCTTATTTTAAAAATAATGTTTATTTTTCGATGAAATATGTTACAAATTATGATCATAAAACCGTGTTAGCTTTGGCAAGCCAGTGTTTAGATTCAAATAGAATTTTGATTGAAGAAACCCAATGTTTATCTTCGAAACTGTCCAACAAGACTTGATGTAATTTGCTATTTCTTGCTGATATGGAATGGAAGTCTTTTCTGTTTCTCAAAAGAGAAAAGGAAAAAAAAAAAATTAACCGTATTAGCTATTCTTTAAATCAGCCTAGTCATGAACTAAAAACCAAAAGAGAATTTTTGACATTCGAAAATACCTTCCCCACCCCAATAGCCCTTCCTTTGCGCACTCCAACATTAAAATACAAAGCAGCATTCAAATTCAAGAGAAATAACAACGCGACCACGATTTCAGAGGATATGCAACTGAATATTAGACAGAAAAAAAGGCACAAAAGTAGAAGAGAGAGGACAGATGAAGGACGCTTGAGTAGTCTTCACCGCACCAGATCAGAGTAGGCTACATCGTTGTTGCTATCGAACGGCACGGTGGGACCACAAACAGCGAGATTGGAGATGGGAGGGAGGGACGCCGCTGTTCAATTGAGAGAGACCATCTACCTGTTTGAGCTGTCTCTCACCAAATTGTGTCCAGCTGAGAGGCGTTAGTAATTTATTTAAACTTTAGACTTTACAAAAGTATTAATTTGGCTTATGAGGGAGAAGTGTCTGTTTAGAATCTACTTATTTTGTTGAAATTGAAAATTTTGAAATTAAAATTTTTTTTAAAAAAATACTATAGATAAAGGTTAAAATTAATTGAAATAATAAAATTAGACCTAAAAATAGTACCAAAAGTATAATTGGACTATAAATAATACTAAAAATAAACTAAATAGTAAAATTAGTTGACAAAAATAATTCATGCCAAATACACACTAAATTAACTAAAATAAAAGTTCAAGTGTAATGCCTACTATACATCCCTTAGAGCATTCCCATCAGATCTTCTATAAAAAATGCAATTTTAACACATTAAAAACCTACTTTACTATTTTACAACATCTCATTTATCAGATGTTTTATTCTTCACTTCTATATATTAAAATAATATTTACAACATATTAAAATAATACATTAAATTCCTCCCCAGTTCCCATCATCATCATCATCAACAACGGCACAACCACCGCTGCCACAACAATAGCCACCAACAGCCACCAACAGCCACCAACAGCCACTGCCACAACAACACTGACAACCACTACTGGCAAAAACCCACATCCACCAACACCACCTTATTAAAAAAAAAAAAAAAACCATAACCAGAAAAAAAAAAAATCCACAACAATCCAAAAAATTACCACCACAACCACCACAATCAACCCACAACCACTACAATTACTCACCAATATTAGATCAGCCCAAATTGCAACCAAAAAAAAAAAAACCATAACCAGAAAAAAAAATTCCACAACAATCCAAAAATTACCACCACAACCACTACAATTACTCACCAATATTAGATCAGCCCAAATTGCAGCCAAAAAAAAAAAAAAAAAAAAACCCACAACCAGAGAGAGGCAGAGTGAAAGGGGAACAGAGGGGAGAGGGAAGAGAGATCTACCACCACTGCCCACCATAACCAAAATCCAAAATCAACCCACAACCGTCACCACCCACCAATATCAGCCCATCACAACCCATGAAAATCAACCCACAACCAGTAGGTGCCGAATCCACCATCAAATCACAACAAAACCAAAAAAAGAAAAAGAAAAAAAAAGAAACCACTGCCATAGAGATCAGCATGGCTTGAAGCTCCGGCCATGGGTTGCTGTGGATGTGGTGGGCTTGTGGCGGTTGGGATGCGTCGGTGTGGCTATGTTGGTGGTCGGGTTCGTGGGTCATGGCTAGGTGGCAGCTTGGTGAGGTTTGCTACTTGGTGAGATTGACGGTGGCTTGATGAGGACGGCGGTGTGCTCTAGAGAAAGGAAGAAAGGAGAAGCTGGGAATGAGAATGAGTGAGGAAGAGAGACTCAGGCGGATGGAAGAGAGAAAAGAAAGAATTAAAAAAGATTAAAGTGATGAGAGAGGAGAGAGAAAAGATAATAAAAAAATAATAAAATTTATAGCATTGTTGTCCGTACACTTCTATTTTTGAGACGTTACTGTTCACTCGTGCCAAATTTTTTGGCATTTAGAACACCTCATGAGAGTGATTTTTTGGTGTTTAGTGTGTCAAATGCCAAATATTTGGTATTTGACACACCTGATGAGAGTGCTCTTACTATTCTAAAGTTCAAGGGAGGTGTAACAGCATTTTTCCCACAACTTTATAGAGTTAAACAAACTATTCTTTTTAAAGCAGATATGGCACCTGACATTGCTTTGAACTTCCCAAGAAATATTATGGCACCTGACACGTGGATAGAAGGATGACATAAGCAGAAATACAGCTTGCACAAGTGGGACTGTTGTAACAATTTTTCCTCTTTTTATGGAATTAGTTACTTTCCTTTACTTCCACATATTGTATATATAGATAGCTACAGTGTACAGATTAAGTTGTATTCTCATATATTCAATCAATAAAGATCATTCATTCTATTTAGAGAGAGAGAGAGTTCCCAAATTCTTTATAGAACCCCTATGAGACCTGGGGCAGTTGATGTGTATTTATTTAGTTTGATTGACGAGGATGCTAAGAGCGTTCAACCAGGAAATTTTGAACGCCACTGGGGGATCTTTAATTATGATGGGTCAGCAAAATAGCAGCTTAATCTTGGTACGACAAATTCAGGTGCCCTGATTGCGGCACGGGGTGAGAAGTATCTGGACCAAAAGTGGTGTGTGATGAAGCCATCAGCTAAACTTGATGACCCACAAGTGTCACCAAGCGTGAGCTATGCCTGTGGACTTGTTGATTGCACTAACCTTGGTTATGGGACATCTTGTGGAAATTTGGATGCTCGGGGTGATGTCTCTTATGCATTTAACAGTTACTATTAGAGAAATAATCAGCTTGATGGAGCCTGCAAGTTTCCCAATGTTTCAATGATCACCAAAAATGATCCATCAGTTGGAAGTTGCAAATTTCCGGTAATGATTGAGCCATATTATGGTGGCACAGAAAGAACAGTTGGGAGTCTGCAAAAGCCAGTGATTTTGTCTTCTGGCCTCAATTCTCTTTTTGCTAAAAATTCTGTGAATTTTGACTTTTGAGGCTTCTAGTTCCCAAGGTATCATTTGTCCTCGACTTTTCCTAATTGCTTTGTAGGATAGCGTAGTGGGAGCTAAGAGCCATCGATATATGGCATAACTTCAATTCAAATTTTGCAATCTAGAAGACAAGACATTCTATGTGTCAGATGTATTCATGTCTGAAATCAAACTGCATTTGGAATTCTTTATGCATGGTAAGTAATGTTTGTGAATGGGGGGTACTTATCAAGCAGGTTGAGGTGGAGTGTTGGTGACGAGAAGGTATGTTTTGCAACCGGCAGATAAAACATTCTCCCTCTCATAGAATGTGAACCCCACAAATCAATTTTGCGTGACTCACATGTTGTGATCAAGAGGTTGCACATGCCAGATGCATATGATAATTATTAAGGGCTGATAACCTGGTTTCATGGATTTGCTCAATGTGCCCCAGAAATATTGTATAGCACTCGAGTCGACAAGGGAGTACTTTGATCACATGTCTTCTTTGTCTGGAAAATTCTTGTTGTCTCGTCTTTTAGGCAATAGGGGCAACTTTTGTAGGACAGAATCCATAATTTCAAGAAGGAAGAGAATAAAGTTTCTCGTCTTTTATTCCTATAGAGCCTCTTTCACATGTCTAGTTTGTTCCTATGCTTGGCTGGCTTCAAATGCTTTTCTATATAACTATTCTCTCTCTCTCTCTCTCTCTCTCTCTCATAGTTGATTATTCATCCTACCACATCCTCATGAAATAAGCAATAACATCACATACATGAATCAAAGCCAATAGAACTCCTGGCTTGGTGGAAAAATGAGGAAGCAATTTTATCTATGAATATGCAAATACTGTTCCTTATTGGAGCCATACAAATACAATCCAATTGTTCAAATTAATAATAATGTTGTTTATTAGTGCTTGAGATATTCTCAACATGTTCCATCGAAATCTGTAGCAACTAAATTAGAAAACCATGTTTTTTTGTAAGATGGTAGTGCTGCTGGCTGCTACGAAATAGTTCCATCCCTTAACAAAATTTAGTATTATTGATGTCAGGATTTGATGACTTGAATGATTTACTGTTAAAAAGTGTCGTCATTGGGCTGGCCTGGCCCCTTTTTACTAGGCTTAGTGGGTCGGGTCAACTAATCCGCTAACCAATCAATAGGTCGAGCAAGGTCCGGCCGAAAAGGAAAAATTCAACTTATGGTTCTGCCTATGGGCAATGGCCATTTAACTTTAGTGGGCTGAGTTATTAGGTTAAACCAAATGGACTACCCATAGATTTTTAATGGGAATTTTTTTTTCTTTTTTTCAAAGGAAAGAATCTAATTATTTTTTTTAGAATCGAAAATTTTAAAACTTATTTAATTTATTTAAGGCCAAAACCGAATAAAATTTTTTATTAAGGTTTTAAATATTTCTTTCTTTTTCTATCTTTTAATAAACAAAATGTCCAACGTTTAATTTGAAAAAAAAATTCGAAGTTACCAGGCTAAATATTTTTGGTGCTCTAGGTTTTATAAAACTAAAATAAAACAAAAAATGCATAAAATAAATTAATTACAAAAAGAAAATAAAAGGGAAAACTATATAACACCTATTACGTACAATAAAGAAAAAGACAGAAAGAAAGAAAAAAGAAAGTCAGAATCTGAGTTCTACTATTACGTACAATAAAGAAAAAGAAAGAAAGAAAGTCAGAATTTGAGTTCTACCTAGAAACATGTACACATTTGGGTTTCAATGACCCAGGTGGGGGCCCAGGTCCCCCGGGTCCAAATTTTATTTTATATATCTATATATATATATATATAGTTATAATATATTTTATTTATGTAATTGGGTGCCATTCCAAAATCTTAGCGCTCTTTCTCCTCAATAAGCCTAACTAGTCTCACCCAATTAGCAAATATTTAACCTAAAAATTTAACAAAAACAATAAAAACATTCGCAATAGTGATTGTATTTTAGCCCAAAAAAAAAAAAAAACTATTTTACTACCAAAGAACTAAGAAATTATGTGTTATTAGAGAAGTTAAAACCAAAAATTTATGTTTAATGAGTTGTTTATATTATTTTAAATGAAGTGAAAAAAAAAATAGAACATTTGATATTTAGTGTATTGTAAAGTGATATGGTAAAAGTTAAAATTTTTAGTATCATCACTATGAATGCTCTAAATTTTTTTTAAAAAAAAATCCTAGTCAGCCTAATATTTAAAAAAAAAAAACATTATTATTATTTTTTTTTTTTTGTCTTTGTTAGTAAATGATTGTATCTTAATGTATTTAGAAACAATGATTTTAAGTATTTATAATTTTTTAATACTCTATGGATGCCTACTTGGAGTTTTTTTCTTTCTTTTTACTCTAGCCCCTGCTAACTTAAAATCCTAGGTTTCAACCAAAATTTTAGATTCATATTATTTCTAGAAAATAAAATTAAAACATAAATAAACAACATGTTATCATTTAAATTATCATATATTATGCATTATATTAATAACAAAACATAAAAACAAATGAAAAAAAGAACATAATACAATATACAAGGCATCACATTAGTCACAAAACATATAAAAAAATAAAAAACATAAAGCAATACATCCCACATCATATTAATAACAAAACATAAAATATGAAAAAAAAAAAAAAAAAAAAAAAAAAAAAAAACAAAGCAGCAGCAGCAGTAACAACAACAACAAAAATAATAATAAATCAAGGACAAGAAATATGGGTCATGCAAAAGATCTATACCTCACACATATAGCACTTTACATGACTGTAGAGATCGGTCCATTGGTTAAAATTGACTACTACAGCTATATGTGTGAATCAATATGTCGAACAAAGGTAAGTTTTTTAGGCATTTTGGTGGAGAAACCTAAGACTAATGAAATGGTACCGAAGGGATCATAAAAAGAGTGAGTGAAAAAAGTGAGTGTAACTGAGAAATTATGAGAAAAAAAAAATAGCTTTCTAGCAACTACATGTTATAAAACTCAATCAAGTCCTTACAAAAACTGTTTTCACATTCTTTGAAACTCAAAAGTATTTTATAGTGATTTTGGCAAAGTTTCGCTATAGGTGAAAAAAGTGGGATCTTTTGAATGTGGAAAATGGTAGTATTTATAGAGTTTATTAGGCTGTAGGGTTTGGTGGGATATCCTGGCCAGATAGTTGGCCAGGCTGATTGACTAAAGATGCGTACGCCACAACTTTGGTGTGTATCAGTGTATGCCACAACTTTGGTTTGTATGCATCAAATAATCAGTGTACGCATATTAGCTAAGCTGTTTGCAAAATTGGCTAGAAATGGGATTTGGGGCAAACTTGGGTGTTATGTTCTTTTGGGGTTATGGAGTTTCATACACGACATTAATAATTTTGATATTAATTTGATTTTTTATCATTGAGATAGAGGATCTCGAGTATAGGGCGAAACGAAATAGGATATAGCATGAGTTATAACTCACAAACTAGAATTAGGTAAAGGTGAAAGCATAAGATTTTATGCAAAATCCTTATTTGAATTGAAAAATGTTACCCTAAACAATTTATTGTTTCACACATTACTCTTTTTATAATTCTACCATTATCATTTTCAGAATCCAAACAAGTAGCAACCTTATGACTATAAAAACTAAATACTTCAAATACATCAAAACAAACTATTGCTTTGCAACAATAGTACTGTCAGGCTTTGCTGGATTCTGGAGTTTTCTTGATCAAACTACCACCAACGCTATCACTATCATACATCTTCGGGTGATTGCGGTGCCGGATTTGTTGTACAAGTGAAGCTGCCTAGAACTCTGAACTTAATTGGGACAAGTTAGAGCACTTGGATCTGTAAGTGCAAAATAATGCAAAATAGAAAAAATGTTGAGATATGCACATTTTGGCCAAAAAAACACCAACATCAGTGGGTATAAAATTGTGTATAAATGCACAAGTGTTACAATAACCGTGCATATATGCATGATTACTATAGTACATGTATATAATATTTTATTATTTTTTTGGTAGTGTTGGGTATGTAAGAGAGAGGAGTAGTGAGTGAGGAAATAATAAAAAATTGTAAAAGAATGAATATTTTATTAAATAAATATGTAGAATAAATAGACTAATGTGGGTGTTTTGTAAAAATTGGTGTGTAAAATAGAAAATGTAAGTTTTTAGTGTAAAATAAAATGAAACTTATTAACTTACTGATACGGTTAGATTGCCAAATTCGTTTCAAGTCATGGGCCATTAGAGCAAAGGCTTCCACTTTTGTGTATGTTTTCAGGGTTTTTGAAAAAACTTGGACTTTTGATAAGTTGGATATGTCACCGGAGGTAGATGTCAAAACCAATTCAAGAAGTTCTCCTCCAAAGTACTGATCTTTTAGATGCTCAGTATGTTGAGACTCAGATCCTTCACCATTATTGCTTGTATAAGTCCATACAGTGCCAGCTGTAATAAAGAATACCGCATCAATTGGGTCTCCCTCCCTAACAATGTAGCAGTACTTGTTATAGAACATTGGTTGAAGAGAGTCGCAGATTTTAAGCAACAGTGACTCATGCTTGGCCAACCCACTGTCTTTTATGATTTTCAGCTGATCAAGGAAAAAAAAAATTACTATAAGTTTGTGTATACCTCTTAATAGTTGGTAATTGAGTTTCACGTAATGCAAATTATCTTAACAATGTTACTATACTTATAATAAATTACGTACTAAAAGCATGTCAAGCTTAATGCTTATATTCAGTCATTTGACAATTCATCAAAAAAAAATATTGAGTCATTTAAACACAGTGTAAAAACCAACTTTCATTATATTAACTAAAATTTCTACAATATCTATATAATTCCCCAAATAATTATTATTATAAGTAAAGGAGCTAAGAAATATTTAATATTTTATTTTTAAAAGTATAATGGTGAGAAAAAAAAAATTTTTAGGTCAGCCTGTTTACTTCTAGTCGAATAACATTGTTTCATTATAGGTACTCTATGAATGCATTTAGTAGCTAATTTTCTAGGCATAAAGAATACGTTTTGAAAAAAAATTTTGGTTGTGTTTTTTAACTCTTCTTTGTATTAGATAAAACGCGCTTCCCAGACGCACATTTGTATTTCAGATTTTTTTTTTTTTTTTTTCTAGCCGTAACTTTTTGACTTTTCTTTTGTGAACAATGCTCTCGTGCACTGTTTATGGGTCCCACAAACTACACTTTTCAGTAACTTTTTCATTAAAAATTGGTCCCAAGGTATTATTCATACATTTAAAAATTATTTTGCTACAGTATTTTTCAGTTTCAGTTTTCAGTTTTCAATTTCATTTTCCCTAACCTCTACAATTAAGTCAGGACAGTAATTCTTATAAAAAAAAAAAAACAAAATCAGAACAGTAATCCTTAGAGCTGAGGATTCTCATTTCACCCACCCACGCCCAACTCACAAGCCATAGAAACCCACTGCTGTCTATGATGCAAGCCCATACACATTCACGACTTTTGTGGAAAATTGTTTGTGCATAAATCTCTATAAATTGTTAAGAAATTGTGTAAAATTGTACATAAATTACAAAAGCTATGAAAAAAATATGGATGTTAGCGGAATCAATTAGGCCTTTTTTTTTTCTTCTCATTTTTGTACAAATTATCCAATTAAAAATGAGTTTTTTGTTATAATGTTTTCGTAGATCTAATTATACTAGCTCTAGCGTTTAATTTTTTTTTCCTTGTGCTTGATCTATTATTTACTAAAATGATTAACATATCGTAGAAAATTTTAATAATAAATTAAAAAAATATATACTCAAAAAGCATAATCAAACGCATTTTAATGAGCATGATTATTTTCTCACTTATTTAAGCATTATTTAAAACTTTTTTTTTTTTTTGAGATCCATTATTTAAAACTTTATTTCTCCAAACAATGTATTTTGCAAATTTCGTTTGGTTAGAATTTGATATTACTAGAATTTCTATTTTCCAAAACTTACCAAACGTAGCCACGACCGTTCTTATGTACACAGTACACTAGTAAATTCTAAAATCTATATATTCAACATTTTTATTTAATTCTCAAATGATATTTTATTATTAGATTGAATCTGGTAGGATTTTACTATTAATTTTCAAAAATTAGTCTTTGTCACTATAAAATATATATTAAAGCTAGTAAATACTTATTTCTTAACTGTTATTCAAGATTATTACCTAACATACTAAATGCAAAAGGGAGCAAATATTTTTTTTATAAGCTATAAAATTACACAACGGTCATAAAAATGACAAATTTTTTTAATAAATTTTTTTTAAGTATAATTACATAAATATATTTCACCATAAAAGATTTTACCAATCAAACTAATTGAAATATACAAAACTTATAAATTTTAATTTTTATGTTAAATGATATTTCTTTATATTTTATTAACTATTCAATTAGAATATTTCCAAAGTGTGTACATTGTCACCATGCATGGGGCAAGCAGCTATTTAGCAAATTTATAAAAGTAGTGAAACTCACACTCTTGAGCAGATTTAAGCAGATATGGCAGTTGACAGCGCTTCGAAGTTCACGAGGAAGACCAGGGATAAGGGTCTCTACATGAACGTCATCGTCTGCATCATAGCTCTTAGCCATGTGGTCAATAATCTTGTCCCCTGTTGTTCTATCAAAGTCGTGTTTGTCCATCCACTTTTTAAGGCTTTTTTGTCGTTTTCTCCACTTTTGTTCTTTTGTTGTTCTCCACTCCAAGTATATCTGTCGTCCCACTTCTGCTAGTCAGTTCAACTCGCCAAATCTTACCATGTTTAGGCATTAAAACTAATACTCACTCCGTCCTACTTTATTTGTCATCTATTTTATTTTAGGATATCTTAAAATATTGTTCTATTTCTAAAAAATAAAAGTTATTAAGTTACTAATGTTCCTATTATATCCTTATTTTATTAATAATTCTATCTTTTGATAAATTTATTTAAGGGTAGTTTTGGAAATTTATACATTTTTAAATGGTAGACAAGACAATAAATGATGTTTCCTTAAAAAGTTTGAATTTTCAAACAAGATAAACAAAGTGGGACGGAGGGAGTAATATTTTACAATTATACATCTCAATGTTCTACTTCCACACAACTTTTCTTTTTCCATCTTCTCAAAAAAAAAAAAAAACCCTTTTCTTTTTTCAAAAAATAAATAAATGAAAAAAGAGAGATGTAGATAGGAAATGGGGTAGAATTTATAGACTTAAACAATCTTGTGGAGGGGAAAACGAAGGGAACAAGATTCAGACAAAAAATAAAAAAAAAAAGGGGTAAAGTACAAGAAAAACCTCATAAATTTATAATTAGGATATATTAAACTCCAGAATTTCAATTGAGATCTGAGACACTTTAATTAAACTCCTAACTTTTATAAATTTACATTTCACATGTGAGGGTGAAATTTGTTTGGAAGGATTTTTTGTGTATATTTATGAAAGTCATGGGTTTAATGAGTCTCATTTAAAAGTGTAAGGTTTAATGTGTCCTAATTATAAAACTATGGTGCCCTTTTTATACTTTCCCCAAAAAGAAAATACCAACAACTCAATCACCAACTTGTGCAATATGCGAAAAAGTTCCCAAAGGGTAACAACTAGTTGCTAGCTTGTGGAATATGCAAAAAAAAAAATACTAACCTATCTAGCTTCTAATTAATGCAGAGAACACAACTTTGTTGATGGAATGCCATTTGCTGGAAGAAGTTATGTTAGTAACCCCACACTTCTTGTAAGATCCTCTTATCCAAATAATCTTATCCTTACATCCCTTCAATTAGTAGTTAAGTTCCAAGTAAAATAGATAGGATTGAATCAGTTACACATGTTGGGATTATGATAGAGTTAGACCTATGTGTGTAGGGTTGTCCAACCCACTCGGTTACCCAAGCTAAGTGATAAACCCCACTGGATTCAAGCCAACCGTAACCCAACTTGACTACTCTAGTGGTCAGCAGAGGGTCTTTTCCTATAGAAATTAATGTTGCCAAGTCAGTTGCAGGTCTCCTTCCTCAAAAGCCAAAATACACAAACTATCCGAAATATATATGAGCTTTCTGGCGAGATTTGCAAGATTTGGCAAGATCTTACTGGATATGATGAGATTTCTGTCAAATTTGGAGAAATCTCACCAGATTTTCACTGATTTTTGCCGTTAACTAGCCTAATTTTCTCCGTTTTCTAGATCCATAACTCCAACCAAATTGACCACCACTTGCCGTTAACTAGCCTAATTTGGTCGGCGATGAGTTGAGATATGCTCCACCCAATCAGGTTGGGTCGAGTGTTGTTTAAGCCCAAACCTGATATGACCCAACCCATGGACAACCTTACATGTGTGGCCAATAGAAGGAGAGCTTGAGTTGTATAAAGAGTGCAAGGAACCATAATTTGATATATCTTGAAAAAAAAATGTAATTCCTTGCTTGGTGCACTTCCTTTCTTTCTTAATATTTCTTTATGGAGTGTGACTATCTTGAATTAAGGCAATTCACATACGATTCCCATATATTTCCATACGCTTTACACCTATTCTCAATAGAAATAACCAAGTTCCTAACAAGAAGTATAATAATAGCTTAATTTTGAATATTTATATCATTATTAGAAAGTATTGTCATACTTATTTTTTGTTAATTCATGCATTTTATATTTGGTTTTAGAATAATATTGAATAATTGTTTTTGTGCTTAAAATGAATTTTAATGCATGAATATGTCTTGTAGACACCCTATTTCATTATGACCTATACCCAAATCCCCTAGTCCCAATGACGAGAAAATCAGTCGCTACCAATATGATTAGCATCATGTGTGGAGACAATGAGCATACAAACCCCAAAGTGGCTCAATATAGTTCAAGCCCAAGCCCAACTATGACTCAGAATCAAGCTCAAAAGCCTAAAAGGCCATTTTTAACCTAATTGGGCCAAGACTTACAAAAGGTGCATACATTAGGTATTTGATGTGTATGCACTCAATCTATGGCATTCACACCATCTGGACAAAAAATCTATGGCATACACACCATCTGGACAAAAGCCTTAAATCACTTAATTTCTATTTTGATGAGATTCTAGGGCAACCAGCTTGATCAACTGACTGCCCAAATGTTTAACCTAATCCTAGATCTCAATTTTTCCTATATAAACCCCCATTTTCACCATCTAAATGGTCTAGATTTTCAATACCTAGAGAAACTTTGTTGAAATACCTCTAGAAGGGCAAAAAATGTGAGCATTAGATTGATTTTCAGCCATCTTTGGTTAGAAGATAATCTCTTACTCATTCATGTTCAAAACTTCTAGTTGGTTCAAAGCTTTTCTAGCACACCACTTAGTGTCATTAAGCTAAACCTAACCGAACCATTCGAATCATTCCTCCAAACATTCAACTGCGGTAGTTGATTTCAGCTGAAGGGCTGGTAATTAACATCATTGTAAGTGCCATGAGGAGGAGATATGGATCTTTGCTATGATCCACACTTTTCCTTTTGATTCTTGTTTCTTTTATGTTTTTTCATGTTGTTTTAATGTTTTAATATGTTGCTTTTGTACCATAACATGCTTTTCTTTGGTTGTTTGATCCATTTTCTTCATTTTTCTACAAATTTGTAAAAACAAACCCTAATTTGCCTTAGGATGCGTACACATGGTATAAGATGCATACGCACCAATACCCCTGTGTACACATGTTTTAGATGGCTAGGGTTCATGTTTTTGTTGTTTTTCTGGGAATCTATTTAAAGCCTAGATGTGCATGCCAATCTAGGCATAAACTAGATTTCTTTCATTTACTTTTAATGCCATATTTTACTATCTTTCCTTTTTTTTTTTTTTTTGCTTTGACTGTATATATGCTGTCATGTTTGTTTCCTTTTGTATCACATGTGTAATAAATCCAAAATACCCAAAATATCTTATTTTCTTTCCTTTCTTGTATCAAACCCTAATGCAGTCTATCTCTTCTCTCTCATTCACTCTCTAATTTTGCTTTAATCCTCATAAGGCAAGTAAAATATTTAGAAATAATAAATGAAAACCTTACAACTCATAAAAGCTTAAATACTTTCTAAAAAAATCAAAATCAATAGTCAATTAATATTCAATTCCTTTTGGAATTAGTTGACTATTCAAAGATAAGGAAAGTATCTTGACAAGCTTTAATGTTATTAAGGTAATTGATTTGAACTTAAATAGTAACATAAAAGTTAAGTTAATTCCGTCTTAATTAATCAAATCTCATTCAAGCCTTAAAAGATGCAAGATCATTGATGACAAATCAAGACAAATCTAATTTTAATAAAGGGAAGATATCCACACATCAAAGAAGACTTCACATCAATTTTAATGATCCCCTTTTACATAAGACATAATCATCATTTGAGAGAAACTCGCAATCTTGGTTGGTATCCATTTGCATGCGTGCGAGCACATGCATAATTGGGTATACACATGCACATACTTGGATGTTGATGTTTTGACCTCTATCATGTCTGTATGCTAATGCTTTAAGCTTGATGCCATGAGTTGTATGATTCTATACATGTCTATGCTTCCATGATCGCATGTTTTATCTACTTTCCCTTGCTTGTCACACATGATACATAGGCTTATACCTAGGCTTTAGATGCAAGTGCACATCCATTTGGGCCTCTAAGATAGCTTACTTTCCACCAAGCTGAACAACAATATATAAAGGTCACTATAGCTAGGCAGGCTTGGGGTGCCTAACCTCTTCCCATTTTGTACCCTAACTCTGAACCTAGTCTGGTAGAAAGACCTTCATGGAGTCATGTTTTGGTTTAAGGACCTATAACCAAGTGGTGACTCATTCATCTCTTTTTAAGAGACTTCGTATACTCTCAAGCTTGCGTGCACTAGATTCAAATCTAAAATTGTTTTCAAGGAGATTGAGTGTAGCATATCCTACTTTCACAAGAAGGAACCGACAAGCCGATGTGCCATAAAGGGGGTACAAACCACGGAATTTACATGTCTTTTGTAGAGAATGAAATTAATTCTAGCAAGGAATCCTAATGGAATTTATTTTTACAAGGGAGATAATGAAGTTAAAGAAGGTCAACCTAACTAAATTTGAGTCCAATTGGAGCATGGAATCAAAAGAGATTTACATCAAATCTAAGTCCAATTTAGATTTGGATTCTAGACTACATAGCATTTAGTATTTTGGGCATAACTTTCAACTCTGATATTAATTTTGATGATTCAAGTGCTGGAAAGCTAACTTATAGGGCTAAAACTTTATAGTTTAATAAAACCCCGATTCTGACTTTAAATGGGCCAAAAATGTTGGTTAAATGAAGTCTAAAAACTAGGGATTCTCTCTAAATGAGAATCCATCTTATAATAAGATTTCTTGGACAATTTAAAGGCTCTTTAGGGAAAACTCAAGAGTTAGCAGCCTTAGAAGGAGAATTAGGTTTTATTTAAAATTTATTTACAATTTTTGGAGTTTTATTTATGGACATTAGTTTTATTTAACAATATTATTTTATAACTCAACTAAAAGGGTGAAACCCAACTATTTATTGGTATGTTCATGACAATAATTTTAGGGTTTTAGTGCTTATGTTCTTGTGTTTTTTATTGATTTAATTATCTAGAATAGTGATTGTTTTTGTATATTCTTTGATTTAGCATAGACTCCGGCATGTTAGATGCTTAAAATTTCCTTTCAATTAATTCACTAGTTTTATTTTGCCTAAAATGAATCAAATTTTAGAAAACTAATTCTTGATTTCTAATTGCTAAATCATCAGACTAAGATCATGCTTTGTATGAATTTTAGTTGAGTTATAAAATAATATTGTTAAGACTACCAATGGATGTGCTATGTGTGAACCCTTAAACCTTAGTGTCTTAATATATTGTTGTTTTCCCTCGTTCTAAATTTTCTTTACCAAACCCTCAATCAAAATTTCTCTTACATTAAATTTTATTGTTTTTAATTTTTAATTTATCTTGTGGTTTGCTAATAAATTCTTTTTCTTTATGGATTCGACCTCGGACACACTGAAATATTATTTTGTGACTCTACACTTGGGAGATTATTTAAGTCACAACATGGTATTAGAGCAGTTGATCTTGAGATGATCGAATTCATTGCACCTCATCAAAGTTTCATGGAGTCACTGAAACTCAAATGTGGATATTCTTTTTGATGGCTTCTCAAGGTCTACAAATTCTTTGCTCTTGACAACACTCCACCACTTCTCATGGTTCCCATTGCCTCTTATTATATGGAAGGAGAGATGTTGAAGTGGTTTCAAGGGGTGGAGGCATCAGGCTTATACACAAATTGGGTAGATTTCATATGCACCCACAATATTAGTTTTGAACACCAATCCTTCCTACATCAATGGAGACTACCACCCAAGAATCCAAATGCAAGAGCCCGTGAATTAAATGACGAAGAGCCAAGAACTAATCCTTGATGCACCCACTCAAGAGTCCACAATTCAAGAATTAGAAATCCAAGTGTCTTTGATCCAAGAATCAAAGATGTAAAAGCTGATAATTCAAATGGTTAAAGAATCACATGAGGTATTGAGAATTCAAAGACAATCCAAGGTCCAAAAATCTAATGAGAATTCAAAGATAATCTAAGGCATCAGATGATGTCATGGATGACGTTATAAAAAGCTGGCGTAGTTCTTCAATGCGTGGCAAGAGTGTGGTGGCAACAACGCGTGTAGGACTTCCATGTGGCACATGAGAGCGCTTGTAGGGTCAGATGAGGGCCATATTCTTAGGTTTTTGTAGATCGGCGAACAACAAGGCCTACATAGTAGTGTGTGTGACCATAATCTGATCAAGGAGTTGAGAATCCTTGACGGCACATGTGAGGAGAGTCGGAGCCTGTGTCTATGCATGGAGGCACGTGCAACTGCTGTTTGGGACGAGTTTCTTGGGAATTGGTCATGGAAGGCCGTTGAGCACGTCTGTGTGGTTGATTTTGTCAGGCGAAGGCTATTGGGAGTCGTGCATTAAACGGAGAGATTACCGCTATATCACAAGTCCAATTGGGTATTGGGTAAGGGTTCAACTGTAGATTGGTAATAGGTACTGAAATTCCTTTTATTTGTAACTGCTTGTTTTGATTATAGTGGATTCTCGAGAGTTGTGACCTTACATTCACCCGTTAGGGTTTTGCCTCAGTGTTTTTCCCCATTTGTAAACAAATCACTTGTGTCAAATTTATTTTTCGCTACATTTAACTTAGTTGGTGATTTGTTTGTGCTACCACGCTTATTGCGTGTAATTGAAACTAATTAATTCACTTGAATAATTAATTGATTAATTTACAAAAGGGATCAATATATTTTTGGTCTATCATAAAGAAATAATAAAGTGCAAAAAATTTTCAAAAAAAAAGAAGTGAAAGGAAAGGATTGGGCACTCACCTGCAAGTTTCCAATGAAATAAAGAAATAATAACAGACCAAAGATAGAAATTCCAAGTGCAAAGATGTTTTCCCATATGTAGCTACTTGTTTGGAGGTTTGACCCAAAAGAACTGCAAAATGCCACAACTATAATGTATGAGACACTAAGCTTAAAAATTTCTAACTAAAATTCAAAAAATGAGAATTCATGAAAATTTAGGGGAAATGTATTAGTTAAAAAGAAAATGAAAGATCTATATTTGGGCCTTCAAAGTAAGAAAGCAGGGTCAAGATCACATGTTTATGGCTTTTGGACAAATAGGAACTCCAACCCCATACATAAGAGCAATTGTTAATTAAGGATGGGGTTCAAGCCCATTACATCCATGAGAGAAGGAAGCATGAATACGACACAATTAGAGGAAATTAAGGAAAGAATGAAAAGCAAAAAGAAGACAATGGCTACAAACTTCTCTTATATCTTTTTATCGGATGTAAATTTTGACAAATCTACCATTTGATTGCATTTTCTTATTATGTCCTCAATGCTTGTAAACTTTCAAGAAGATTAAAAATCAATAACTATATCAATAATTAAATGTTTAAATTTCAAATTTTTATAATCTTAAATTATGCATAAAAAAATTTTATAGATTAAATAATAAATAACATCTTATTTGAACGACATATGACATATATGTTAAGAGCATGAATATTCGCTTTTGATACTATAATGTAAATAGTGGTAATGAAGGTTGAAGTATCTATTCACTATACAAGACAATCTTGACAATGCAAGAATGAAGGCTTGGTCATGTGAGATTGACAATCAGGACAAAAAAAAAAAAAAAAAAATACTTAGAAGACTCTTAAAAGGCTCTCGGTCAACTGATAGCCTATTACAAAATTTTCGAGATTTTCCTCTGGATTGTTTGATTGCGGCACTAAATCAGTGTGAAGACTAAAGGCTAATTTAGCAATTGCAGCAAAACCAATAAGCTAGGATACATTGTCTATTACTTGTGCTGGAGGTCTAGTGACTTAGTTTCTATCTCAAAAATCTTTATGGGTAATTATTGTATGGATTACAATCGAACCCAACATGTTTTTTAAAGTGATATTTTTTTAAGTTGGTTATAAGATTTTAGGTAATTTGATTCTGTTATAGAATAGTCATAATTTTTAATTCTTTATTGAATCACTTTCTTTGTATTCTTGACCTATATTAAAAAATTTATTGTAGATAAAAATACTAACAAAATTACTTGCTAACTTATAAAGAGAAGAAGCCTTCTGGTCAAGCTGAATCTACTGTCAAAGGACCAATTGTTGCAGAGAAGCTCATACACACAGAAAATAGGGGAAGTCAAGATATAGAAGAATAGAGCATGACATGTAGTTAGTTGCTATATACGACTTGTAGTTTAGTTAGTAGTATATTGTATATATGTTTCACATGTGCCAACTATGTTAGTAATACACGTTCCAAGAGCTGTTAGTATTTTAGTTTTTTTGATTAGCACATTTTATGGGAGTTAGTTAGAGTTAGTTACTTCCTTTAGCTTGTATATATAGATTAGCTTCTGTAATTCTAATTAATGCAATGAAATCATTTTTCCCAAATTAGTTTTTCACATGGTATCAGAGCACAAAACCTAGGGTTTTTTTCTTTTAACAGATTTGAGAACTTTCTTCTTCATTTTTCTTCGTCTTCTTCAAAAGCTTCGAAGCTCCTTCCATGGCTGCCACTAGTACAACTACTGCTTCAACCTCTAAAACTTAAATCTTCAACACAGGATTCATTAAATGTGAATGATCCTTTGTTTTTACACCATGGAGAAAATTATCCTACTTGGGCTTAGTCTGTTAGGAAGTCACTCATTGCTAAGAATAGGCTTGGCTTCATAGATGGCTCTCTCACCTTGTCATCTCCAATTGTAGATTCTCCAACTGCAATTCAAGCCTAGATTCGTGCAGACAATATGGTAGGGAATTGGATAATCAATTCAGTCTCTCCAAGGCTTCAGGCTAGTATTGTCTATAGGGAAACTGCTTTGGAAATTTGGAATGATTTGAGGGATACTTTCTGTCATAAGAATGGTCTAAAGATCTTTAATTTGCAAAAGCAAATCTCAGAGCTCCATTAAGGTGAAGTTTCAATCATTGATTTCTTCACACAATTGAAGGTCTTGTGGGATTAATTGCAAAGTCTCAGCCCTTTTCCTTTGTGCACTTGTGGAAAAAGTCAGTGCAATGTGAATCAAAAGCTTACTGTTCTTCAAGCCAAAGAATTAGTGATAAAGTTCCTCATGGGACTGAATGATTCTTTTTCTGAATTCAGAACTCAGATTTTACTCATGGATCCTCTACCTTCTGTTAACAAGGTGCATTCTTTGATGATACAAGAAGAGATGCAAAGGAGTGTTAGTATGGGTGCGAGGGTTGAATCTACTGCTTTACCCACCAAGACTCAGAATTTCACTAATGGGGGTTCTAATGGCAAAGGCAAAGATAGACCATTGTGTACTCATTGTAGCAAGCTAAGCCATACCATTGACAAGTGTTACAAGTTACATGGATTTCCACCAGGTTACAAATCCAAGAACAAGTCCATGGCCCATCTGGTCTATTCTACTATTCCAGATCAACTTCACAATCATATGGCACTGACTCAAGAAGGTGTGCCTGGCCATGCAGCTATCACCACTCATGCTCCTTCTTTCACAACAGATCAGTACCAATAATTGCTAGCTTTGATTGGTGCACTACCAAGGCCATCTCAACAACATTCTACAGGGCAGGAGTACCACATGTCCAATACTGTGGGTTTTTAAAATAACACAATAGCAGGTATGTCTTTAAACTTCAAGCATTCTGTCTTTTTTGCTTAGCTTGTTAATAGAAAAGCTTATAATATGGAGACTTGGGTTATTGATGCTGGGGCTACTGATCACAGTCTGTTCTGTGAGTTTACTAACCTCAATTATTGCTATTTCACATTCTGTGGTACAACTTCCTAATGGGGAATCAGTTGTTGTCACACATGTTGGAACAATTCAACTTTCCTCACATCTAATCCTTACAAATGTCCTTTGTGTACCTTCTTTTTCTTTTAACCTTCTATCAGTCAGTTCCATGACAAAGACACAACCCTTTTGTCTTGTTTTCCTTTCTGCTCATTGCTTTATGATGGTTTGTACTTGCTGCAACAATCAAGCTTGTTATTAGTTTCTAGTTCTCTAGTTGACTTCCTGTCCAAGCACAACATAAGTTCTTTTACTGCCTTTTCTTCTAATAGTCATCACAATAATCTGTATTCTTTATGGCATTCTAGACTAGAACATCCCTCTGATGTTAAGCTTCAATCTTTGAGCAATGTTTTTTTTTCTTGCAAAATTGTTGTACCAAACAATGTATTGTTTTTCCATTGGCAAAACAGAAAAGATTGTCCTTTCCCTTCAATAATAAAATGTGTGATTCTCCTTTTGATTTGGTGCATATGGATGTTTAGGGTCCATTTTCTGTTCCTACCTCAGCTGGTCATAGATATTTCCTTACTTTGGTTGATGATGCAACCAGGACAACTTGGCTTTTTCTCGTGAAGGCAAAATCTGAAGTCAAAGCCTTGATTGTTTCCTTTTATAACATGGTTTTCACTAAATTCAATGTTAAAATCAAATGTTTTAGATCTAATAATGCTCATGAATTCAAATTTTCTGATTTTTATTCTACTAAAGACATAATTCACCAAACTAGTTGTGTTTATACTCCACAACAAAATTCTGTTGTGGAGAAAAAACGTCAATATATCTTGTCTACTGCTAGGGCTTTACAAATCTAGTCCAATCTGCCTCTTTCCTTTTGGGGTGATTGTGTGCTCACTGCTGTATATCTTATTAAAAGACCGACCTCTCCTCTTTTACAGCATAAAACTCCCTATGAACTTCTATTTGGGAAGGCTCCTTCTTATTCCCATCTTAGGGCTTTGGTTGTCTATGTTTTGCTTCCACCACTGGTTCTAAGTCTTCCAAGTTCTTTCCTAGAGCAAGGAAGTGTGTTTTTATTGGATATCCCTACAATTTCAAGGGTTATAAGCTCTTTGATCTCTTATCTCACACTATTCTTGTATCTAGGGATGCAGTTTTTCATGAGACAGTTTTTCCTTTTTTTGTGCTTGAAGCTGTTTCCTCTTCTTCTTCTCTTATTCCACTTCTTGCAATGTCCCCCATTCCATCTTATTTTTATGATGCTTCTCCTTCTTTTCCTTCAGCTTCTTCCCATAACATTTTTGATGACACCATCATTGATATTCATCATGATCTTGGTGAGGATCTTCCTCAGGATCTGCCTGAGGCTCCAAATGAGCCTTTGGTTCCTAATCCTCATCTTAGGCGGTCTACTAGAGTTTCTAAGCCTCCATCTTATATTCAAGCTTACCATTGCAGTTAGGTAACCTCAGTCCCTACTTCTAATCTGCCTTAGTTAGGTACATCTCATCCTCTTTCTTCTTTTCTTTCTTATGATCACTTGTCTCCATCCTATAAATCATTTTGTTGCTCCATCTCTGCTATTGTTGAACCACAATACTATTCTTAAGCTATGTCTGACCCTAAGTGGCAAGCTACTTTGGATGTTGAAATTGCGGCATTGGAGGCAAATAACACTTGGACCCTTACTCCTGTTCCACCCAACAAAAAGGCCATTGGTTGTAAGTGGGTTTACAAGGTTAAGTATAGGTTTGATGGCTTTGTGGAGAGGTACAAGGCTTGGTTGGTTGTAAAGGGGTTTACCCAAAAAGAAGGCTTAGATTATATTGAGAGCTTTAGTCCTGTTGCCAAATAGTCTCTGTGAAGTGCTTGTTGGCAATGGCTGTTGTGAAAGGTTGGTTTTTGAGCCAACTTGATGTCAACAATGCATTCCTTCAGGGGATTTGCTTGAGGATGTTTATATGGCTCTTCCACCTAGCTTCCATAGCAAGGGGGAGGTTGTTTGCAAATTAAACAAACCTCTTTATGGCTTGAAGTAAGCATCTCGGCAATGGTTCTCCAAGTTCTCTGAAGCCTTGATCCAATTAGGCTTTGTGCAGTCTAAAGCAGACTACTCACTGTTTACTAGACAACAAGGTGAGTCTTTTATTGCCTTATTAGTCTATGTGGACGATGTATTAATTGCTAGTACTGATAAGGACAAGGTTGATCAATTCAAGGTTTTATTGGATCAAAAGTTCAAGCTCAAGGATTTGGGAGATTTAAAGTTTTTCCTTGGTCTAGAAGTTGCAAGGACTGGTAAGGGTATAGCTCTTTGTAAAAGAAAGTATGCATTGGAAGTACTAAGTGATGCTAGTATACTTGGTCATAAACCTTATAAGGTCCCAATAGAGCATAATCATAAGTCGAGCAAGTGTGATGGTGATTTGCTCAATGATCCCAGCAAGTACAAAAGATTAGTGGAGAGGCTGCTGTATTTGACAATCACCAAACCTAACATCACTTATGCTGTTCATAAGTTGAGTCAGTTTATGTCCAAACCAAGAAAACCACACCTTGAAGCAACCTATAGAGTCTTGCAGTATTTGAAGAATGAACCAGGGAAGGGAGTGTTTTTTTCAGCTGCCTTAGAGTTGCATGTGAAAGGTTTTACTGATTCAGATTGGGCTGCATGTCCAGACACAAGAAGATCAGTGATTGGATATTGCATCTTCATTAGAGATTCCATAATTTCTTGGAAATCCAAGAAACAATCCATTGTCTCACGATCTTCAGCAAAAGCTGAATATAGAGCAATGGCAGTAGCTACATGTGAAGTGGTATGGATTCTTTATCTTCTAAGGGATATTCAAGTAAGGCATGATAGAGAAGCTTTGCTCTTTTTGGGATAGTTAGCTTGCTCTCCACATTGGTTCCAATCCAATGTTTCATGAAAAAACCAAACACATAGAGATTGACTGTCATGTGGTTAGAGACAAGGTGTTGGCTAAGGTGATAAAGTTAATTCATGTCAAGACTCAATGCCAATTGGCTGATGTGCTAACTAAGGCTTTGAGTTTTAATCACTTCTCAGAGCTTATTTCAAAGATGGGACTGATCAATATTCATTTGCTCTCAGTCCATCTTGAGGGGGAGTATCAAAAGAAGAAGCCTTCTGGTCAAGCTGAATCTACTATCAAAGAACCAATTGCTGTAGATAAGCTCATACACACAGAAAACAAGGGAAGTCAAGATATAGAAGAACAGAGCGCAACATGTAGTTAATTGCTATATACGACTTGTAGTTTAGTTAATAGTATATTGTATATGTGTTTCACACGTGCCAACTACTGTTAGTAATACACATGCCAAGAGCTGTTAGTATTTTAGTTTTTCTAATTAGCACATTTTATGGGAGTTAGTTAGAGTTAGTTACTTTCTTTAGCTTATATATATAGATTAGCTTCTATAATTCTAATTAATGTAATGAAATCATTTTTCCCAAATTAGTTTTTCACACAACTTGAAGTTTGATTCTTGAGGTACAATTTATATTAAATATTTATTTATTTTTCTTTACCTAGTATGTTATGTTTTATTCTTAAAACTTTCTTTTGTTTATTTATCTTTCTAAATAATTTAACTTTATTATTATTTTACATGCAATAAGAAGAGGCACAACTGAGAAGGTTGATAACTTGACATAGTTCACAAACATTAGCATTTTCTTTATGTTATTTTATGGTGATGATATCATTACTCATTAGTGAACTTTGGATTGTGTAAACTTAAAAATCAATGTATTAGTTAAGTTTTATTTAAACTGATTTTGTTTTTGGTTCTCTTTTTTTCTTTTTCCTTTTTTAGTTATTTGCGATCTCTTATTTGTATTGAAAGGAAATAGAAAGACAATAATAATATGATCATATTATTATTATTATTATTATTGCATGTTAAAAATTACTAGTTAACTTATAATATGATTAATCTGACTTGCTTGCAAACTGTTTAAGTTCGATTTTTACCCGAACAGGACCTTTTCACCTTACTCGACCCTTAAGGATACATTAGATTATAAAATACTTAATATATATATCTTGAGTTGTGCTTAAAGTACTATTTTATAGTACTACAAAGACATATATATCTATATTAGGAATATAATATAGCCAAAGAAAAAAAAAATACCAAAGCATCTCCAGGATAAAAGCAAACCGTAATTCTATTAGTAGCAAACTTAAAATCCTGTGAACTTCTAGGATGATCCAAATTTATGAAAAATTCGTTAAGAACTCAATTCAAGGTTCAAGTATTTCTTTTTATTGGGATCCCAATGTTCATTAGGAAATTCTATTCTACTTGACGAGTTTACCATGTAAGAAATAAAGAGTAGAAGTTAATGATATTTTTATTTAATGAGATCATTAATAAAACTAGGAGAAACTAATAACTATTGGAAAATATTATAGGTATTACAAGTTTGGGTAAATTGCAAATTACACCCTAAAGTTTGGGGTGATTGGATTTTACACCGTGAAGTTTTAAAATTTAGATTTTATCCCCTATGTTTTAGAAGTATTTGGATTTTACTCCCTAAAGTTTTGTGGTGTTTGGATTTTATACCCTAAAGTTTCAGAATTGAGGGTGTAAAATCCAAACAACCCTAAACTTTAGAAAGTAAAATCCATGTTTTGAAATGTCAAAGTTTAAAATTCAAACACCAAAAACTTTAGGGGGTAAAATCCAAAGTCTGAAATTTCAAGGTGTAAAATCCAATCAGCCCCAAACTTTAGGGGTGCAATTTACAATTTACCCTACAAGTTTTATTACATATAATATAACTTACAAACTTATATGCTAATGAATGTGATTGGTAGGTTTTAACCACCTCATAATTGAATATTTGAATTACCTTTTTATTATTGGTGACACTTCAATTTGTATGCTTAATGTAGTAAACTTGTAGTACATATTGCATGTAGCACTACTCATAACTATTTTAGCTTCAATTGTGTGCAAACAACAAATTTAAGAATAGATTAAAAAGCCATAAATCTTGTAACTTTAAACAATGTTACATCACTTAATATTTTTATTTGAATGCAAATTTTAACAAATCCACTGAACCATCTTTGAATTACATTTTTCATAAATTCTTCATGCTTACAAAAATTCAAGATGATCAAAGATCAATAGTCATGTCATTAATCAATTATTTAAAATCAAGTTTTTTTAAAAAAATAATGTATAAAATATAAATTTATTAATCGAATAGTAAATAACATTTGATTGACATGTATGTTAAAGAACATATAGAACCTATAATCCAACAATGAGATTTTCAGAATATGAATTCAATAATAAATTATTAAATGGTGTAATATTTTTTAAGTTACATCATGTATAACTTGAATGACATAGAAATACGCAGGACTTATATATTTTGATTTGGAATAGTAAAGGGTGTATCATGTGCAAACCTTAGATTTCGCATGCCCCACCAGAAACAGTAAAATGCTTTTGGCAGAAAACCCGTGGATTCTAAGCTTCGAGATCGACGGGCTTCAAGAAATATTCCAAAATCAAAGGTACTTGGGTTTGGTGTATCAATAGGGCAGAAATCATCTAAAAAAGAGAGATTTCTAAAACTGTAGTCACAGTTAAAAGAAATTTCAACCCCATCATTATGAATTTGATCACAAGCTTTCTGCCAGCAAGCCGCTAGTCGTTGGGTAGAGAAAAAGTACCAAAAGGCTCCCAATACCTAATCGATTAGATTATCATTAAATTTTGCAGATATCGTAACCAAAGGTTAATAACCATTACAACTATAACAATAAGAGAAAAAGAGAATTGTATGGATATGAAACTACTACTTAAATTATTCTCCCTTTCAAAAAAAAATATATATATATATATTCTCAATAAGCGAATCGAGATGCTTTTCTAAACTTTACCAACGGATGGAAACATACTTCGCATAGATTAGGCACAAAGGCATCCAAAGCACAGAGAGGGGATGTGTGTACTTGGAGCCTTCACAAGTAGGGATCACACCAAACAAGCCTATAGAAGCTCATACAGACAATCTTGAAAAAAATAAAAATAAAAAATAAATCCCACAAAAGGGTATTGCCAAATGGTGAGATGCAAGGTTCTCATAGACAGTAGTGCAAGCTAAGTTCTAAAAAATGAGCATACAAAGTTAAGATGTGGTTCTTATGGATGGCATACACAAGGCTCATGGATGACATGTTGACGAAAAAAAAGTCCATAAGGCAAAAGAGAGCAAATGGGACTTGTTTGTTGCCTATCAAGAGGCAAAGATTCACAGGTGAGGGGAAAGATTGTTGTTTGTTGTGTATACATATATAAGTGAAGTCTCATATTGAATAATAATGAGAATAGTGAGTGGTTAATATAATATAATTAGGCCCATACCCATTGGTTTAAGACAGCCTTTTGAGTCAAGTGTTGTCCCTATATATATATTGTATTAACTACCATTTTGAAGCTTTCCAAGGTATGATCTCCCCAACACAACTCTTACACGAGATAGCACCTTCTAAGTTTCATTCTTGAGGTATTTTTTCAAAAAAATTAATCTAGGTAATTCTAAAAATTAATAAAATGAAACATTCGTAATTTTTATTTTTCTTTCTTTTTTGGATATTTCTTCAATATATGATTTTGATTTAGCAAGGTTGGTTGGTTTAGATTTTTTTGAGAAGAAGGTTGATTTGGAATTTAAATATTAAGAAAGACAACAATACATTGATAAAAGAATCAACATTTGCGAAGATTAAAAATAAAGAATGTGAAATTACTACGTAAGCAAACTTACATGACCAGCAAGGATGTATAGAAATAAATTGAATGAAGCTTTGATCCATAGGGAAGCCTCATTAAATTTCTCTGCGCTTATGAGTTTCTTCCAGGATCGGTAGATTTGGAAAACTCTTGGCCCATATTGCAAAAGAACTAGAGAGTTCAAGATTGTTATATTTGAAGATTTTGTCCGTCTCATCTCTGAAAATATGCTTGACATTACCACCTGAATGTATTACAACAATTTTTGTTTTTAAAGTCAATGGATATAATCTAATTATGTGTAGGACAGTGTTAATTTAAAGAAAATAGTAATTATGTGTGTATTAGATTTTTTTTTTTTAATTCACATTTTGATTTGTTACAAATCTATTTGAAGTTTTGTTGTTAAGGGAAAATATTTTTGTTGTAAAATAAAAGTAACTTAATATTCCTTATCCAAGAATAAAATTAGTATTTTTTGTCCGTTGAAAATTACGTGTTAGATCTTTATAATATAGGCAGTTTGGTGCTGCTATTAAGAAATAGGAATTAGAAACAGTGGTACAGTGTGACTATATTTGAAGTAGTGGTGATGCCAGAAATTATTTCATGGGGTCGAATATAAATATGATGATTAGTATTTTTTTTTTTTTTTTGAATATACTGTATGCCTTCTATGTGTAGTTGGATAATATTGCGCTATATAAACAAAGATCAAAATATAAATCAAGTATTTTATAATCCAAATGTTTACTACAAAAAATATACCTATTAAACTTCAACAAACTTGAGTCAAGATTGACAAATTAGATTCAATATCTTTAATTTTATCTTCAATCAATTATCATTTTTATGAGAAGGAAGCTCAATTTTTATTTTTTTTCTGTTTTCCATTTTATTTTAATATATATTTGTAAAGTTGTGATTTCCAACTATATTGTGTTGGCTTTAATTCCGTGCCAAATTTGATTGTATTTTCTTCAATCATTTTCCCTGTATGTATGTGGATTTAATTGTAAAGGATAAGTATAAGAGATCAGTGAAAAATCAAGCTTCAAAAGTTGATCAAGTGGATTTCGCAACTGGCTCGAGACTATCTCGCAAGAAGCAACCCGCGAAAAGAGCCACATGTAGAGCACATGACTGGAAGATGAAGAGTACGTGCTAGGCTATATTTTTCGCAACTGTCTCGCGGGTAAGGCCAACCCGCGAAGGACCTGCAAAAGTTTCTATTTGGCAAAAAGTTGTGTTTTGCTGTACCAAGTCTTTACCAACACTATATATACCCTCATTACCCACAAAGTGTGAGGAGTGCTTTTCAGAGAGAAAATCTTAGAAAATACACTTAAGAGTTAGATATTGTTATACCCATAATTATCTACACATTTCCTTCTAATTTTCCTCGACTCCTGCCTCTCCATCTCCATATCTTTGAGAGATTGCTAACCCAAACACTTAACACACCTATACTGAGTGTAAAGTTAGATTTTGGTGCTACTAGGAAGTATTGGAAGATGCCATTTCTTGGCAAATGCAATCGAGCTGAATTGCAGGATTTGGAAAACTAGAGAAGGCAAGGCTCCAAGAAGTTAATTGGTAGTAGGAGTTTGGAGGGCTCAAGTACATAGGGTAGACTAGGCTTGGAGGGTCTTTTGTTATTCGTGTACTCTAACTTTATTCTCTAGTGGATCAATTTCGACTTGGAGAGTCGCAGAGAGGTTTTTCATCGAGTTCTTTGGTTTCCTCTTCAATAACACATCTCGGTGTTATCTTGTATTTGCATCTCTCTTCCCTATCCTTTAAACTTTTACTTTATTGTTAATGATGGATGAATATGGCTTAGGGTAGTGTTATCAGTTCATTGCGTCCATTTACTCCTATTCCACACTTAGTCTAAGTTAAAGTAAAAGCAATCTAACCGTAATTTTTAATTGGGGGTCTGAACAAACTCGTGTTTTAGCACAAATCCGAGCTTTCAATATTCATCATAAATTTATGAATACCGAATTTTCAATATATGCATGCAACTCATCAACAATAGGATTGTGACTTTATTCAAATTAATATTAGAAACCATAGACTTTGATATAAAATTTGTATAATCAAACAAATAATTTTATGGATAAATTATACTTCTAATCCTTGAAATTTTGGTGTAATTTTAATTTTGGTCCTTTAAAATTAAAATATTTTGGCTCGGTCCCTAAAATTTAAGGTAAGTTCGATTTATATCCCTTAAATATGAGATTGGTTCAATTTCAATTCTGTAAATATTTGGTTGATTCGACTTGGTCCCTCAAAAATGGGGTGCCTCAACCCCCTGTTAGTAATGTATAAAAAAAAGGAGAGACCAAATTGTTTCATTTTAAAAATTTAGGGACCAGATTCGAACTTTTTAAATTGCAAGGACCAAATACACCGAATTTCAGTGATCGAAAGTATCATTTACCTAAAATTTATATTACAATTTCAATTGGCATTTGAAGGTCATAAGTTAAATACCTAATAATTTAAAAGAAAAAATTGGACTCTATACACACACACACACACATATATATATATATATAATCAATATCTATTTAGTTGAAAGATATTTTATACTAGTTTAAAAAAAACTAGTATAAAATACTAGTTTTATATTAGTATAAACCATTGGCAGAGCACCTACCGTTGCTCTGCCAATGGTTTGATAGTTGAAAGATATTTTATACTAGTTTTTGGGTTAAAAGATACACGCATGCGTTGATTTAAAAAAAAAAAAAAAAAAAAAAGATACATTCATGTGACTTTAAGAGTTTGTATATTATTGATAATAATTATTATTATTATTATCAAAAAATATATTTTGATTGTAAATGCTTGTATATGTAATCACGAAATTTGGTTGAACTATGTTAAATTTAAGAAAATAATATAACATAAATACAAAAAGTCAATTGGAAAAAGTTAATTTTAGTTAATTTTTGCATTAGATGTATTTTTCTAAAACAACATATTATTATATGCTTCTCCAAAAGTACAAGTATTGGTAGTGTTAAAAAGTTATATTATTATTTTTAGTACCACTAAATACTAAAATGTAGCTACATTGATAGAGCCAAAATCATATTTTTTGACTCCACAACTATAGTGTACAATTACTTTTAGCTATGCACAGTAGGTCATATGTAAAATAAAAAATATATATATTATTAAATTGTTGTGTTCACACCCACTTTTTTTTTTTTTTTTTAAATCTCTTTTTCTCTTCATTTCTTCTCATTTCCGGTTGCCCTCTCTCTCTCTCTCCTCAAACTCCCTCTTCTCTCTTCTTCTTCCTCCCTCCACCTTTGCTGATCTGCTGCTCGCCTACTCGCTGCCCAGCTGCCAGCCATCTTGCCGACCCACAAAACCATCTCCCCATACCCATCTCTTTTCTCTCTTTGCTCAGAACAAAATTTGGGTGATTGGGTTTTTTTTTTTTGTGTGTGTTTGGTTGATTTTTAGTTGATCTTTGCTCAAATAGAAATTTGAACGTTTGATTTTTTTTTTTTTTTTCCTATGGGTTTGGTGGCGGTTTGGGTTTTTTTTTTTTTCTTCTTCTTCTTTTTCTTCTTCCGTGGGCTAGGGTTAAGGTTGTTGCTGATGGAATGGTGGTAGAGGTGGTTGTGACTAGTTGAAAAGTTTTTGAGGTGGATATTTTTTATTTTAATTAATTTTTATATTATTTTGATCAAATACCTAAAAATATAGATTCATTGATGTTGAGTGGAATGGGCAGAATAAAGTCTTTATAAAAATCTTTTTTGTTAGTTCCAAATTACTAGAAAATACGTGAAAATAGTAGTTTCCAACAGAGAATGTAGCTAAAGTCTCCTTTACCTGTGGAATGGGCAGAATAACTAGAATGTTGAGCATAAAGAAGGGCCAAAAGTAGCTTCGACTTTTTACCCTTATATTACGCTCCTTACTATTTGACTCATCATTACGCTCCTTACGTATCTTGGATTTCTTGGATTTCACTACGGATATCACTACATAATGCACAAGGTAAATGAAATCGGTGACCGATCGCGAAACAATAGCTATGGTCCACAACACTTTGTTTAACCCAATGCACTTTTTGTCTTCGTTGATCACGGGAACGTAAAAGAACAAGGGATCCAGTAGTGATACTGCAATCGCGCGACAGAATACAAGTATTCCTTCATACCATCCAAGGAACGAACGTACCAATGGCTTTGAAACAAATTCAACAACCTTGCTGGGAAATTGCCCCTCGATATCCTTATTCTCATTCCTGAACAAAAACATGGCAAACATAAACACTATCAGATTCTGTATTAGGATCTTCTTTAAATTAAATAAATAAATAAAATTACGTATTAGGACTGAGTTATGTCGACTTTGTACACCTTAAACTATTATAAGCTACCCTTACTCAACTTTCAACCTATAACATGTGTGTTTATAATGATGATTTTTTATCATTTAGCCAAAATGCTAATTAGATTTTTGTGTAAGTGAAGATTGAACTTCTAATCTTTTATTCGATAATAATAAACTTTACCGATTGAGTTAACTGAAATCCACTATTTATTAAAAATTAAAACATCTCTATAATTCTATTTACAAGAAAACTAGATTTTTATAACAAAGTACATGCGCACTGCTTTCTTTCTATTTAAAAAATAAATAAAAATAAAAATAAAAAAGATTTGGAATGGAATTCCTCATATTTAAAAAGTTTGGGATTGGAAAGTGGCTAATCCATCCCAAACCTAACGAATTACCACTCTATGCACGTATGAAGTGTGTGTTTGGCTTTGGTTTAAAAAATGTAGGTGGGTTAAAACTTAAAGTAGGAAAGTACAATTATGGATGAAGAAAATTCCTTTGCCGCACAACTTTCATAATACCCTTCACATAGAGAACTCCACAATACTATTGTGCCACATCAAACACATACATTTCCTTACCAAAATTCTTTTAGAGCTTTTGGCTTTTACATAGTTATTGATTTCATCCCATTCCGACTAGGAAATACCATATTGGTAAACAAACTGAAACAAGGAACCCACTCATTCTATCTCAGGAAAAAATTCAAATCATACCAGATCATTTTTGTCAATACCAACAAGTATTTGAATTTTGGGCGAAATGCAATTTAGGCTGTGTTTGGTTCATGTAAAATATTTTTCGGAAAATAAATATTTTTCAGAAATGCTATTTTCAGGAAAGGAAAATATTTTCAAGTGTTTGGTTGCATTTCAAAAAATGTTTTGAAAAATAGTTGCTAGTGTTTGGTTGTGTTCTTGAAAATACCATAGAAAACACAAAAGAAACAAAACCCAGAAAAAAAAAAAAAATTCATCAAATCCAGTTGGTTTTGTTGCTCACATATCATTCCTCAATACAGAAACACAAAAGAAACAAATTTCCCCAAAAAAAAAATCATCAAATCCGATTGGTTTTGTTGCTCACATTCATTCCTCAATACAGAAACACAAAAGAACAAAACCAAAAAAAAAAAAAAAAAAAATCATCAAATCCGGTCAAATTGAGAGAAGAAGGAAGAGAGAGAGACGACTAGGTTCGATCTAGAGGCGAGATTACGCGGCGGAGGCAAAGGCAAAGGCGAGATCGCGCGGCGGAGGCGAGATCGAGCGGCTTTGGAGTCGATCTTTGCTTGATCGGCGCTGGTGTGGGTCATTGAACTTTGGAGTCGATCGACACGGTGCAATCGGCGTTGGAGTCAATCTTTGCTTGATCGGCGCTGGTGTGGATCGACGCTAGTGTGGGTCGGCGCTGGTGTGTCGCGGCGTTGGGCTCTCTCTCTCTCTCTCTCTCTCTCTCTCTCTCTCTCTCTCTCTCTCTCTCTCTCTCTCTCTCTCTCTCTCTCTACGCGTGAGTCTGGAAATGGTTTGAAGTGAAAATTTTAACTGAAACCAATTTCCAAGTCAAACCAACTAAAATACACGATCAACTGAAAATAACTTCCGGAAAATTTATTTTCCATGCGCAACCAAACACTCGTATTTACGGAAAAGTATTTTCGAAAGTGATTTGAAGTCAAAACAAACACAATCTTAGCTTCAAATTTTTTACTTTTCTAAATACTCTACTATTTTTTTTACTCTTTAGTCACTCTCATCTTACAGTCTTTGTATAGTTGCAAATGACGAAAGATAAAAGAAAAGCAATGGGTAAAGGAAAAAAGAAGCAATCCTCTCATTTATGTTTGGAAATAAGGAGATGAGATGAAAAAAAGAAAAGAGATAATACACTTCTCTTTCCTCTCGTTTACAAAGGCAAAGGAAATTAAAAGAAAAATATAGGTTTTAACTTTTATGCCCACATGAATGTAAAAGATGGATAAAAGATTTGGGCAAAAATGTAATTTTGGGTCATAAGAAGTTAAACATGTGGACTCTACTTTTCTTTTTCCTTATTTTTTAATATATATATTCCACTGTTTCTCTTCAAATCCGCCCAAATTGGGTGGATTGCAAACTTGTGGCCTGTGGGTGTGGGAGAAATGATTTCTATCATTTTTTTCTCTTTCCTCCCTCCTTTCCAAGTGCAAAATGTCACCTTTTTTTTGTCTTTTTTCTTTACTTTTTCCTCTCACTTTCTCCCTCTCTCTAATCATTCTCATTATCTTTCTCCATCACATCACTATCTACCCAGGCCTCTCTCTCTCTCAACAGGCTCAAAACATTCATCCAATTTTAAAAGACTAAACAAATTCTCTCCTTGTTCGCCCCCACCCCCCCCGGGATCATTTATTATCTTAATTTATTTTATATTTTAAGTGCTATATATATAACAATGAGCCCAAAATGCATGGTAGACAAAATACATCTATATCAAAATATTTTATTTTAATGAACAAACCAAAATAAATACCAAAAATGGAATGAACAACATTTAAGAGTATGAGAGTATTCCAATTGGTGAAACATTTAAGGTATATGACCAAGCTTATGATTCATTTCTTAATACTAACCACAGTTGAATCACAGTAAACAACTAATCATAGTATACAACTCTTTTATATAATTAAGAAAATTAAGACCCAAATTTTAATTTAAAAAAATCATAGTACACAATTAAATTGATTTAAAATAAATATTTTAATTTTTAAAATAAAATTTGGCAATATAAATTTAGTGAAAATATTAGTTTTAAATTTTGGAAACAGATTTTTATGTATTTCTAATGTGTCAAATAGCTGAAACATTTGTAATATTTATAATGAATCACATTACATTACATAAACATAATATTTTAAGACCCAATTTTTAGCATATATAATATCACAAGTCATTGTTAGAATAATTCGTTATATTTTTATTTTTTCGCTAATAATAGCTAGTTTTTGGCGTCATATTATTTTTGTGAGCAATATTATATGTGCTGTGTTGGTAACTTGGTATATAACTTGGCAACTTAAAATCATTGATTTTCTGTTTCTCGAAAAAAAAAAAAAATCGTTGTTTCTCATAAAAAAATCATTTTCTTATAAAAAAAGATCATGTTTCTCATAAAAAAATCATTTTCTTATAAAAAAAGATCATTCATTGATTGAAAATTCGTGAATTGAAATTAAGATCATGAAAACTTTAGTTGGGTTAGACATAGTTGGCCCCAAAAGCAACATAATACAAGTAAGATGCTATAATAAGGTGTCTTTCAGTTTCAGACATTCGAAATCTTATTCAAAAAATGTTTTAATAGTAACCAATATATTATATCAGACTACTGACAGAAGAGGGAACAACAGATTATTTTTAGCACATATATAAAGTCAAAAAATAAAAATAAAAATTCAGGTTCAGACATACAAAATCTTCTTGAGAAAAAGAAACTACCTTTCATTGTTCCCTTGCTGATGGTCACTCATACCTAAAACTTATCGATAATCCAAGGTCCAAATAAAGAACCAACCTCTGAACTATGTATAGATGACCCAGCAAACTTTACCAGAAAAGTCTGAATTTTGATCCCTGGAAAAATGGAAAGAAATTAGGCAATACAACCATATGCATCTTTTTTTAATATGTATCCCTTAGTGAGAAAGAAAATGTGTATTTATAAAAAGTAATTGAACCTGGTAAACTCAAATAGTATGCATTTTACATGCAAGGCGGAACAAGAGGGACAGAGATTTGGAAAAAACAAATTTGAGTGGCAGAAATTGGCTTTGTTGTAGAATTTTAAGAGCAAGTGCAATTGCAGAAGCCGATGCAACTATGCAAGTAATAATTGAAGATAAGAGCAACTCTTGCCGTGCACTTAAAAAGTGAGTTAATAGTGTGTATTCACAGTATCACAATGGTCAATACCTCAAGTCTTTCAATATTGTCGTTTTTCAGCAACCAATAAGGTAAGTTCAGAATCTTTGGAGAATCTTTGGGTGCAATTATTTCCAAATTTTTTAGATTTTATTCACGCAATTTGGATCATAAAAAAAAATTAAAAAATAAAAAGCTACTGTAGGGCCCGATAATCTGTGGCCCTGACCCATTTATTCATTGGGGCTCAAGGCCCGAGCCGAGGAAGGTTATGGTCAAGGATAGGTAATACAAGTACAAAATAGTCCTGGGACACAGCCGAGGACGATTTAGTCCTCGACATGTCCGAGGTTCCCCTGGAAGGAAGGACAAAAACGGAACAGAAACAGTTTGGGAAAAAATCTAAAAATATCTATGTCAATAGGGAAGGACACCCTGGACAGCTTAACGACCAAGGACAAAGGGAAAGCTGCAATTATTGCCATTCAATACTCTGCACCTGACAGAGCCATACCCTTCAGCTTTTACAATCACCCCCAACCACTCTAGGAATGGGCTGATGGGACAAGTATCAGTCTTGGAAAATCGAACCCCACACGTGGACGTTGGATAAGGAAGACAGGCTAGTATAAAAGGAAAAATAAGCAATCCGGGAAAAAGAGGCTGGGAAAAATGGCCAAAAACCAGAGCCTCCTAGCCCGCCTCCAGGAGAAAGGCTCCCAGGGCAAACACGATTTAAACCATGTACGAACACCACGAAAAACCCGCCGTCTGGTGACTAAAGTCTAGCCTTTCAAACCCACGCTCTATAAATGATATTATTTGGGCCTTTTTACATGCGAACCCAACACTGTTACGGTTCGTTACAAATCGCATCCTTACAATTAGCGCCGTCTGTGAGAAAGGCTTGTGTGTTGGCACAGGCGATAAGTCGAAAGAGTCCCTTTATCATTTTCAACGACCGATTGTAGTGTTCTAGCGTAAAGTTCCACTAGGGGCTATGTTTCTTTACTAGGGGCTACGCTTTATAGCGTCAGCCGCACAGATGGTTCTAGGGGCTTGGCCGAGGAGCTAATTCCCCCAAAATCAAGGTCTCATGCCATAGCCGAGGGGTCAATTCCCCCAATTACTTATCAAAAATCAAGTTTTGGACAGAACCAAGGTATTGTATGGTCCTCGGACTCAAACCTATAGGGAAACCAACTACTTATCAAAAATCAAGTTTTTGACAGAACCAAGGTATTGCATGGTCCCCGGACTCAAACCTATGGGGAAACCAACTATTTATCAAAAATCAAGTTTTGGACAGAATCAAGGTATTGCATGGTCCTCGGACTCAAACCTATAGGGAAACCAACTACTTATTAAAATCAAGTTTTAGACAGAACCAAGGTATTGCATGGTCCTCGAACTCAAACCTATGGGGAAACCAACTACTTATTAAAATCAAGTTTTGGACAGAACCAAGGTATTGCATGGTCCTCGGACTCAAACTTATGGGGAAACCAACTACTTATTAAAATCAAGTTTTGGACAGAATCAAGGTATTGCATGGTCCTCGGACTCAAACCTATGGGGAAACCAACTACTTATGAAAAATCAAGTTTTGGACAGAACCAAGATATTGCATGGTCCTCGGACTCAAACCTATGGGGAAACCAACTACTTATTAAAATCAAGTTTTGGACAGAACCAAGGTATTGCATGGTCCTCAGACTCAAACCTATAGGGAAACCAACTACTTATCAAAAATCAAGTTTTGGACAGAACCAAGGTATTGCATGGTCCTCGGACTCAAACCTATGGGGAAACCAACTACTTATCAAAAATCAAGTTTTGGACAGAACCAAGGTATTGCATGGTCCTCGGACTCAAACCTATGGGGAAACCAACTACTTATCAAAAATCAAGTTTTGGACAGAACCAAAGTATTGCATGGTCCTCGGACTCAAACCTATGGGGAAACCAACTACTTATTAAAATCAAGTTTTAGACAGAACCAAGGTATTGCATGGTCCTCGGACTCAAACCTAAAATCAAGTTTTGGACAGAATCAAGGTATTGCATGGTCCTCGGACTCAAACCTATGGGGAAACCAACTACTTACCAAAATCAAGTTTTGGACAGAACCAAGGTATTGCATGGTCCTCGGACTCAAACCTATGGGGAAACCAACTACTCAAGGAGACTTTTAAGTTACTCAGTCCTCGGACCAAACACCAGAAAAAGTTTAAGGCTACGAAAGTTATTAGGAAGATGGCAAAACGCCTTATTATTCAACAACCTGCAGGTGCTGTTCATTTTGGGTATCCTCGGGTGATTATTTCCTACACGGCATCGAGCATTCCGCCATCACCTCGTTTGAGTTTGGGGCATGCAACCTATTTTCAGGTCGGTCTTTTTGTATACAATACCTCCAATACGTTTATAATAGTATCTTTTATCTTTAGTAAGGATTTTCGGCCCTAAATATCGTTTTCTTAGGTCGGCATTATTATGCCAGATAACTCTAATAAACCCATCATAATATACTTTTCTTTTTCCTGGTAAGGATTTCTTCCTTAAGTGTCATTTGTTCAAATTGGCATTCTTACGCCGACTAACTTCGATAAGCACGGAGTAAGCTCTTTTTATTAGTGGGGGTTTCGGTCCTAGGTATCGGTCAAAGTGTAAAAGTAAAAAGAATTCACAAGATAGTATGTCTATTCACGGCGTAACCATTTCAGAAATAAATAGATAGAACATATGAAATAAAGCAATAACAACTTTTATTAATATAAAGAGGTATTACAACGTACAAAGAAGGGCTTAAACAAGCCTATACAGAAGGTGGATTACAAAAACAATAAATAAATAAAAAAAAACCATAATAAGACAAATAAACAGTCAGATGTCTTTTTAAACTCGTCTCCAAAGTCCTTCCAAACTCTGCCCCAGTAGCGCCCATATTGAGAGGAGGACCTTCTTTAGAGAAAGAAGGAAGAGAAGAAGAGAAAGAAGGAGAAGAAGAAGAGGAAGAAGGAAAAGCACCAGAATGGATCTGGTGGTGGAAAGAAGAAGAAAGAGAGGCAAAAGGAGGCACCAGTGAACGAAGAGAGGAAAAAGCAGGGGCACTTAGTCCCTGCGTCAGTCCTGACTCCTAACACGCTGGTGCCATGTTAGCTATGCTCATGAGAGAGCGGCTGGTACTGATAATGGGTGACCCCAGCTCAGCCGCGCCGAAAGTTTGACACGACGAGCCCCTGCTTCGAATTTTGGCTGAAAGGAAGGTGAGAAGTATCTTGAGTCTCTGCCATCCCTGCCCTGACCGAGCCATTTTTAGCTTCATAAGAACATGGTATTTCTGATAAGGGTATGGTTCCTTGATTACTCACTCCTATCTTGAACGTATCACAATTTAAGGTGTAACTAGCAGATAAAGTAAACTCTGGAGGTGGCTAAGGGTTTCTGGTTTCAGAAGGATTAAAAGGGTCTCTATATGAAAGAAATAACCTCATGCCTTTCTTCTTATATGAAGGGCAAAACAAGAGGTATTTAATCTGTCCAGATTTTCAAGAAAACCTGTAAACTAGAATATACCCGTTCCACTTCCCCACAACGTCAAATACCGTCGAATTTAAATGGTCTCGTAAAGGGAAATCATTAAAGGCGCGTTTTGGATAACGAAACGGCAGGAACGCATTGTGAATGAATTCAGAAGGAATGTCTCGTAGCCCGGTATGATTCCTGGGTAGATGAAGAGATACCAATATTAATGAAGGGCAGAGTTAAACGAGCTGCAATAAAGGCTTGGCATTACCAAAACCCTCCTCTCCGACCAAGAGGTCGGACAGCAGGATTTTGAGGGGCTATTGTAGGGCCCGATAATCTATGGCCCTGGCCCATTTATTCATTGGGGCCCAAGGCCCGGGCCGAGGAAGGTTATAGCCAAGGATAGGTAATACAAGTACAAAATAGTCCTGGGACACAGCCGAGGACGATTTAGTCCTCAGCATGTCCGAGGTTCCCCTGGAAGGAATGACAAAAACGGAACAGAAACAGTCTGGGAAAAAATCTAAAAATATATATGTCAATAGGGAAGGACACCCTGGACAACTTAACGACCAAGGACAAAGGGAAAGCTGCACTTACTGCCATTCAATACTCTGCACCTGACAGAGTCATACCCTTCAGCTTTTACAACCACCCCCAACCACTCTGGGAATGGGCTGATGGGACAAGTATCAATCTTGGAAAATCGAACCCCACATGTGGACGTTGGATAAGGAAGACAGGCTAGTATAAAAGGAAAAATAAGCAATCCGGGGAAAAGGGGCTGGGAAAAATGGCCAAAAACCAAAGCCTCCTAGCCCGCCTCCAGGAGAAAGGCTCCCAGAGCGAACACGATTTAAACCATGTACGAACACCACGAAAAACCCGCCGTCTGGTGACTAAGGCCTAGCCTTTCAAACCCACGCTCTATGAATGATATTGTTTGGGCATTTTTACGTGCGAACCCAACACTGTTACGGTTCATTACAAATCGCGTCCTTACAGCTACTTTTATCTATTTTACATTAATATTTTAATGATTTATTATATATCATATATTATATTCTATTTTGTTTTGTACAATTAAAATATTAGTAGTGGAATAAAATAATATAATGTTCTAAGAAATGATCAGGTCTTTTTTTTATCAAAAAAAAATGATCAGGTCTTTTTGGAAGAGGCTGCCTTCATCAAAGGAAATGGGCCATAGGGAAAGCCCCCGAAAGGACTTAATAACTCCTTCTTTTTTCCAGTCAAAATAGTTGGCTAAACATGGAAACGTGGAATACGTGGGGGAAAATGAAAAATGTTAAAAGAACACATTTATTAAAGTAGTGAGTTGTGATTAAAACAATATAACTTCTAATTAGATTTATGATTGAAGCACTTTTTATTATGCATTAATCTCAAATTCACAATATATCAAATCAATAATTGAGAAAAATTTGTATGAGAAGACTTATTGAATAAAAATCCAATTTCACAATTTCCTAACAAATTTTTTTTTTTTTAAAAAGTAAGAAAAAATTACACTTATTCTCTAACCTAATCTAAGTATATATATGTGTGAAACTCTCTCATGAACACTTGAGCTCCGACCTCGCCTCTCCCCCCACACCTCACAAAAATTTTGTACTTGTAGAGTGACAATCACATCAAGAGTGTGCGGTGGTAAAGTATGGTTAAATAACTTAACAATTGTGCCCAATTAACATTGTCATCTATCATGAATTAATGTATGTAAGTTTTTTTTTTTTTTTTTTTGATAAGATAATGTATGTATGTTAGTTAAAGGCAAAAGTACTAAATGCATGAGACAACATTAATGACTATTCACTACTTAGGTGATTTGAACATTAACTAATAATAGATCATGATATGGGTTCAAGCTCCATGGTAACTCAACTAAATTTACACCTTTTTAAGGTCATATATTCTCATTAAACCCAACGATCAATAAAATACTATTTCCCAATAATTAACATAGAGTTATTGGTGGAGATCATACTGTCAAGCATTGGTGGAGCCAATATTTAGTATACTATATAAGGATACTATAAATATTTCTCTAAGAATAAAGATTAGTGATGCACCACTAACCTTTACTCTAAAGAGTATCATGAATTTTGGACTTAACTCTCCTTATTTATTTACATTTATCGAATCTAAGGGGTGTTTTGGACAGTTTTCCTTCTATTTGGCATTCCTGCAAATTGACCCCAACAAACTTCAAATCAGATTCCTCTGATTTTGGACATCAAAAACCAGTCAATTTCAAGTAAGAATTTCTTATTATTGTATGTCACATAACCTCGCTTTTTAAATCAACATAACCTTATTCCTATTGGCTGTGATTGGCTACAAGAATCATAATCCTCAATTAAATCCATGTTCAGTATATGATTAAGAGAGTGAACAGATATCAAACTAAAACCTTAGGACCAAATAGGAAAAGGCCATAGTGGCTAATCCATCAAAGCTCAATTGGAAATGCTATTTCTTTTCTAGATCTGAAAATCATGCACAATTAATTAATTTAACACGGAACATGAGTTCAAATTTTGCATAAAATTAATCAAAACTTGTAAAACAAATATGCATAATCAAAACAATTTAAGAACTCAAGGAAAACTCCAACCACAACCATTTGTTATATAATATCGATCAATATATATGGCTTGCCAATCCACAATATTTGCCCCAGGTGTTTTGCTTGATGGATCTGAATTGCATCTTTATATATAGTTCTCAACTCCATGGTATCCACTAGAAATAGAGGATCATATTATTAAACTTTAACCATAAAATCACTTCCTAACCTCAAACTTATTTAACCCAAAAACAAAAACACATAAACCCACTATTTTCTCAAATAATAGATGTCGGTACTAGGTACTAGTGTCTAGCGGCTTCCTTGTAAATATATCACAATGAAACAAGCCAATCTTGTGGAACCATCCTCATTAATTCTATAATCCAAGACCATCTTAGAGTCTCACCCCTTAGTTGACATGGAGCTCCAGCTTTTGTTAAATCACAGAAAGTGTAACTTAAATCTATCTAGCTTCTTTGAGAATTTTTTAGCTAACAGAAGAAATAATGATTGAAATAGTCGTAATTTATGAATACCAAACATAGGCTAACAAGCATTGTTATTAATATTAAACATTACTACTTCAAACAACTACAATTATCATCTTATCCTTCTTTTCTTTGAATTATCCTCTAGATAGACTTAATCCTCAATCCACGGACTCAGCTTAGGCTTCCCAACATTCCTAAGAGCCTTCCAAACAACACTATTACACTTGAACCCTGACCCAAAAGCGACTTGCCAAATTCTATCACCCTTCTTGATCCTTGAGTTTGCTTCCAAGTATGCCAATTCATACCAAATACTACTACTTGAAGTGTTCCCAAATCGCTCCAAAGTTTTCCTTGATGCCTCCATGTACTCCTCAGTGAGCTCCAAGTTCTTTTGTATCTCGTCCAGCACTTTCTTACTTGCTGCCAATATGCAAGCATGGTTGAAAGCAAGCTTGTAGTCAGGGATGTAAGGCTTGGCTTTCTCCTTTTTAAAGAGCATATTGGTGAAGAAATGAAGTTGCTCAGAAACAGGTAGGACTAGTGGACCAAGAGTGGTGATGTTTGCCTTCAGTGCATGGCCTCCCACCTCAATCACATCTTTGCTCACCGAGATACCTTGCCTTCCTTCTGCATCTTCTCTTAAATGTATGCTTTTGAAGCTCCTATTATCCATGGCTTTGCTAGTTCGAACCAGCTGCAACATTTAAGGTCTATAATTAGTATTATATGTTAGAAATTGAAAACAGCTTAATTAAAACATACCTCCAGTCATGATTGTTCTAGTGCTTCGAAAAGAATACTCAAATTTAGAGACAACAACTAGGGGGCCTCTAACAACAACAAAACTTTAGTCCCAAAACATTTTATATCATAACAAAATGGTACATAAAAGTTGTACCTGCTTGAGTTCATACTTGGAGCGCCATCGATCAAGGCGGAAGCTTGAGAGTAACATGGCTGCAGCCCCCATTCGAAAGAAGCAATTTGGAAGGAGCATGTCAGGTTCATTACCTTTGTACCAAGAGTAAGTTACAGCTTCTGCGCTCACTACTAGAGCATATGCACCCGGATATGCAAGTAGAAGGTCTTTAGCTAGATCAATAGCTATAATTCCAGCAGCACAACCCATGCCACCAAGGTTAAAGCTATGAATATTGTGGTTAAACTTAAAATGGTTTACTACCATTGATGAAAGGGATGGAGTAGTATTTAGTGAGCCACTATTCACCACAAGAATTCTTATGTCCTTTGGCTTAATTTTGGTGGCTGCAAAAAGGTCCTTTATTGCACCAAACATGATTTCACCTACTTCTTCTCGGCCATCTTTTAGGGTTATTTTCTGATTGGGGCTGAAAATTACACGGGGCAAATAGGTCTCATTGCCTATTCCAGAATTTTTGAGTGCACGCTGCTGAAATTCAATGGCAGCATCATTGAAGCTGCCTGATTTTCTTGCTAACTCAATGAACTCCTCCTTTGAGATCTATGCAAGTACAATAAATTGAAAAAAAACATTACACTTTATGTTCACATAGATGCTGCAATGATGCTGAATTCCTATTTCAAACTTAATCTGATTATGGATATCCATAGTGGTCAGCCAAACAAAGTAGGGTAAAATGTTGTTTTGGACCCTCTCGAATATGAGTTTGTTTTATTTTGGTTTCTTAATTTTAAAAATTCAATTTTGGTCCTTCAAATAATTAAAATATTAATAATTTAGCCATTTAGTCTATTTTTCTGTTTAAGTTACTAATAAAATGTTAGGCATTTCATATTTAAAGAACCAATTTCGAACTAACTCCATATTTAAGGGACTAAAATGAACCAACCTCATATTTAAAGAACTAAATTAGATTGAACAAAAATGTAAGAAATGGATGGAAAGCAAAAAAAGGACTGAAAACAGTTGGATCGACTAAATAATTACACTTCAAAAGTTTGAAGGATCAAAACCAAATGTTCGAAAATTAAGAGACCAAAATTGAACATATTTCAAGGACCAAATATATTGTTTACCCAAGAAAGTAATAAGTAATGACAATGTATATAACCTCATCTACTCCTCACCTTCTGCTAAATCGTTCATAAGAAAATGAATATGTATTGTAAATTTTGTGATATGCTAAATTTGATGTTACATTAATGTTAAGCAAGAGACCAGTCTAATAAAATGCTTTCAAATAAGAAAAAATTTAAATGCATCTTTGTAAAGGAGCATGATTAAGGTAGGTTACCTTAAGCTCATTCGGTGGGCGATAACAAGCAAAATCAACCAAATATGTAGACCGAGGTGTTAAATCGAGATAAATATATAGAATTAAACCCAATAATCCCACAATAAAGAGAGCATCTGTAAGATCATACTTCTGATGAAAATCTTCCCATGTGAACTTTCTTAACTCAACACCCAAGATCACCAGGAGGACTGGTGCAACCAAGAAATAAAAGCTGTGGCTAAGCAAATAACCATAACCAAGCTTCACATATTTCAGGTTAACTGAGCTAAGAAAATCCGGCAATCTAGGCCGGACCTTCACATAGAAATAAAAAGACCCGGCATTTGGCCCCGAATTATCAAGACCTCGATTCACAATTTCAGTTGAAAATTGCTCTTGCTCCATTGCCATATGGGAATATGATTATGAAGTAAAATTCAATTTTGTGATATGAAAATGACACAAGAATTGCTAGAAATCTCAAAGGGAAGATGATATGAAGAATGGTGGTGCGACTGGTTTAATATATATATATATCAATGGAGAAAAGTGATATGATATATAGTGCATGGAAGTTTGTAGTTACGTTACGTCAAGGATATAACATAAGAGTAGTAACAGAAAGTAGGCTCTTTGTGCATGAACCCTCAAGAGCAGCGGGTTTGTTGCATCAGAGAAATTGTGGGTCTGACTTCTGAGGATAGTTTTAATTTTAGTTTTAGTTTTAGAGACCGTTTGGATACAGCTGAAAATTGAAAATTGAAAACACTGTAGCAAAATAATTTTTAAATATGTGAATAGTGCCGTAAAACCCATTTTTGATGAAAAAATTACTGAAAAGTGAGGTTTGTGGATCCTAGGAATAGTGCACGGGACCCACTGGTGTGCACAGAAATGTCAAAAATCACAGCTCAACAGTGTGTGAACAGTACTCAACAGTGCACTTGTTCCCTAAAGCTGAAACGCGTGCAAAAAAAGAAGCAAAATGCAAAATGCAAACGCAGGTTCATCCGGATCCAAACACTCACTTAGTTTTAGTTTTAGTTTTAGTTTTCTTTTTCTTTTTTTTGGGGGGGGGGGGGGTGGGGGGGGGGGGGTGTGGGGCCTTCTCATTCAGCCTAATAACTTAGTAAAATGGTATGATAATTTTGAGATATTGCGCTATGAAAGACTACTTTTCACTATTCACTTCCCTCAATTTTAAGTCATCGATAATTTTCATTTTGGTTAAGGTAAAGTCATGTTCCATATTAGAATATTTTTGGGGCAATGGTTTAAAAAAAAAGAATTGAGACAATTGGTTATTTAGCAATGCTATTGACTAGATTTTTTTCACAATTATTAAAGTGGTCGACTATGAATAAAAATGTGCATTAGTCAGGTTAGAGGGTTTTTTTAACCAAATTCAACTAGATCAGGGTGAGAAATTCCCAACTCATCTTGTATGTAAAAACCAACCCAACTAGTTAGGTTGAATTGATAGGTTGCATTTACATGTTTCATGCCTTGCAAGATTTTAATTAACTATTTGAGCACTATTTTTTTTAATAGATTATTACAATTCACATAATTAATAAAAATATATAGTTACTAAAAAAATATAAACATAATTAATAAAACTAAAAAAAAAAATTAAAATAAGGATATAAAAATGAACTTACATATATTGTGGGGTGGGTTGGGTCAGATGGGTTGAAGAAACAATCAATCCAGATCTGACCCAACCCAAGCTAGAAAAATAAAAAATTAGAACCTAACTTAACCCACCAACCCACGAAAAACCAGCCAAAAACATCATGTTGAGTTAGCTAGGTTGGGTCAATTTTGTCAAATTGGTGGATTAGATAAACACCCCTAACTGTGAGTGGTGGGGAAAGCAATAGGTGATAGGTCCATGTAAAAAGTTGTATCCACCATTCATAGTAGACTACTTCAACAAGTGTGAAAAATGTTGTGAAAAAAGTTGTATCTATAACATTACTATTGGTAATTTATCATTCTATAAGAGCAAATGGTTCTAAGTTCAAACCATGTTTTCACTCTCACTTAAAAAGTTAAACTCATGTATTGTAGGCATAAGTTTTTGGGACAACTAATAATTTATTATAGTTAGGACAAGTGATGAAAGCCTAAGAGGAAATGGTAAATTTAATTATTTGATCATTATTCTAACAAGTCACACTTATAAAATAGACCTGCTAGATAGAGTGGTAATGATTAAATGAGTAAACCCATTTTTCTCTCTAAAATTTGGAGAACCACACTTTAAAAAAGACCTCCAATAAATTAGTTATCAAATAATCGTTTTTTCTAGTGATAGTTAGGGGTGTTCACGGTGCACTTTGATGCACTTTTAGGCCATATTTAGCACCACACTATAATTTAATAAATCAATTACCATGCAATGCAGTGCAATTTGGTTGATTTTCGTATATATTAAAAATATATCTAAATATATTTAATAAATGTTAAATATTTATAATATATATTGAATATAAAAAACATATATATTAATAGGTGCAGTGCAGTTTTAATACATAATATATATTTAATTAGTCTAAAATGCAAGATTCATATATATATGGGTGCAATGCGGTGCGGTTTTCTTAACATTAAACCAAAAATCGCATCACATTGTGCAGTGCAGTGCAATTGCTCACCTCCATCTGCGGTTCGATGCAATTACTTTATTTTGTAGGCAGTTTAAGTTGGTTTAGGTCTGGTCCAAGCAGGTTCGTGAACACCTCTAATGCTAGTTTGCTATAATGGTTCTTCTCACCAAGCAAATTATTAAAGATGAACCAAATGTTTCTGCCCAAATAAAAAACATCCACGCCTCTCTCTCAATTTGTTTAAAGAATATATAAGTGATAAATAAAGAATATTTAATGAATTCGTTAGAGATTGATTTGAAAAAGTCATTAGATAAAATATTATATATAAAAAAGTGGGTTTTGGGATAAAGATCTTGGTGAAACTTTTACTAACACGTTGGAGATGCTCTTAAGTGTGTAAAAATGCATTAATATAAAACACACTGACAAATATTTGGAAAAATTAAACCCTATTGTTAAAAGAAAAGATTAAATCGTATAATTTCAAAAATAACAATTTAGACTTAACTAATTTAAGTGAAACGAAATTTAGGGTTTAAAATGGGTTGAAGGTTTAATTTATTACTCATTTAAATCTTAGATTTTATTTTTTTATTTTTTTAAATTATAAGATTTAATTTATTACTTTTGAAATCTCAAGGTTTAATTTATTACTTTTTAAATTATAGGATTTAATTTTTTATATTCCTAAATTATAGGTCTAAAATTTAATTTTATCTAAAAATATTTTATGTGAAAAATATAGGTGTAAATTTTTAAAATGAAATTTTTTGCATATATTTTTTTTAACGATTTCGGGTTTAGGCAACCACCATAATGGCTCAAAGAAGTGAAAGAACCCAGAAATGTAGGCCCAAGTCTAGCAACTCCTTGGGCCTTTTTCATTTTTGAGAGGTTCTACATGATATTGGGCTGAACTTTCTAGTCCAAAGATTATATTTTACTACATTAATACCCGTCCACGCCTTTCGTTTCCTTTTTTGGTCATTATCTTCACACTCACTTTTTTATGTGAAAATAGTTTTTTTTTTTTTTTAACGGTAATTTTAAAAGAAAAAAAATTAGAAAAAATTTCCTAAATTGAATAAATTTAAAACTAAGCTTAATTGAACAAAAGTAAAATTAGAGTATTGAAATAAATTTCAGCCAAACATAGAAGTTGCAATTTGCATTTTAGCATTTTATTTTTAGAAAACACTACCTAAAAGAAAACGCATGCTTTAAAAGTAAAACCCAATAATTTTTCAAACTCCTAAAACCCCAACAGTCTCACAAAATCGGTCTCTTTGTTTCCATTCATTCTTTCATCACTCACTAGTCAAAACCCAAAAAATCTCTCTGTTAATCAATTCAGTTTATTACAAAGTTCCAAAAAAAAATTAACAAATAAAGAGTAAAATTAATTACTTTGAGCAACTGAGTTAGGGTTTCGGAGTCGCCATGGTCAATTTCTAGACCTCGATTCATCGACCCAATTGGATGATCAGTCTCAGGGACAGAACAACACCAAACTTTGTGAATATGGTATTTTCTCTAATGGATTGTGCCCATCTATGAAAGTGGGTTGTTGCCCACTTGTTTCACTCCAAGGAATAACTATTTTTGTCCATTATTGTTTACAAAACAAATTTAAGATTAATTTTAGCAGAGTTTTAAGAGAGAATTGTGCTGCAGCATTTGAGTACAAGTATGTTGGTTCTTAAGACTAAGCTCTCCCCTGTTTCTTTATGGAATTCTAGACTTTTTTGGTACATGTATTTTGAAATTTTTGAAGGTGAATCATGAATAATCCTGATATACACACACACATATATATGGAAGGATGTTTCAAAAGAGATAGGAGCTCAAAAAATGTATGAAGGTCCAAGCACAGATGGGGTGTTTGCTCATGGATGATGCGGTAACAGGTCCATGAACTTAGGTTGAATAAGATTAATAATTATGAGAAATTATACGGTCTTCATGGTGGACCATGTCACTTGTCCACCATTCCACTAAAAGACTCATATTTGTTTAAGATTGCTGAGTTAGCTTATAATAAAAAATATAAAATAAAAAAATTAGTTAAACTGACTCGGTTATTTTAAACAGGTAAAAATCTTTTAGTAGAATGATGGATAAATAACATAATCCACCATAAGAACCATATAATAGAAGATTTAGTAGCTCTCACTGATTTATTCGAAGATGTTTTTTCTTACATGAGTTTAAATTTTATCCTCTTATGTTTTGTATAGGTGGGAAGGTCATATTGATCCTTTTTTTTTTTTTTTTTTTCTCGCTGTGTAAACTCAAATTATTTGGCCTGACATCTTTGTACAAGTCATAGCATTTTTAAGAAAAAAAAAAAATAGGAAGAAAACAATGATTTCCAATTGCTTGATAAACTAAGAATTAAATTAAATAAAAACCAGAGAGAATAAGAAGATATTGAACACATAAGTGCATTTTCGTATGCTATTGCTTGATAAATTCTTAAACAATAACATATAGATAAAAATGACATTTTTTTCCTGAATAACAGAATCTTTATTGTTTTAAGGGGAAAAAAGTGTAGGAACTGGGGAGAAACCACTTCCTGAAAAATTAGGCCTGCATTTTTCAAATTGGAGAGCAGAGTTAAGCATTCAAATGCAACATTTAGTTAGAAAATGCTAAATGTGTGCTTTATATAATTACAGGTAAACAACTAAAATTTCAGCCAAACCACGTATAGATAAATTATAATTTATCCGTTCAAAATAAAATGCTAAATGACAATTATGTGAGAAAACGTGTACTTTTTTTCTTTCTTTTTGAGAAACAGAAAACGTGTACTTTAATGTAAGGGATGGCCGGCCACACGCTGCATGTTACTATGCATAATCAGTCATGATGAAATTCATCATCATTTCACTCACCTTCCTAAAAAATTTTAATTTGTTAATCAACAATTGCAGCTGACCTATATAAAACTCATCAATGATCCAACCCACCTTGCTTTCAATGCTTCCATTAACAATTTCAGCTTGTCTTCCTCCCAGCCCTATATTTCTTTCAAAGCCATGGAGGTGTCTATATTTTCTTTTTAAGTCTCTTCATTGATTGTCATTTTCTCTGCTTCACATAGTTATTCAAACAAAATGTTATGAAACTTTAATATCATGTTACAGGTTGTTGAGTTAAAGGTACGCTTACACTGCAAGGCATGTGAGAAATCAGTTCGCAAAGCTTTGTGCAGGATCAAAGGTATGTAACAAGAAAAAAGGCAGATATATATATATTACTAAATTACACTTTTTGACTCTTTAAGTTTCAAAATTGTTTTATTTTGGTTCCTTTGAGCTTTAAATTTTTCATTTTTGTTCATCAAGTTTCATGCCATTTTCAAAATGATCATTCATCTATGTGATTGATTTGACCACTAAGTACATACAAGACAACATCGTTTCTTTTTTCATTTTATCTCTCTTATCGGTCAGATTAGTCATGAATTTGGACAGAAATAAAACATTTAAAAATAGTATCAAACGTGATGGAGTAAAATGAAAATTCTCAAACTTTAAGGGTTAAAAGTGTAATTGAGTTTTTTTTTTTTTTTTTTAATAAAACATTCATGAGACAATCCATGACATTGTAAATGAAAGAAGAACCCTGACTTTCACCTCCCAAACGTTAATTGCTTGCAGTGACACAAATGGGACAATGCTATATATGGTCCTAATCCATAAGGTTGTATATAGCATGCAACCGATGTATGAAATAATTCTCATTCGCCTTAAATTAGGGGTGACAACTCACAAAGCCAAATAGACATTTTTTAGTGTTTGAAATGTTCGTAATTCTTAAAAGCCACAAAAATCAAATGCTATATCATGATAATAAAAAAATGTGGATTCGGCCAAGACAAGAACATTTTTGCATGCATGCAAGTTAATTAATTATCTAATCTATTATTACAGGGGTAACGTGTGTGGAAATTGATGTAGTAATGAGCAAGATCACAGTGTTGGGCTACATTGATCGCAAAGTAGTTGTAAAAGCCGTGCGGAGGACTGGAAGAAGAGCAGAGTTGTGGTCATCATCATCGTGTCGCCAAGAGGAGCCTAGACTGGCTGGACGTTTTGGGTGCATTAATATCCCTAGATGGGGTTTTTGAAACTTCAAATTATTGTAATGCTTCTATTGTCTTGAATTAGAAGAAACCAAAAACATGAATCCATGTGGAGTATAATGTCAAGAATAATTGCTGCAAAATCTGATTTTCCTGCTAAAATATGACCAATTTTTTTAAAAATAATGCAATAATTACAAAAGTAAGGGAATGTGATTTGATCTCCAAATGTCTCTGTTGGAAACACCATAAAATAATTCAAGGCTCTTACCCATATTAATATCATATCTCATTCTCTAATGCTTGTAAAAGTTGAAAAACTAGTAAACTACTAGGTTTTTTTTTCCCATGGATTTGATAGGATTTGAGCCTATGACTTTGCTTCATAATTATTTTTTTGTATCATTAAGTCAAGATATCAATTCCTTTGGGTGTGTCATTGATTCAAAATCAAGATTCTTAAGAAATTTTATTAGTTGAACTATTTAGAATTTGTGAAACTACTAGTGTTGTGGTATACAATATTTGTAATATTTTATGTGAAGGACCTTTTTTAATAGATAGGGATGAGAAATACATAAGATTTAAGAAGACCAAAAAGACTAAAAAGAAATATGAAACATATGAGACAAACTTATTTTTTAAATGTCACAGGTCTTATGGCTAAATAAAAATTAGAGGATTCAATGCGAGAAATAGCTTATCCAATAATAATTTGTTATATTTAATTATTTATATGGAGTGTTCCTACCAATAGCTTGAAAGGAGAACTCTATATCAAACAATAAACTATAACTAAGTGTTATATATATGCACCATCTCATAATCTAGTAATATTGGCCCCTTCTAGTGTAACTTTTAATTTTGATAATTCGATAATTGAGTGAGGAAAGATTTGAATCCCATTCGAATACCAAGATATGTCAATTGAGTTATAAGGCTCTTAACTCTTCTTGTTAGATTTTTGAAGTATACAATCATCTTATTTACACTTTAAAATAAAATAAAAGCACCAAATACCAAAAACAAAAAAGGTGTGTGCTATATTCATGAACTACATTACACGTTAAGATTTTTATTTTAGGTGAAATTGCATAATTAAAAAAAAATCCAAATTTTTCTACCATGTTTCAAATGAAGTCTCATGCTTTAAATTTTGTCAATTAAAATCCCAAACTTATCAAACAATTTCAATATAAGGCTTTTCTTTATCTTCATCATTCATTTTTATTATTTTGGACATCAACATAGCAAATCAGAATTCATTTATTAAAACTCTACATTTGACTTAGAGTTTCTCATAAATCAATTTGACTACCAATGAAGTGAAAGGGCAGACAGACAAAGATTTGTTTTGAGTGAGAAATTGATTACCAAAAAATTAAAATTTTCTAATTAGGTGAAATATAATGTTTTTTCAATACTTTTTCCATCTTCTCTACTTCATTCCTATCCAAAATAAGTATAAATAACAGAGGTGAATAAAAGCTTTAAATTGAAACCATTTTCTAAGTTTAGGAAAATTACACTTTATCACCCTTACCACCCTAAACTATACACCAAAATACACTTTATACCTTAAACTATTCAAATACACACTTTACACTCTAAACTATGACATTTGTTACATTTTGCATTGTTAAGTTAGACAAAAATTAATAGCACATTACTTGCACATAATTTTTACTTAGGTGACACACTAATTAAATACCAAAAAAAAAAAAAAAAAAAAAAAAAACACACACACACACACACTCTTTCACAATAAGTGTGCTCTGGGAATAGTTTATTAAACTGAAACTGAAAACTTTTTGCTAAAAGTACTGTAAATAAAAGTAAAAGTTAGCTAAATAATACAGTAAAACTCATGAATAGTATCAAAAAGTGTAATGGAACCCATGAATAGTACCAAAAATAAATTGAGAGTGGAGATAAGTTGAAAAATTCAACTTATCCCAAATGCACACTAAGTGAGCGTTTGGATTGCGTCTAACAGCCCTGCGCCTGTGTTTTGCGTTTCAATCTTTTTTTTTTTTTTTGGACCAGCGCCTGGTGCATTATTAATGGGACATGAACAGTGCAACAAGGCATATAAACCGTGTTTTTTAGTATGAACAGTAACCAAAAATCATTTTTTAATTATTTTCAGTTTTCAGTAAAATAAGCGATATCTAAAAGCACCCTAAATATAAATTTACACTGAACCATAAGTTTAGGACTTTAATTTACAAATTTTAAAATTTGCTATGAAATAGGTACTCTTGGTTTTTTTTTTTTTTTTTAAATGAAATTTCCCCTTTATTTTAAAATTAACAGACAGGTTGCAAAGTTTTTCAGTTGTGCTCTTTGGGACCTGCCCACTTTCAATACCCATGATTTCAACATGGCCAAGATTTGGATCATCTATTATGCATCCTTTGATCAGACGATTCTCTTCAACTGTAGACCCCACACTATCAATTCCAGCCATTCACTGTAAAATTAGAGACTACGTTTCCGAAGGACTTTATAACGAAACACTTGAACTTTACAAAGAAGTGCTCCATCCATTGGGTCTCCATGCAACCACCTCCATTTTTATTCCTTCAATCATCAAGGCATGCTCTCATGCTCAGTCCTACCATTTTGGACTCCAGCTTCACTGCATGGCCCTCAAGGCAGGCTCTGATTCAGAGGCAATTATATCCAATTCTCTTGTTTCTATGTATGCTAAATTTTCCATTGCTGAAGCTGCACGTCAAGTGTTTGATACAATGCCTCATAGAGACACCATCTCATGGAATTCCATTATAAATTGCTATTTACAAAATGGGTATTGCGTAAACGCTTTAGAAATGTTTAAGGAGATGTATTTGTGTGGTATTGCACCAAAGCCCGAGTTAATTGCCGCCATAGTGTCAGCTTGTGCAAGGAAAGGAGAGTTTAGACTAGGGAGACAGATCCATGGGCTTGTTATTGTTGATGGAATCAAGGAGTCGGTGTTTTTGTTAACAGCTTTGGTTGATTTGTACTTGAGATGTCATGACTCATTGGTAGCGTTACGTGTCTTTGAAGGAATGGAAAATAAAAATGAAGTTTCATGGACTGCTATGATTTCTGGCTGCACGGCTAATCAAAATTATGATATGGCAATCAATTGCTTTCAAGCAATGCAGGTTTCCGGGGTTAAACCCAATCGAGTAACGTTACTTACAGTGTTACCAGCTTTTGCAGAATTGGGCTATATTGAGCATGGCAAAGAGATTCATGGCTATGCTTTTCGTCATGGATTTGATGCAGATCATCATTTTTCAGCAGCTCTCATACATATGTATTGCAAATGCCAGGAAACTTTGCATTCTGCTGAGACCATTTTTGAGAAGTCAATTATTAAAGATGTTGTGATGTGGAGTTTGATTATTGGGAGCTATGCTCAAAGTAGGAATAGCGGCAAAGCAATGAATCTTTTTAGCCAAATGCAGATGCAGGGAATTGAGCCTAACTCTGTAACTCTATTGGCCATACTTTCTGTCTGCACCAGTTTATCTTCACTAAAGCTTGGATGTGGAGTCCATGGCTATATCCTGAAATCTGGCTTGAACTTTGACATTTTCATTGGGAATGCACTTATAAATATGTATGCAAAGTGTGGCTGTCTCATGGCTTCCCATCAAATTTTTAAAGAAATGCCAACCAGAGATTGCACTTCATGGAGCACATTAATCAGTGGTTATGGTCTTCATGGTTGTGGTGAAGAAGCTTTGCAACTCTTCCATGAGATGCAAGACAAAGGGATGATGCCAGATTCAATGACTTTCCTCGCTCTATTATCCACTTGCAACCATACTGGCCTTGTCGAAGAGGGACGAAAGATCTTTGATTGTGTAATGAAAGATGATAAAATTCCCTTAACTGTAGAACATTATGCATGCTTTATCGACCTCCTTGGAAGGTCAGGGAAGCTTGACGATGCTTGTGAGGTTGTAAGAGCAATGCCCATGAAACCTAGTACAAAAATTTGGAGCTCCTTGGTATCTGCTTGTAAGGTTCATGGAAGATTGGAAATTGCTGAAAAGTTAGCACTTTGGCTTATCGAATCAGAACCTGGTAACGCTGCCAATTATACCATGTTGAGTATGGTTTATGCTGAAGCTGGTAATTGGCCTGGGGTGGAAGAGGTGAGGAGACTCACAAGGGTACAAGGCTTGAAGAAATGTTATGCATTCAGCCGAATTGAGCTGGAGTATAAGTGCTTCTCAAGTAGTAGAAACAATCAGCAACTGTAATTTATCAAGCATTTGGGTTGAAGAATGAAGGCCAAGCATGTCCACCCACAATCAAATTTTTACATTGAAATTTGTGTAAAATACAATTTTGGTTTCACCAAATTTTGCACTGAGGTGCAATACAGTTTTGTTAAGGCAGAAAAAGATTATATAATGTCCCCAGAAAAAGAAATGGATGAAGTACTTGTTCCGTGATACCAGCCATGGCCTCAATGACAAGAGCAACAACATTAGAAAGATATATGGCTCAAAATGCTCGATTCACTGATAAAGCTTCCACCGTACTACTTGTTTAACCTATAGCTGCCCTTCTTCTAATTCTAGCAGTGTCAATAAGCCAGAACTTCTGCAAACAAGTAATGGTTGTCTAAATTATTTGAGAAAATTTGTAAGTGTAACAAATGCATTTTTTATTCATTTACAATAGCATAGTAGTAAAAATTGACATGTCAATTAAAGAGGTGAAGATGGAGTGACTTTGGATAGGATAGAATGATGAAAAGAATAGATTTGTCGACCCAAATGTTTTGGGACTAAGCCTTGGTTTGTTGTTGTAACGATTTCAGACTACTGATGGCAATGCATGATATTCTGTACATATTATGAATTTTATATGGATTATTTGGCTCGCATAATTATGAACTATGTATAGATATTTATAAGTTTTGGGAATTAATGGAAATGCAATTGAAGTAGTGTTCAATAACTGTTAAGACGAGAGAGAGAGACTAAGAGAGAGAAATAAGAAATGACGTTGTCGTTTGGTTGGCACTTAACGGCCAATTCAATTACAAATATGGACAAAAGGATTATTTTGAAGGAAAAAAAAAAACCACCAAACCTGGTGGACTAAAATGAAAAATCCCAAACTTAATGGACCAAAGTGAAAACAACCCTACACTTTAAGGGTGAAAAGTGTAATTTAGTCATATTAAAAGTGTGAAGAGGAAATAATAAGACATCACATAAATTGACAATTATACCCCTCATTTGTTTGATCTAATGAAATAAATATAAATTGACATCATAAGAGGAAAAATGATATATTTTTTTAAAATATACATGTAAGTAGGGGTGTGCATGGGTCGGGTTGGGTCGGGTTGAGAGGATTTTTTGACCCAACCCATCATGGTGGGTCAAAAAATATTCAACCCAACCCAACCCATCACATAAATCCAACCCAACCCAACCCAACCCACATGGGTCGGGTTGGGTCGGGTTGAACCCATAGGTTTAACAAATTTTTTTATTATTATTATTAAATTGAGTAGAAAAAAATATAAATATTAATATATTAAAAAAAACCCAAAGATTAGTATAAATGTAATTCCTTAAAGGCAAACAACACTAATGACTAAACAACAATAGTAATTTATTAGGGTTTGTGTAAACTAATTGGCTTTTATATAGGATAGGAAGAACTGGTTATTTTAAAATTTTTATTAATTATATAATATATATTTATATATTAAATTAGTATTAGTAGGAGGAACTGAGGAAGTGTTGCTCTACAGCTAATTTTTTTTTAAAATTATTAAATATATAATATATATTTATATATATATAAGTGCCCTACAGCTGGTTTTAAAAAAAAATTATTAAATATATAATATATTTTAAATATATATTAAATATGGGTGGGTCGGTGGGTCGGGTCGGGTTTGGCGGGTTTGTAATTTTATGACCCAAACCCAACCCGACCCGCTATAATTTTTTTTTTGTAACCCAACCCAACCCACCAAGCCTTAAAAACCGACCCAACCCGGTGGGTCGGGTCGGGTTGGGTCGGATTTGGCGGGTCGGTGGGTTTTCTGCACACCCCTACATCTAAGTGAAACTTGCTTATCTCTGGATTCTCCTATTTTGAAAGAACACAAAATAAGGGGCTTGGAAGATTATCTTAACTCCTCCAAATCTCCCCAAACATTTTTCCCCTTCCTTTTAAAAAAAATCCAAACAAAGTGAATTAAACTACCTCCATCTACTTCCCCTCAGTTCAAATACACTATTAGATCAAGATGGAATAAGGGGAAGTTTGTACTAATTAACTAATTGGTACGAAAAGTCCAAATTAATGAACGTTGGTATTTTGATAAATAGATTGTGATTGGTTTTGTTTGGGGACATAAGATAATTTTGTCATTGAGTTACCAAGAAGGTATGTTCAAATTATTATCTTGGCTTGGATGGCAAAGTATGATTGTTAATTGTTCATTGTTAAACCAATAGGGAAAAATTTCTTATACATTTGTTAATGTGTACTTTGTATCCACAACGTCAATAATTTCACGCATTTAAATGTGAAATAGGCGATGTGCACAAATGATGTATAATAAGGAGTATGTTAGGATCAATGCCCAACCTAATATATGACTTATGTTATATCAATTATTTATTATCATGATATAAGACCATGTTGAATTGGATTTGCTTGTGTCGGATTGTGCAAAAACTAGGTAAAATATGCCAAATAATCTCTTTTTAATATTAATGATTTAAATTGGTGTTATTTTGAAGTTCGTTGTGAATGCATTACTTAAAATCATGTTTTCAATGCCTGATTACCTTAGAAAAAAATGCTATATTTCCAAATGTTTTCCATTTAAATGATTACTAATAATAGGCAAAAAAATACACTTTACACTCTATGTGTTTGATCGATTATCATATTAAACTACAAAGTTCAAAATTTTTTTTTTTATCCATTAACTTTGATAATACAATCATTTTTAGCTTTTTCATTTACTATCGCTAAAAAGTTTTCGATAACTCTCTTCAAATGACGTCATTTCACATTATTTAACATTAAAAAATAATTTTTTAGATTATTTTATTAATTTATTTAAACAAAAAATCTGATATTTTTTAAACTTAGAAACCAAAAACTAACCATTGATCAAAGTTAATGAACTAAAATGATAATTTTTAAACTTTGGACTAAAATGAAAACTGATCAAAGTTATGGGTGGAAATTATAGTTTTGCCTTAATAATAGTATGAGGTAATAATACTTCCCTCCCTTGAGGTTTGGAAAAATGATACTGCACCCCAAACTTGAAGGGAAAAAAGGTTTAAATCCCCCCCTTCTATTTATATTAATAATAAAATATTCTAAATTTCTTTAAGTTTCTCTTTACAAAAGTTTAACCATGGTTAGTAAAAACAGAATTAATAAATTTAGAATAAAAATACAAAATTCATCAAGTACCAAAACACTTACTTTGACAAATCTCTCCATAACACTTACACTTGAATTAAAAATTTTAAAAATGGATTTTAATTTTGAAATTAATGCTAATTTTGGAAACCTACCCTTAATAAGTAAAGAACATGTTGTTAGTACTTAGAGTGCGTTTGCGCTTCCCAAACGCACGTTTGCGTTTAAGAATTTTTTTTTTTTTTTTTTAGCGAATGAACAGTAAAAGTACTGTTCATACACTGTGCGAGAGACAAATTTTACTGTTTTACACTGTTTGCGCACTGTTCATGGAACCCACAATCACTTTATTCAAAAAAAAAATATTAAAAATGGGTCCCACGGTACTATTTACACATTTAAAAATTATTTTGCTACAGTATTTTTCAGTTTTCAGTTTCAGTTTTCAGTTTTCAGCTGTATCCAAACGGACCATTAGTACAAAAATTTTTTAATTTTAATTTTACAAACTTTGGTTAAATGAATATCAAAGGCAGAAAATGTTTTTTCCCTTTAAATTTTGGTTTTGGGTAGAGTATCATTTCTCCAAACCATAAGGAATGGAATGTAATTATCCATAATATTTTTCAAATTTTGCCCAATAATCCAAAAGATGAATTTTTTTTTTTTTTTGGAAAGAGTTTCAATTTATGGCGTCCGTCCCTGATAATATCGCTCTTTATTATCAGACCAAAATATCAATCAGTTTTTGATATAGGCAGAGGTTACAACTGTGAGAGACTCTATCAATTGATCTAACTAAAACACACCAAAAGCTGAATTTACCAAAGACACCCTATAGGCTATAGCGATATTGAGCCCCAAAAAAAAAAAAAAAAAAAAAAATCCGTCTTCGTTCTCAGCCAAAACCCAAAACCCTGATTTTTAAGTTGTGCTTGAGACAGTCAAAACTCACAAAAAGAACTTATTATTAGTTCATTTCATTTTACATATTCTTTTCTTTCGTTTTCTCGGCAACCAAACAAACAAAACTAGAGAATTAGAGAAAGATGAAGCAAGTGGTGGGAATGGTGGTATCGAACAAGATGCAGAAGTCAGTAGTGGTGGCAGTGGACAGACTGTTCCACCACAAGCTCTACAATCGCTACGTCAAGCGCACCTCGAAGTTCATGGCCCACGACGAGCACGACCAGTGCAACATCGGCGACCGCGTAAGCTTTTCCTAACCAAAACTCAAAAACACTTTTTGATTGATTGATTAGTAGTAATTATCGATTGATAAGATTAAGAACAAAATTTTCAGGTTCGATTGGACCCATCGAGGCCACTGAGCAAGAATAAGCGTTGGGTTGTTGCTGAAATCCTTAAGAAAGCTCGAATTTATCAACCGCCTTCGCCGCCTTCCAAAACCGCCACTCAAACACCCTCTTCCACCTAAGGTTTGATCAATGTATTTATCTGTTTTATGGTTTCTGTTTTTGTCTTTATTAGTTATGCATTGTTTAATTAGTAGCTTATTTTCATTATTAAAAAATATATATATATATGAAAAAAAATATATAAAAAAAAAAAAAAAAAAAAAAAAAAAAAAAAAAAAAAAAAGGGTCATACCCAGTGTACAAAGTTCGTGTAAAAGCGGGGTTTGGGAGAGATAATTAGTAGGTGGGCTTATTCCCATTTTTTTGAATTTTTTTTCATTATTATTGCGAAGTAATTAGTAAGCATTATGACTTCCATTGAGTGATTAACATGTGATTAGGGACCGTCTGTTGAGTTCTTATATTTATTTTTTCTTTTGAGCATAACTTTGAGATGGGTGTATATGAATTGTTTATACATTGGAGTTTTTCTGTTTAATGAGTAGCTTGAGGTGACCAAAAGTTTTGAGGTTTCAGGGATTTCCTGTAATGCCATTTTCTATCAGAGTTTCATTGTGCAAAAAACATGTTTAGGGGCAGTGCTGTCAAAATTTTATTTTTGTTCTTTTGAGAACAATTTTGAGATGGGTGTATGAACTGATTTGGTTATTGGTCAAGAGTTTTTGATGTTATAAACCTTTTATATTGGGTATGACTAGATTTCATGAATTTTGTAGTTCTTATATTTATTTTATGAGGACTATATATAGTAATCTCAAAATGTACACCAGGAATAAAATATTTCATTCTAGTGGCCAATTCAAAATGGTATTCAAAACTTTGGTCACAAAAGATTAAGCTAATATGAAATGGTGAATTCAATTGCTTATTGATCTCTCTAACATTTTAGGTTGGAAATATGGCATTACTTTATACACACACACACACATATATTGGTAGATAGTGGGAGAAGGAGAGGGTGGGGTTCAAACCACAGATATGAGGTACCACAGAGGATGCCATTACCACTAGGCTATCCCTTGAACCCCTGGAAATATGTCATTGCTGTCATAAATTCCTCTGAGTCTAGCAGCTGTTGGTACTTTTTTTTCCTAATTGTTTAAGGTTGTCTTTTCCATTTGATCTTGGTTATACCAACTAAACAATGCTTTGGTCTTTTAATTGTTGAGCTTTCTTAGAGTTGCCAATCTGCTTTTGAACATGATTAATATGATTTATTGCTCAACAAGTTTGTTCTGTGAAGATCTTTATTTTAAGATTTATGTTGCAATGATTCTCTTTCTTTTTTGATTGGTAATAAACTTTTATTGAAAAAAATTGAACATCATATTCACGATGGTGAACACTTTGAACAATGAAACAAATACAAGAAGATTATGTTGCAATGATTCTCCCTTATCTAAAGCAATGCATGCCTGTATAATGTCTAAGGGTTAATCTTGAAATATTCTTATAATCACTGAGAAGGTTGTACACCTCTTAGCCTGAGTTTTGTTTGGTGAGCCTAGAATGCTAAAGTTGTCAGTTGATCAGGTTTAGTTCTTGGGCCTCAGTCAATGCTAGCTTAGTTGTATTCTGAGCAGGCACAATTTGTATTGATACTTTGAAGATGGTATGTGGACTAAAAATTCTTCAAATTATGAAAAGGTCCTAGTGAAAACCTACTAAAACGCCAGCTTGAAAATTTAACTATTAGAGGATGCAAATTGACACTGCTAAGACTTAAACCACTACCTTTTAGTTATAATAAACAAAGGAACCTAAACCACTACCTCGAGCACGTTGTCCTCAACCAAAGAGAATTCTTGTTGTACTTTAATCTCTAAATCAGCATAGTGCCCATAATCTTCACTTGGGTTTTCCAGATGTGGTTCTACATCTTTAACCATTTACTTTCTGATAGATATGTGCTAGATTTCAAAAGTCATCTTGACCAACATATTTGTAAATGATGGCATAAGTCCTTTTTTTACTAACCACCCCCCCCCCCTCTTTCTCTCTCTCTCTCCAACATACACACATAGACACTTTTGCATTTTTTTTTTTTTTTTGGCTGAAGGCTGTTAAACGTTTTTTATGCTTAGGAGAGGTGTGTATTCCAGAAAATATATGATTACACTTGTACAAGAACCACTATAGATGCTTGGAGATGCATGGATTTTGATCTACTTTGAATTTGACCTTATTCACTGAAGCATTAAGTAGTTTTGCGTCAGGTCGTTATGGAAGAAACAATGAAAACTATGTTCTACTAAATGGGAGTTGAAATATGCAACAAACAAGTTGTTAAGCATAAAACAACAATATAGTAGAACAGGTGTTATATTCAAATTGCAAGAGGAATTTTTGACCTAAGGGATATAATCTGTGCTTAGGTAGATTCACATTGTGTTCCAGTGAAGCAGAGGGTGACATGCTTCCAGAAATGACCATTGCACTTTTGAAGCAACTAATATTCTACTTAATATTATGAAAATCATTCATTAAATATTACAAATGATGAGTGTCATAGTATGAACATAGATGATAGGTGCACTTTTACTCAATAAGAAATAGAAGAAAAGGTAAAAGAAAAAGGATTGATTTTCTATTTTTAGTTGGAAATGGAAAAGAACTTATATTTGTTTCTTAAGAGCTTGTTTCCTAGGGCATAGGATGATGCCTTCCTCAACCAGTAGATGCTCATGTTCCTGTGTCCTTTCATTCTACTAGAGGAGTTTTGGAACTTGAAATTCTTGGACTCTTGTTATATGTGGATAATTAAGGAGAAGAGATTTGCTTGTTACTATCTACTACAGTTGAAACTATGTTTTGCTATAATTGTTAATTTCCACATTGGTGGGCACCTTTCTGTTTCCTTCATAGACGTGACTTGAGGTTAAAAATTGCTTCTTCTTTCCATGAATGAAATTTGAACTTCTTGAAGATGATTAATTTCTGGAAAAGTCTAAATGAAGTTCCAAGTTAGAGTAATGCTGTATCTACTACAAATTTCACGAAAATTTTGTCCCAGACTGTTGTGGCTGTTTAGAGTGATGACAAGTGTTGCATCAAGTGGTTGTGTACTTTGTCTCCAAATTCAGGGGTATAGCTTGTATGATGAATCAGAAGTCATGTTAGTTTGTGACCAAAATGTGGAAAAATTTGTATTTTTATGATATTTTCCTTTGAGGTATTGGGACTATTCTTAAATCCAAGCCTTCGAAATGTTAAATTACTGAGTTTTCTAAGTTGGTTTTACCAATTTTATGCTTGGAAATGCTTGGAGCATATCAGAAGCCTTGGCACTAACTAGATATTTGTAGTTAGGACTTAGTAATGCTTGAGCTGGAAAATGGGTAATGCTCGTTTGTTGCTTTGGCAGTAATTAGCTATTTGTTGTGATCTTTCTGTAGCTTTTTCTGTGTTTATGTGCCCTTAGCTCATAGTTTTGTTTGTAGCAAGAATTATTTAATCAAATATTTTTGTCATAGCCATGATTCCTGAAGAAGATGAATGAGTTCTTCCAATGATTCTTGTCATTGCTTTAACAAAATAAACCCAAATCTCTAGTTAAAATATGGAATTTTCTTATTAAATATGACTGTTGACTTTTTCTTATCAAAGTATGGATATTAACTAATTTGACTACTTGTTTGGTAAAATGGAATGATGAACAATTCCAAAATTGAGATTATACTTCCTAAGAGTTGAACACCAGGGTAACTCAATTCTAGATTCAAAGGATCTTTCCTCTCAAAAGATAAGAAGATTCAAACGATGCAGTACATCTATGCCACTGCTCAATGCTTCACATAGCATTATTATTATTATTCTTATTTTTCCTTTTTTAGTCTTCAAACTTTTGCGGTTTGCAGTTCTTGTAAGTTGCAACCCAATGCAAGAAAATGTAGGCTTTAACAGCATTAATGTTCTCTGATGCGGTTTTTCGGTCACTATCTAATAGAATTGGCATAGCTCTACTGCTTCAGCTTCAGTCCTATGAGACTGAATTGGAGCCCTTTTTTAGTTGTATTCCTGAATTTTTTTTATTTTTTTATTTTTTTATTCTTCACAGGTGAATTCTAGACAGCAGGTTTCAAGAATTGCTTAGCAGCATCTGCACAAAAGCTGGTGGAAAATCAAGATTTTTGCCTTTTAAAAAAATTATTGTTTGTAATCAAGCGTTTCAACCATATAGACTGAAGCATGATTAAGGGGGCCTTATAGCCTAAAGTGTGCACTGAATTCTCTCACCAGATTCTCTTTGGATGATTTTTTATTTTTTAGTGCATTGTTTTTTATTATTAGGATATCCATACTAACATCCTCAGATCTTGTTTCATTCATCATTTAAGTTTTTGGATTTGAAGGAGTTATGGTTCCTTTCACCATATGTAAAGTCTCAATTCTTTGCGTCTGGACAAGACAACACCTCTACCTTTCCTCAGAATGGGAAGTTGGGGAGATTATGTGAACTTCCAATCCATATACCTGGACAAAATAGTTTCTACGTGTTAAGATTTCCTTCAGTCTTTCCCCTAGTTTCTTCAGTCGTCAAAATCTTTGTAAATGTAAGATTAGTGTCCCTTTCCATGAGGATTTGTGTCCTAATTTTGATTAGATGACCTACAGACTTTCCTGAATCTTCTGACCGACTAACTGCCTATGTCTGCACCTGTGGAGATGCGTTTACTAACGTGGATGCTTTTGCGTCAACAAATGATCAACCGATAACATCAATCTAAATTAATAAATATTTGGTTAAAATGCAAAATCGCCTTTTATGTATCACTAGAATTTATTGAAGTTCTCTAACTTTGTTTTTGTTTATTTCAGTCTTTTAAGTTTTAAGTTTATTATTCGATTAAGGTTTCTTCATCAACTTTTGTTAAATGTTGTGGTTAATTGGCTAAATTTTTAATTTTTTTCTAAATTTTTTTAATTAAAAAAAATCCAATTAATGGTTGAAAAATATTTTCTAGATTTTTTTTTTATAGAAAAAATTAACGGAAATTGATGGAAAGACCTTAATTGAATATAAACTTAAGAATTAAGGGTCTATTTGGTTGGAAGGGTGAAAAAGTAGGAGGATAAAAAATAAGGAATTGATAAAAAAGTTGGAGGATAGAAGAGATTTAATTTTCTCTCATTTGTGTTTGGTTGAGATGATAAAAAGTGAAGAGATGGAAATCTCATTTATTTGGTGGGAAATGAAGTTGGAATAAATTTACAATTATATCCCTATAAATAAAGCAAAAAGCAATACTTTTTTTATTAAAAAAAAATTATGTATAGATATAAAATTTATTTTTATTTTATTTTTTTATAAAGAGAACAAGCCAAAGGAAGATGAAAAATAAAAATGAGAAGTGTAAGAAAAGACCAAAAAAAAAAAAAGAAAAAAAAAGAAGAAGACAAAAAAGAGAATAAAGAAAAAAAAAACTGACATAAATAGTATACCAGAGAAACAAAAAAAGATGATGAAAAAAAATAAACGAATGAGAAGTATAGGAAAAGACAAAAACCAAAGAAGATGAAAAAAATTGGACAAATAGTATAAAAGAGAGTTAGAGAGACAAAAATCAAAGGGAAAAAAATAAAAGAAAAAGAAAAAAAAGAAAGATGCAAACCGGCAAAGAACGAAACCGTCTGCACTTTGCACATGGCTATTTTTGTTTGTTCAAGTTATGAGCACTTTCTACCTAGTTTTTTTTCTCATTTTGGGGAGAAAAAATTTTGGTAGGTTTGGGTAAAATTATCCAGACCCCACTATTTTTTTTTCCTCCCCTCTCTCCAACCAAACATCCACCTAAAATATTTTCTAACCATTTTCTTTCATTTTTTTTTTTCCATCTTCCCTAAAATTCACCCAACCAAACATACTCTAAATGACTAAAATGAGTGAAATGAAAGTTAAAAAACTGAAATAAATTCTAGTGAAATTTAGAATGTGAATTTTGCATTTTAGCCTAAATATTTTTAGGTCCATCAATGATTGTCAAATGCAAGAATAGCTTATAACGAGCTCATATTGAGTTCCACAAATGAAGTCCTACAGTGTATAATTGATGGGAACTCTAGACTAACTAGAGTCTAGAGAGCACACTGGTTAGTCTAGTTAGCATGCTTAAATATGGGGAAATATTTAGGCTTGGGCTATACCATATAACGCAATGTCAACGTCTTCTTTACTTGTCCATAGCATGCTATCTCAAATGCATCAATCATTTACACCATCCAGTCAATTTACACATACAATAGGAAATGGTTCATATGATCGACAAGTGACACTACCACTTTTTGTCCCTAATCCCTTGTGAGCTTAGCCAACTTAGAGCAACACTCATGACTCAACTCCCTATCACACAATCTCATGCACTCTTATTCATGTTCAAACTCTCAAAGTCAGCTTGAATTTTGGAAGAAAGTACAAAACTTTGACATGTTGGTAGATTGTCTTCCCTACCCCTTCGCCTTCATATCACATAGCATTAGTTCATCCCACTTTCCCAATTCCCAGACGTTTTTATTTTTGTCTTATGACATAGTCAAGGGCCACATAAAGCACATAATGGAAGTAATATACAAGCGATTTTTAATTATTGTAAAGGTTGCAACACAACTTTATTGTAAATAGCTATGGTGTTATCAACTTTATATATGCTTATCAAAAAACTTCATATACTTCATATTCTTTAAGAACTTATTACCTCTCTCTGCGTGTGTATGTTAAAAATATTTTGTACTCTTAAAAAAAAATATATATATATATATATATACTTACAAAAACGCTACTTAAAAACTTTTTTTTTTCCCAACAATCCTCAACCTAAAAGTTAATGGTTTTCTCCTTTGGGGAATAAAAAATTAGAAATTGAATTCAAGGCTTTATCACCAATTTATTAGATGTGTGTATAACTTACTAATAAAATAAATCTTGAAATCAATAAAATTCTTAACTTGAGGTCATATCTAATAAGCTTGCTATACTTGAGAGAGAGAGAGAGAGAGAGAGAGAGAGAGAGAGAGAGAGAGAGAGAGAGAGAGAGAGAGAGAGAGAGAGAGAGAGAGATAATTTACTATTTGTAGTAACTTGATACAGTAAGCTGTTGGTAGTAGCAACTCACTGTAACAAGTTAGTAAAATATTTTAAGTTTAGCAAGATAAGTTAGTAAAATATTTTAAGTTTAGCAAGATTATTTTGGGGTGTTTTTGTAAGATATTTACTGCTTTGGCTCATTTGAAAAAAATAAAATAAAATCATCAAGCTAGAAAATATCAAAAACCTTTGATAATTACAATAAAAGAATTTGAATCATAAGCCTTTCTATTGAAAATATCAGAAAAATATCCATCGGGCTAAGACTTTTTAACATAGTAAGATATTAGTTATTTACTGCTTAGCTCATTGAAAAAAAAATAGAAAAAAAAAAAAAAAAAAGGAGAAATCCTCAAACTTGAAGGGCAATCAGGTAATTTAACAAGAAAATAGCGTGGGCAATCAGCAAGCTTAAATTCTACCATTAAATTACAATTAGCCCAAAACCGTTATCCACTTCCCTCTTCTTAATCAAAGTCTGCAGCACAAGCCACATTCTACAACAGCTCTTTGGGGTTTCACACTCCAAAGACACCAAAACACACAATTTCATACTGACCCTTTTTTATTTTCTCATTTCCTCAATCCTCACTTTCACAACCAAAGAAAAACTCAAAGAGACACCATTTTCTGCTTTTTTGGGTTTCTGGGTATTCATGCATTTGCTCAGCTGAGTTGGTATGTGATTTAAAGTTTTCTTCTTTTTCTCCTGAATTACATAAAAAGACAATCTTCTTGTTGTTTTTGTTGTTGTTGTTGTTTTTCAGTTTCTTTTGTTGAACTATGAATGACAACATAGTATCAGTGCTCCAAGAAACCAACGAAACATGTTGTTTTTGATTGTGTGTGTCTCTAGGAATGAGGGTTATGGTGGTCTCTTGACTGCTTTGAACACAACTTGGATTGCTTTATTGCTTTGAGGAAAACTGGAAAATGTGGGGTTTTATTCATGTTCTTAATGAGCAACTCAATTGTGTTATGCCAAAACTTAATCTTTACTAACCAAGAAGTATTGCGTCGCAATTCATCAAGTTTTTCTGCTCAATTGGGTGGGAAACGGAGGTGGGTTAGTGGGTTTGTTCCGAATGCTAAGAATAATAGCCGTCATACGAGGAAAAGGACTTGGTGGCAGAAGTTCTTTTTCGATGAAGACGGCAATTGGTTTGGTTTGAAGGATGATGACATGGTTGAGGACCAATTGGAGGTCTCTAGTGATGAAGAGTTGTCACAAGGAGACAAGTTTGAGGAGTGGAAGAGGAGGGCCGAGGTGATTGTAGAGTTAAGGGAAGCACAAGAGGATATGATGAATGAGGAGAGTCGGAGGTGGGAGGATTGGCTTGTGGATGGGAATAACCATGTTAGTGATTCCTCATGGAGTCAAGATTGGGATAGTGGAGTTGGGAATTCAAGGGAAGATGTGCAGGCTGATCCTAGTGAGATGATTCCTGAGAAGGGTTTTATTGAGTCTGTCAGGGATTTGGTTATTGGGGAGGAAGATGATGATATGTTGTATGAAGACCGAGTTTTCCGGTTTGCATCACTGAATTCGGTAAGTTCATATATGCAACTTGTTTAGGTAGATACTTATGATTGTTTAATCTATATAATATGTTTGTCTACGGTGCTAATCCCTGTGAACTTGCATTGCATGGGTTGTTTATGGGTTTCTAGTGCTATTCAAGTAAATCCATCCTTGCTGATAATTATCACATATCAAATGTAGTTGAGATGCAAATTGACAACGTCCCACTAAGGCAATGTGGTCCTGGTGTAGTGGTAACTATTTCTGAGGATAAAAGCACTTGAGTGGCCTTTTAACAATTTGATGATAATTTTTTTTTTTTCTCTCATTATGATTTTAGTCAAAGGGCTGGACTCTAATAATACATTTTAAGAAAGCCTATTATTCATCAAATGACCATGATGCAAAATAGTGGATGTAAGAAAAGGAAATCAATCCTAGTTCTATAATTTGTACCAATATAAAGTGATAGGATCTCCAGAAAACTAATAATTGAAATTTCATTTGTCAGCTGGTAGGAGGAATGCAGTTTACCACTTAATCTTGGCACTAATTTGCTAAATTCTTTTTCTCATTAAAGTTGCTTTTACTGGAGAAGAATATATGTTGCAATCAAAATGGAGCATGATACAGATCTAGAATTATATCTTAATATAGATTTTTGTATGAATTTTATTTGTAGCACAACTTCTTGCCACCTGTTAAAACGTGTCTTGAATGTTGGTTTACAAGCCTGACTCCTTTTCTTGCTTGGTTTAAGTGGTTAGCTGACTTTGTGCTCATATATAATCACCTATTAGTTCCACAATATAGAGTTCAAGCAGCAACATAAAGTCAATTCTTCTTGTGTGATTTTGTGGGATAGGGATCTTTTAGGTGAATTTGGGATTTGGGTTGTATGAGAACCCTGTGTGTCACTATTGAATCTCCTTATTTTGTTAGTGAAACTTTCTTCTCAGTGTCACTTGAGGATGTAGGCCTAATACTATGCCCCGTAATCTTTGCATTTTCTGTGTGACTTTGTTATATTTTTCTATTCCTATTTCACATAAACCTACCATAATCAAGTACACTCACAAAAAAATGGTATCAAAGCTTCTGCAATCTCAACACCCTCCTTTGTGACTTTGAAATTTGATGTCAAGACATTGGTCTTGGTTTCCAAGAGGATACTTACTTAAAAAAAAAAAAAAAATCCAAGAGGGTCTTCCTGTAGGTTTTTGCGGTTTGCATCAACTTAAATTTATAATTCGCAAGGCTTCCTACCAAACTATATGTGGTTGCTACTCGTTTTCATTTTCCACCAGTCTCCTTTTGTCTGAGCCTCTAAGGCAGTAGGGCAAGTCACAGGCCCAATGTGAGACTGATCCCTTTGATCTAAAAAATGAAAGCAGTAATGAATTTAATGGAAATAACAACCTTTTTCATTCTTGGGACATGTCACGTCCAAGAGGACAAATAATTTCAGTAATCGTACCATAAACTTCTCTCACCTTACCTCCCTCCAAACTTAAAATTGAATGATTTTCATAACCTTTGTAAGTTCCCCTTGGAGAATAGAAACAAAGCAGTATGAAGTACTGAATAGCTATCATGATCTTTCTTTTTCTGTTTCTATCTTGATTATAGTACTCCGTAAATTCTTTCCGTAGTTGACCTATGTTCTCACGGACGGGCCATTTAAGGGGAACTTGAATTTGCTTTTTAGAGATAAAATCTTGACTTGCTCAATTAAGGTTTCAGTAATGGATTTCAAATGCCTGTTGGGTAGCTGATGCTTTGGATGTTCCAGTAATGGATGTAAAATTCTTGGCATGTGCACACAATCAACTTCAAAAGGGGCAAACATTAATAAGAACCCAGTACTCTTTGTTGATTTCAAGTGTTGGAATATTAAATAATTTAAGCATTCCAAAATATGAAATACTGATCATTCAAGATTGTTGCTGTTGTAGGCTGATTGTGGAACAATCTCTGTCCCAAAGCTTTAATTAAGCAACTTGTTGTTGTGTATGTATTGCATGGTTTGCAGAGTGCATATGAGAGAGAGAGAGAGAGAGAGAGTTCAATAATTTGAATAACTGATTATTGACAATTATATGGCATTAGATTTTTTATTTATTACAATATGCAAAATATGAGAAATAATTTTAAAAAAGAATTCAATATGCAAAATAATTTAGTTTAGTTATCTACTTATTAAAAAGGATATATAATTCATTCATAACAATTTGGATAATCTGCTGAAATCTTTTGTTAATCATAACTTGATGTCCTAAACCATATTCTTCCTTGTTACAGGCTAAATTCCTGGCAGTGTTGATAATTATACCCTGGGCCCTAGATTTTTTGGTACATGACTATGTTCTCATGCCTTTTTTGGACAGGTAAATTTTTTGAAACAAAATATGATAAGTAATATTCTTTTTCCTAATCTCTGCGTTTCAACATTGATTTTCTTTTGGTTAATTCTTCTTTTCTTGAATACAAACACTCACAAACACACTCACATACAAAAGGATATTGATGCAGCCATGAAAGATTTACTGGTTGTGGTAGAAGGTTGTCTTTTTTTCCCTCTGTACTTACTATAATGACAGCTGATTCTAGATTTTGTATAGGGTAATGGATGTTTAAATTTTAGTTTAAGTCAAAGATTTGTAAGTATATCACATTGAATCGTGGATTTTCTTTTTCTGCCATTTGTACTTGAACTTAATTTCTTAATAATGAATCAAGTAACTCCTATGTTTTGAACAGATATGTGAAGACTGTCCCACTTGCAGCACAAATTTTTGATGTGAGAAGAAATCAAAAGCTTGAAATGGTAAAAGAATTAAAGATGGACAAAGCTAGATACCGGCTTGAGGTGGAGATCGGAAAATCACCATCTCTTTCTGATGAGGAAGTTTGGTGGGAGTTACGGCATAGAGCGTAAGTTTAGCACACTTTTGTGTTCCTTGGGCAACATCACATTTGTGATACTATCTTTATTTTTCATTTATTTTTGTTGTCTTGTGTTGTGCAATAGCACTCCCAAGATTCAAATAAAATACAATAAAGACAAAAATAAATCAACAAGCACACACACACAAAGAACATAGAAATTTACTTGGTTCGGCAAATTACCTACATCAACAAGTGACGAAGAGGATAAATTTCATGTAAGAAAATAGGTAGTGTACAATAATGGCACTCAAGATCTCTAAAAAAAAATATAAGACAAAACCCAAATACAACCTAGGTTTTCTCTCACAAAAGTAGATGGCAAGAAAACCTTGGCTGCAGCAGCTTGGAATTCTCACGCACTGGTATTCAATAAGCTAGGTACATATAGATACCATACAAAAGCTGGCATTAGAGCTGTGGGCCTATATCAATGACTTGACCAGCATTTGTGGCAATTCAAGCCACACATCATCAACATTTTGGTTGTTGAAATTGTATCAAGTTGAGTAAGGTTAGATTACAGGGACAACTGATTCATAAGAAAACATCAGATTCTATCACCTACCTAGATGGTATATCTAATTTCCTACATAGGCTTCAGGATGTCCAGAATTAGCAGCACCTGGAAATAATAAGCTTAGAATAAATCAAATTCAGAATTCTTCTTGCTCATGATGCCAATGCTAATGGAAACATGTCTTTGAGAAACATATCATTAGAGGAATTTGTGAATAATGACTTTATCCCCTCTTACATAAAAACTTCATAAACAATTACAAATTGTGTATTTAGTTATTGTAAGACAATTTATAGCTGGAAATGTTATTCTAAACAACTGTTGCCCCCAGTAAACTTTCCTTGTGTTCTGTTCATATGAAAATAGATTTATAAACTTTAATTTCTTTAGTGAATGCTATTCTTATTGGCTTCCTATTTGTCGCTTGAACAGATTAGAGTTGAGAGATGAGTGGAGGTTAGAGAATCGTAGAGCATTTGCCAACATATGGTCAGATATGGTATTTGGGATCTCATTGTTCATTCTTTTATACTTCAATCAGACTAAAGTAAGTTACCATTACTCTATTTGCCTATTGCACTTCCTTGCATAAATCTTTGTCTATGAATTACTGCAGACAACACTATTCATTGATTTAACCTTCTGTCTACTGGCTATAAAACAAAAACAAGGCTCCTGCTTTTGTGGGGTTTGGGAGTAGCGGTTGGTAGGCTTCTAAAATGTACTGGCTAAAGACTTTTTGTTGTCCTAGCTAGTTTGACTCGTAAAAACTAATAAAAAACTAACTTTGACCTAAAGAAAATAAAACCTAAGATACATAGGATCTCCTAGAAGATTCTAAACTCAACTAAAGTACCAAAATCCTCTTAATTCGCTGGAATTGTTGAAATTACAGATGTGCCTCTGAATATAAAATTGACAATAACTAATAAAAGAAAAACCCAAATAAGAAACTGTTTTAACCCTAAAAGACTCGTACCTAGAACATTAAAACCATGTGACTTCTTCTTCAATTGGATTTCACATGTGGACCTAATAAAATAAATCTTGAATAGGTGAATCTGCAAAGTAACAGCAAACCAATCTTCCATGGCTGCATCACAATCTTAGGCTTGCTGCTTAACCTAACACATTAAATTCTGAAATTTTTTTTTGATAAGTAATAAAGAAGTATATTTAAAAATCTACCTCATGAAAACAGAGGCAGAGCAGACAATACAGAGAGAGAAACAAACAGAAAAAGAAAAGAAAACAAGAAAACAAGCAGAAAACAGCAAAGAACTAAATACAAAGGAGAGAACAAAGGAACAAAGGGAGAGAATCACTAGAGGTGAGTCCCCAAGCCCTAGACCAATCAAAAAGAGAACCACAAAAATAAGCGAGCAACTGGTCATCGGATTTGTTCCTGTCCTCAAAAGTTCGCCAATTCCGCTCCCTCCAAATACACCACATTAGGCACAACGGAGCTATATTCCAAATGCTAGAAGAGTGCTTTCCAAACCAGTTCCACCAACTGAAGAGCAAATCTGCAACCGATCTAGGCAAGACCCAAGAAATCCCGAAAGATCTGAAAATCAAGCTCCACAACTTAAAAGCTTTTTCACAATGGAGAAGCAAATGGTTCACCGTCTTCCCATTGCAACGACACATAATACACCAATCAACCAGCTCAAAGCCTCTACGCCGCAAAGTGTCCCCTGTAAGAATCTTCTCCCAAGCAGCAGTCCAAACAAAGAAAGAGACGTGCGTAGGGGCCTTAACCTTCCAAATACCTTTCCAAGGAAACGTAAAAGGAGAGGGACTTCGAAGCTTGTCATAAAAGGAGCGAATGTTGAAATCCCCCTTCTTCGACAATTTCCAAATCATGCGGTCTCCTTGCTCGGAGTGAGGTAAACAAGAATCCAAGGTATGGAGAAAATCCTCCACCTCTCCCATCTCCCAATCATTAGGATCCCTAAGAAAAGGAACCTTCCAACTTCTACGAGCCTCGGTCCGCAATCTTTCGAGAGACGAGGCCACAGAAGCCTCTCTATTAGAAACAATCCCATACACAACCAGAAAGGAAAGATGGAGTGGAGAGTCCCCACACCACTGATCTATCCAAAACTTCACTCTATCCCCCACCCCTATCTCAAACTGGAAAAACTTGCTAAAAACCTCCCAACCTTTTCGGGTACTTCTCCATAAACCACACCCATGAACACCCCTACCCAACTTGGAAGACCAACCCCCCCACTCTTCCCCAAACTTCAAAGCTACAACCCTCCTCCAAAGACGAGTCTCCTCAACCCCAAACCGCCATAACCAGTTCCCAAGTAAAGCTTTATTAAAGGTAGTTAGTTTCCTAATACCCAAGCCACCATTAACCTTAGGAGCACACACCTTATACCACCCCACCAAATGAACCTTCGACTCCCCCCACAGGAAGTCCCTCTGAATCTTCTCAATTTTATTAGCCACATGCGACGGAATGGTGAAGAGAGATAAATAGTAAGTAGGAAGGCTGGAAAGCGTACTCTTGAATAGCGTCAATCTTCCACCTTTTGACAAATACAACCTCTTCCACCCGGCCAACCTCCGATTAATCTTCTCCAAAATAGGATTCCAAATAGAAGGGGACTTATGAGAAGCCCCCAACGGCATACCAAGGTAGGTCATAGGCAAGGACCCAATCCGGCAACCCAAAATCTCTGCCAAGGCATAAATATTATTAACCTCCCCTACTGGAACCATCTCACTCTTTAGGACATTAACCTTCAAACCAGTCACAGCCTGAAAACAAAGGAGAAGCATCCGCACATGAAGGATCTGCTCCACTTCCGCATCACAAAACAAAATAGTATCATCCGCAAATAGAAGGTGCGAGACATATTCCCCTACACCCCGTCTACCAACAGCCTTGAAACCCCTAATCAGGCCAGCACCTTCAACTCTTTTCAACATCCTACTTAAGACCTCCATCATGACTAGAAATAACATTGGAGATAGCGGATCCCCTTGTCTCAGACCCCTCGTGCTCCCAAAAAAGTCAGCTGGAGCCCCATTAATCAAAATAGAAAACTGGACCGTCGAAATACAGGTGCGGATCCATCTAACCCACTTCTCCCCGAAGCCCATTCTCTTCAGAAGGTCTAGAAGAGCCTCCCAATTCACATGATCGTAAGCTTTCTCAATGTCTAGCTTACAAATAACCCCCGGGATCTTACTCTTCACTCGACTATCAACACACTCATTGGCAATAAGAACTGAGTCAAGAATCTGTCTTCCACCCACAAAACTATTCTGAGTCTCAGAAATCAGGTGATCTAAAACCAGTTTCAAACGATTCGCCAAAACCTTAAACAAGATCTTGTACAAGCTCCCCACCAAGCTAATAGGCCTGAAATCTCGAATATTGGAAGCATCATTCTTCTTAGGAATAAGAACTAAGAAGGTAGCATTCAAAGATTTCTCAAACTTACTATGTTGATAGAACTCCTCAAAAACTGCTAGGACATCCCTTTCCACCACTCTCCAACAATGGTGGAAAAAGGCCATAGAGAAGCCGTCTGGACCTGGAGCTTTATCTCCGGCCAACTCGTTAACGGCTAGAATAATTTCCTCCTTCTCAAACCTCCTTTCAAGCCAACCCCTCTCTGACCCATCTATCTGGTCAAACTCCAAACCTTCCACAAAAGGCCTCCACTCCTCCGTCTCTTGATACAAATTTTTATAAAAGTTTACTACCTGGGCAGCCACCTCGGATTCCTCCTCATAAATCACCCCATCCACCTCCAAAATACTCAGATTATTATACCTTCTGCGGGAATTTGCCATCCTATGGAAAAATTTAGTATTATTATCTCCTTCCTTAATCCATAACATCCTTGATTTCTGTCTCCATGAGATTTCTTCCAAAGAGAGAAGATTCTTAACTTCATATCTCACCACATCTCTCTCACAAGCCTCAGCATCAGAGAGGCCAAATTCCCTTTCCTTGGCATCAAAGGATTTCAGAGCCTCTAATAAATGAGACTTTTTGCGCCCCACATGACCAAACTTCAGCCGGTTCCACTGAATGATATCCTCTTTCAAAGCCTTCAGCTTTTTGGCAAACACAAAGCTAGGAGTACCGGAGAAGGAATGACGATTCCACCAAGAATGAACTCTATCAATAAACCCATCCGACTTAAGCCACATATTCTCAAACCTAAACGGACTTTTACCCCTCGCCATTCCCCCTACCTCCACAAGAATTGGGAAATGATCTGAAACAGGACGAGGTAAAATCCGTTGGGTCACATCCGGGAAGTGCTCCTCCCAATCATGAGACACCAAAACTCTGTCTATCCTAGACATCGAGGGCTGATTTGAACCGCTAGACCAAGTATATCTCCCACCCTCCAGAGGCAAGTCAATCAAATTAAGATCCCCAATGAACTCCGAAAATATTTCCATGACCGGAGTAAGACGAGAATAACCCAACCGTTCACTAGGGAAGCGAACAATATTAAAATCCCCGATGCAACACCAAGGGACATTCCAATAATGCTGAACACCAGCCAACTCGTCCCACATTAGACCCCTCTCATTATTGTCAATTGGACCATAAACCCCCGAACACGCCCAAGTGAATCCGTCCCCCACCCCACGCCACCGAACAGACACAGAGAAAGAACCCACCAAACACTCCGACCTCTCTAAGACCTTCCTATCCCACATCAACAAAACCCCACCTGCCGTCTGGACAGCATCTAATGCCACCCAATCCATAAAAGGACAACTCCATAAGCTACCAACCAACTGTCTGTCCAGGCCAGCAAGTTTAGTTTCTTGAAGGCAGATTACGTCGCACTTCCAATCACGCAATAAATTTTTCACTATCAAACATTTCCGACCGTCATTCAGACCCCTAACATTCCAAGAAAGAATCTTCAAATTCATAAAGACAATACAATCCCAACTGACCAAAAACTCAGCAGCCAGCACGCTGCCTACCATCATAATTAACCGAAGATTGCAAATTCCTCAGTTCCCTCATCCCTTTCTCCTTAAAAACGACAACTTTTCTTGTAGCAGTAGCTTTCCTGTTCTGCTCTTTGGCAGTCTCCGTCTCCCTCTCAATCTTTTGTAACAATGCAATACATAAGTTCTCATGCCTGCACAAAGGCAGCCCCACCAGTTTACTAAACCCAGGAAGTCTGTTCTTCACCCATCTAGAAATATCCAACGTGTTCACACTCTCCACTGCCTCATTACTCCAATTCAACTCAGCTACCAAAGGGAACCCAAAGGGCGTGATAGATAACATAGGTAAACTATCCTCTCCCCCCAAACCCATAACCGATTTGTTCAGTTCGTCCTCCACCAAGTCACTCACCTCAGAAACAGCACATAAAGCCTTCGTGGGAGACTCCGCTGAGCTGGATTGCACAATTGCAAGGGCAGCATTCGGCTTGGAGATGACACAACTATCCCAGCCACCTTCAGCCCCAATGTTATCCCTCAAGTCCACCAGCCCAGCCCTTGATAAGCTCAAAAAGAGATCAGATAGAAACCTTTCTGCCGATGACCTCGACGGATCAGACTTGCCCGGTGACATCGGAAGCTCGTCGGAGCTGAATCCGGCAGAGGAAGGGCCGTCGGCCTCCACCAGCTGCAACGGAGACTCAACGAACCCAGTCCCGGCAGTGGGGAGGCCAGCGTCCCTTCCCGGTGGCTCCAAGGGCTCGTCGGAGCTGGATCCAGCGGTGCAGGGGTCGCCGACCTTTCCCAGTGTCGTCGGAGGCTCGTCGAAGCTGAATCCGGCAGAGGAAGGGCCGTCGGCCTCCACCAGCTGCAACGGAAGCTCAACGGACCCAGCCCCGACAATGGGGAGACCAGCGTCCCTTCCCGGTTGCTCCAAGAGGTCGTCGGAGCTGGAACCGGCGACGAAGGGGCCGTCGGCCACCACCAGAGGCATCGCGCTCCAGTCCGACGCTCCTTGCTGATGAGCCTTGGGGCAAGCCTCAATAGCCAGAACCTGGGCTGATTTACCTTCCCCAGCCATAGAGCTCTCACCCAAATCAAAGAAACTTGGGCCTGAGCAAAAAGAACCCATCACTGGGCTTGTTCCACGGCCCAAACCTGGCCTAAGAGCTTCCTGTTTGGTTCCTTGAGGAGCCCAATTAAGGACCTTAGAAGCATCAGTGATGCATTCCCGTTCCACTTCACGTGCCATCCCTCTGATCTTTGAAACTCCCCCTTTCTTTCTAACCCAAGAGACCCGTCTCCTCCCTATCCCATCAACCTCTATGACAAGTCCTCTCCCTGACCAGCAAGATCTCCTAAAATCAGACTTCTTCCCCTTTTCATCAGCTTTTGAATTCAAAAAGTTTGAGAAATGTAACCTAGTATCTGCCAGCTTCTGCTTACCCACCTCAGCCACCTCACTCAACCGTTGCTCCCTCCAAATCCTTCCCACCACCCCCAACCTTTCAGACTTGCTCACTGGAATTTCCCCCATTTTTGCACCTGAGAGTTTCAGATTCTCCCCTTTTTTCTCCTTTCCCAGCTGTATTAGCTTCTCTTTGGCTGTGGGTCCAAAATGTGACAGCTGCTTTCTAACCTCAGTTCTTCCATGAATGCCTTGCACAACTTCAGCAAAAGTTCTAGAGTTTTGGTCCTCCATGTTATACTTCCGCACCTGAGGAATGAACTTAGGAGGACCATTTCCACCCACTGCATAATGAGAAGGAAACAACAATTTCCTTAGTTCTAGACCAAACACCCTCCAACCGTATCTTTCTTTGCCTTCCGGTATAATAATCGATCTCCTAGTCCCACCAGCTTTGAGTTCAGTTAACAGCAAGAACTGGCCTGAGGAGTTGGAACACCATTGGAGAGTGAAGGCAGTGTCACCCTCTCTAAGAGTGAAAAACTGCTTGAAGCTCTTCCCAACAACAAGGTGTTCAATGCAAAACATTAACCAATGGGCTGCATTCTTGCTCATGAAAACTGATCTCATGGCAAACTTGCCCCTCTCAAAAATCCTTAATAAGAAAAAACGACCCCCTTCCTCTACAACTAGTTGAAAAGATTTAGACTCAAAGTGAAAGCTACGTACCCCCCCCATTGACCAGATTTCCAAAGACTTCTACTTCCAATGAAATTTCGATAATCTTCACAAATCAGAAAATATCCTCTTATTTCAAAATACACTACCACAGAATGTTTGGGGTGCCTCTTCTTATAGGTTCTAGATTACAACCATAATAAATGCCCACCAATTTGAAGGTACAGAAGTTAAAAACAAGGGCCACAAAGATCAATTTTTCTGAAATAGATCTAACTTAAAATTGACCCCTCACTTGACATTCTTCCTGTAGCTCTTTAACTAGTTACTACTCCCTCATAGATATGTTTAATGATATTTGTGTACTTAAACCACAATGCCCTTTTTTTCTAAGACCGTCACATTAAATCACCATATTCCTATAAACATAAAATCCCGTCACGAATATATTATATTTATATATATATGAAAAGTGAGTGAATTCTTCTGCTTATTCTTTGAGCATTAATATGCTGAAGACTATAAGTCAATTGCTGGATTGTTGGCAAGGAAAACTTCATAAACACAGGAGATCAAATATATGAATAGCTATTCCATTGTGTGTTTTGTGGACAATTTGGTGAGAGAGGAACCGTAAAACTTTTGACAGTTTTGAATGCCCTCAGTATGTTATTAAACAGTCTTTGTTAAGGTCTTTGTATGATTGGATGACTACCTTGGGTAGCATCCGTTCCTCATATTTTTTAGAATTCTCAGATGTTTTGAATGTTAGATTGTAATTCTTTAGAAGTAGTTCCATGCACACTGATTGTGTTTTCAGCCATCTTCTCTTTCCAATAAAAGTATTTTTTAACCATAAAAAATATGTAATTATCTCAAACTAGCTTCAATCATCGTGGGATTCAATCTTAATGTGGGTGTTGAGTGGACATTGCCCTTTGCTATTACAATACGTCTATATGTTTTCTCTCTCTTTTCTGCTTAAAAATGTCTAGCTGAGAAACAATATCTTAAACTGCATTTAAAGTTCATGAAGTTGTGACTATCATAAGTTCTTTAATTCCGTCCCTTACTTTTGCAGGTAGCTTTGCTGAAATTCACAGGTTACAAACTATTAAATAATATTTCAGATACTGGGAAGGCACTCTTAATTATACTTATCACAGATATTTTTTTAGGGTAATATATCTGCTCTTCATAAATTGTAATCATTAGTATTTTTTTTCCATTGAATAAAATTTGATTAGTACAATGAAAACTTATAGGGATGATATTAAATGTGGTAGCCATCCACAATGTTGTATATGGGGTTCATAATATTACTTCTTTCCCTTGACATTCATTTCCATTGAAAATTTTGACTTTAATTATATGTTTATGCTGCACAATGCATAAAGAATTAATTTTATCAAAATGTTTTAGCTGAGTCAGATTAAAACCTTTTCCTTGTGAGCATTCACTGTAATCTTCTTCTTTTTATTTTATTGTGGTTTTCCCTGTAATTTTGCAGAATTCCTTAATTCTGCTTGTCAATTTTTCATTATAACTTAGCCCACGTTGTATCGCTGATACTCTACTTCTCAACTTTTCAACTCTAACATATGACATTATGTACTTCCAGGTATCATTCTGAATCTGGATGGCAGACTTTGTTAGAGATAATAGTTGAGCACTATGGCCTTCAGGTTGATCAGTCTACTATAACCATATTTATCTGCCTAGTTCCAGTTATCATTGATGCGTGTGTGAAACTTTGGGTACGTTCTAGACTTGATGATTTCAACACAAATTTATGTTTTCATGTCCTTTTATTAATCAATATATGAGTAGGATTCTGGTCATGCAAAAGTGTTACTTTAGCTTCCCATAATATAGTTAATTCCTTGTCATCATGCTCCACAGCGTTATAAAGGGACTGAGCTCTCATTCAATCAAAACAGTTAATACATTTCCTTTCTCTTAGTGCATCTGTCTGTATGTCTGCACATGTGTGTTTAACATGACAAACTCATGATATTTTAAACGTTCTGAACAAAACATGTGTGTGTGCGTGCACACGTGCATGCTATGGGAAGCTTATGTTTTAAAAGCTCTGAGCTACTCTAGAAGTGAGTTTATTATATGACCTCTAATCATCAACCATAATTTCTGCCTAAGTTCCACATCCAACCCAATAATTTTAATATGGATATGTCCATACTCAAAAATGTCTCAATGTACCACCAAATTATGAAATTCGCTTTACATAAAATCTTATCAGTGGAAATGTATACTGCCCAGAAAACTCTATTATGAGACAAGAACATCATTGCCCATTATGGATAGAGAATATTTAATGAGATGACCAGATTCTAGGGGGAAAAGGCTATGCTTGAATTCATAGCTAAAATCGTAGGAGTGCATAGCCTTAGACCCAAGAACAGCTTCAGGAAGCACGCCTAACTGAAGCTTTCTGAAGAACCAAATAAATTCAATTTCCACCATGGTGAAGTTTTTAAAGTGCCCTTCTCATTGCTTGCATATAATAAATGTAAGATGCCTTAAGTTCTAGACATTATAAAACTAGTCAGAATTGTTGGAATGTTCTAGAAAGATGCTATACTACTATGCAGGGTTTTTAAATAGGTCTTAAAGAAACCTTGCTTTTAAGGGGGGCTTATTTTTTCCAGGGAGACAATTTAAAATTAGTATTCAAATATCATACGAATTTGTTCGATATAACTTTGATTGAGAAGGCCCGTGGTCAAGCTCTTGATACAGTTTCTAAGAGGCTAAGACTTTGTTTATACTTTATAGAAGGTTTTGCAATTCATAGAGAGAATTTTTAGTGATTCATTCTGCTAAGGGTAGTCATTGACAAGGATGGCTAACATTTATCCTTTAGGTTTCAAATTTATCAGTGTTGAGGAGTAACTCAAATAGTATTGTAATTGATTTACGTAGTGTAGAGGTTATTAGTATAAGGTATACACGTGTGAGTAAAGTCCCATATTGAATAAAAATGACAACAGGGATTGGTTAATATAACATAGTTGGGCCCAAACCCATAGGGCTTAAGCCTTTTGGGTTAAGTGGCATCCCTACATGTTATATTAACTATTCAATTGGAGTCTTCCCAAGGTGTTATCTCCCCCAACAAATTTGCATTCCTTTCATGGACACGTTTGGCTGTGGCCATGGTGCTTGACCGTTAGAATACTTGATTCTTTTATCATGTAGAATATTGGAGCAAAATATTTTGTGTCTTGCTATTGAAATAATACTTCTTGGCCTGTCTTGAGGCTATAGACTGTTTGAGAGGGTAAAAGGTCAAAAAGTAAGTTTTGAGGTTGTTATGAACTAGAAAAATAAAATGATAGTTTAGTCGATTCGAGGTGACCAGTCTCTTGAACATAAGAGGGATTTTCTGCTTGCCTATTATTCATGTGTTACTCAATTTAAATACAGAACTTAGTTGCCAGCTGCAACCAATTCAAATTACACATACAAATGAGAAAAAAAGATAACAACTCTTAATATAAAAAAACAACCTAATCTTCTAATCTTATCTCCTAGATAGTAGGACGATATTATTGATAACAATTCAAATTAAACTCAACTACTTGAATTCAAATTAAACAAACAACTACTACTACTTGAATTCAAATGAAACATCTGACTATTGTGAGGCCATCTTCGGCTATAGCTTATTTGAATTGCTTGTCTGCCACGTCCTTGGGACACAACAGAGGTGCTAAATTTTCAATATTAATTCCTATTCAAGTTGATAATTTAAAGAACTTTGATGTCAATCTAACCAGTTTTGAAGCTTCAGATGTCTACCTTTAAATGAAATAAGTTTCTCTCAAAAATTTGCTATGGTGTAAAAGATAAGAGCATAGGATCAACTACCCATCCTCTTTGAACAAATCATAACCTCATCATCTTTGAGCAACTTCTAAAACAGCCTCAACCCTAACACAATTCTAATTATACAACTCTAATTTGATTTGTTTTGGCACTAAGATTCTCCAACACATCTGTGAACCCTAACAGTCTATTCTTGATTTCTTGTTGGAGAAATTATGATTGTTCCCATTTAGCAAGAAATTTGCGTATTTTTTGGCTACCTCTAGTCATTCACTCTTAATTGTCAAGGCTTTCTTTTTGAAGCATGTTTGTTGATTGTATCAGTTAAGTCTTTACCTGCCCAAAAAAATTTCAATACAAAAGAGTCAGGCAGCTGAAGAGATGGATCTAAAGGGGAACAAATGTACACACGTCAGTGCTAATTGATTTTGTTGTACATTGGCCCCTTAAAAATTGTAGTTGGCCTTCTCCCAAGCTCTTAACACATCTACATAAGCCTATCCATTAAATAATCCTTTTTTATAAGTAATAAGTTTTATTAGAAAAAACTAGATAGCACCAGGTACACTGGATGTATATTAGATGGACATCACAGATAAGCTCTAAAAGTACAATGATCAATAAACTCTTAATAAGTTTGAGAAGGAGAAAATTATTGATGCCGCAACCATTCGAATAAAGTTCTTAGGAGATGTAACTTCAGATCTAGAGTTTTCCTCTTACGTCCTTCAAAATTACTTGCATTTCTTTCACTTCAGTTGCTCCACATCAAGCAATGTGGGGTGACCTTCCAATTCTCACTGTTCCGATGTCACCCAAAACAGCCTTGTTAACAAGCTAGTAAGTCGACAACCATTCCAAGCATCACCCACTGAACCCCAAAAGGGTAAAGACTATATACTACAACTACCTGGCAATGGGACAATGTTGCAACAAGTGGACCACCATCTCCCCATCCCCCTTGCACATACAATCCTAGCTCATGAACACAATGTTTCGGTCTATCAGATTATCCGCTGTTTGGATTTTAATTGAAGAAGCAACCAGAGAAAAAATGCTACTTTTGTTGGGACCTTAGGCTTCCAAATGCTTTTCCAAGGAAATTATCAACTGCTGTAGGGGCTAATGCTCTGTAATAGGATCTAACCTTGAAACCCTTCTAAATATACGGCCTCCAACACAATTTATCCTCTCCACAACCTCACACCTCTGTAGAATAAAATAGATCCAAGAACAACGAGAGTGACATCAGTTCCCAGTTTGGTACTGCTCATGTAAAGTTTAACTCTCAGTGAACAGACTCGTTGTGGAGCTGTATCTGATCTGCTACTGAAGCTTCCTTATTATCTTGTGCACTATGATACAACTCAGAGAATGACTCCTTTAAGATAACATCACCACACCAGGCATTAAACCAAAATTTCATTCAAGCTCCATCACCTACCTCAAATTTTATGAAGCAAGAAAACTTTGTCCACCCCTTCTTCTATATATCTATCCAAAGGCTGATCCCATGTGGCCCAGTAACAGCCTTGGTGCACCATCCTCCACCTATGGAGTTGTACTTCAGTTCTACTACCTGCCTCCATAGTGCCCCCCTTTCCATTCCAAACTGCCACAACCATTTATCCAATAAAGCTTCATTAAACAATCTAAGGTTCCTTTCTCAATGAATTTATAGCTGGTGGGCTTAATTCCTATTGCATTTCTACATGTGCTTGTCTTATTTGGTAGAAAACTAAAATAAAGCAATAAATTAATAAAAACATTGCCATGTGATTTTACATTTTCTGGATCATTTAAAAAAAAAAATTCATGAAAAGCATCTCGTGAAATTGATTCTTTCCTTATTATTTAACCTATAAGGGAAATTAATTATCAGAAAAAACCTATAAGGGAAGTTTGTTCCTACTTCATACATTTTAGCAGTCTGTTTATTGATAACCATGCTCTCTCATATAATGTAGCTTTCTTTCTATTTGTGATCAGTTCTGTTTCTTATCTTCTTTTGTTTGTGACACAGTTGTTTAAATTCCTTCCAAGATTATCCCCTAAGGTGGCCAATATATTCCGGGAAATGAAGCGTCACTAGTGAAATTTTTTTATTTGGGAATTTTCTCTCACAATCTGAGAAATTCCCAAGCGAAAGGTAGTGTATCACCAACATTAAAATTTTTTTCCCCTCTTGAGATTTTCTTCCTTGATCTTCCTTTTATAGAGAGGTGTATTTGGTTTTGTTAGTATATAAAACATTAGAATGAGGTCTCAGGCTTGCTCAAATGTAGTTCAATATTTTATATGAAGATAGGAGCTTGTACTCATTCGAATCAAGCACCAGTGATTAACGTGGATGGTTGTAATACAGTTAAAGATCATGATTCTCTTGAAATTCACAATAAGTTGTTACACATATTTTGTGGGAAAAAAAAAGGGTCAAAATTTTGTTTATCAACTATACTTCATAATTCTATATCAAGGTGCCTTGCTCAGTTGCTTGGAATCTTTTTATTTTTTATTTTAAATATTGTTTTGTTAGCTTTGCAAAGTGTACTTTTTATTTCCGGGATTTGACCTTTTTGAAAGAGGCATATTGAATATCCAGATTTTTCATATCTTTCCAAGAGTCACGTTATTATAGGTTTCACCACTGACATTACTTTTTCTATGTAATGATCACAATAGGTTATATAAGCAACTCCAAAAAAATGTTGTCACTAGACCTATTGATCTTTCCACACTAACTGAAGCCTTAGGGGTATTTGGATTTTACACTTTTAACGTTTTAAAATTTGGATTTTATCAACTAAAGTTTGGAGATGTTTGGATTTTACTTTCTAAAATTTGGGGGTATTTGGATTTTACACTATAAAGTTTCTAAATTTAGGGGTATAAAATTCAAACACCCTCAAACTTTAGAGGGTAATATCCAAATTCTTAAACGTTAGGGTGTAAAATCCAAACATCCCTAAACTTTAGGGAGAAAATCTATATTCTGAAACTTCAGGGTGTAAAATATAAATACCCCTAACTTTAGGAGTTTAGTTTGCAATTTAGCCATAATCAATATATATATATATATAAATAACCGAAACCTCTGAAACTCCCACAATTTTTCGCATCACCACCATTTTATTTTAGATTCTTTTTATTTTAGGTTTTGTATCTTATATATTTATTATTTCTCTTCAACGTGTAATTATCTTATCAAGTGTTACAATAGTTTAGTTTAAGTAAAACTCTATTAAATATATGTTTTAAGAACTTGAAAATTCTACTTCAACTAAAATTTTATAACAAAAATTTCAACAAATATAAACCCCTGCTAAGGTTGAAACCCTTCATACTCACTCAAATTTTCACAAAGAAAACACACACAACAAATTGAAAATTTTGCAAAAAAGGTACGGGACTTCATGAGACCACTTTATAACTTTGTATCCATGGAGTTGCTCAGAGTAAATGTAGAGGTAAGGACATGTTGTCATCTTTCATGCTCTAACTCTCTATGATTACTACTTTATAATATTGTTATTGTTGTGACTTGTGAGTGAGTTTATTAATATGAAAAATCTACACATGAAAATTTTAATTGTAAAAATTTGTTTTTACGATTAAAACATTAGATTTAATCATAATTTTGATTTAATAATTAACAATTTCATCAATCAAATGTTTTCTAACATTGGTGAAATTTGTACTACTATATATGTTATATACAGAACCCTCATATGATCTTGGAAAAACCACTCTATAAACAAATTTAAAAAATTCATCAATAACAAGAAGAAGAAGAAGAGGTTATCCTTGACCATCAAAACCACAAATTTCCTATCGTCAATAATCAATTTTATATTAATGTTGTGATATAGTCCATAGGTATTAAAAAAAAGAAAAAAAAAGAAAAAGAAAAAAGAGAAGTATAGTCCATATGGGAATGGTTTAGATGTTCCTTACTTGATTTTGGAATCTCAGATTGATTAGTAGAATAATATGGAGCGAGGTGCATTATTCATATTAAAAGTGGCAATTCACATTAATAAGAAACTAAACAATGGTGTGTAATAACCTCTATACATATGGTGGTGGTGTAGCATTGGTGCATGTGAGAGTTAGAAGACAGTTTTGTTTATTTATTTATTTATTTAAAATATGCATCCTATTTTGTTGATACCTATACAATACTTATGGGAAACTATTCAAATTCTACTCCAATTTATTTGTTCATATCCTATCAATTTCTTTTTCTTTTTTTGGATAAATAATAAAACAAAAGTAGAATATGCATCCTACTTGGTTGATACCTATACAATATCTATGGGAAACTATTTTAAATTATAAAATAATTTTTCTATTAACTTTTAATTAATAGTTTTTTCATATAAGACTCTCTATTTGTTTTTTTTAAATATATGTGATTTTAAATTTAACTATCTCATGCATCACATGGGTTAGCGACTAGTGTATATATATATATATATATATAATAGGTTCAAGTTATACATTTTTATAGCCTTTGATTCTTATAAGATCTAATGGTGAGAAAGACACTATTTTTCACGTCATTAATATATTAAAATTTAATTACATAACTGCCCCTACAATTAATGTACATCACCTTTTTTTTTTTTTAAGAAAGAATGTATATCACTTTATTATTCATTTTTTTTATAAATATTATGCACCTTCTCTCTCTAATTCATCTCTTCCACGGCTCCACCTTATTGCGTGGGCCACAAAAACAGCAAAGGAACAAAACATACTAAACCAACTAAGTTTGTGGAGGTTGTTTTTCTCAAAAACAAAATTTTGTGGAGGTGGTTTTTAGTTCTTAAGAGCCCATTTGGTAAGAGATTTCTAGTAATGTTGTTGTTTTGTGGAAATAGGTGTGGGTAAAAAAGTGTGTGAAAATATGTGTAACGTTATTTAAACACTGAAAACTGTTGTTTAAACAACAGTAACAAATGATGGTGGGTCTCGGTCAAACCCGACGGTGGCAAGAAAGGCTTGGTCCTTGGTCTAAACCCATTATCACTTTGTAATACATATGCAGCTATCAATTAGAATAGTAAAGAACCTTAAAATGAGTAGGGACTGTTACCATGTGGCAAAATTGGTGTCCAAAGTTTACAACAAAGAAGTAATTGTTAGAGATAAAACTTGACGATATCACCATTTCAAGCTTGGTTTGTGTTCATATACATAAAGATATTGGTGAGAGTTTAATAAAGGAGACTATAACTTAATAAATTATTGATCCAGTTTTCTTTCTCTGTGTACTATTTGATTCAAGGGCAAACAAAATCAATACTTCCTTTTCAATCTTTAACCATGAAGAGACAATCAATACCTATAGCTAGTATTTTGTGAGGGTGGGTCTTCATCTAAAACCCAACTGGTTTAATACGTTTAGTTCTTTAGCCTCATCATAAACCTAGCTGGTTTTATGGCGAAGAAGATGGAGTTGTGGTAGAGGTGACGCCAAAAAGAGAAGGGAATTTTTCTTACCATTGGATCTTATAAAAATCAATGGTAGCAAAAAAGTGTAATTTTTTTTTTTTTTTTGAGATAATATAGACAGAAGACTAAAAATGGAAAATGAGGGAGTGGGAAGACAAGACTTACAAAAGGGCCTAACATTTGTAAGTACTAGCAAGGCTTATAAACCGAAGACTCACACACTAACTAACCAATGTGGTACACACCCATCTATATATATACACACACATCATAACATAATTTAGAAAAATATGGATCACCTCACAAAGGAATAATATCAATCAAACATGTCCAAAATAATAAAATGATATATTTGTAGAGATAGAGAGATAGAAAATCATTTTAGAAACTGTTTAATTTTTAGAGAGAACAAATTATTTTCCTCAAAATTTAGAGAACAAATTATATATTATACCCCAATTATAAAATTATATATTCACAAGCATCGCGTGGATCTGCGATAAGTTGAGATAATTAGGGAGCATCCCAACTTAGGATCCTCATTCCATCGAGTTGCTAATTTGAAAATTCCAAATATTTTTAGTGGAAAGGCTGCATCTACTGTAGCCACAAATAATATCATGAGTAAAGGGAGAAGCAGTCTTCACTTTGACAAATTATCTCATGTATAAACTCCCCATAGTAATCATCTTAAAAATCGAAAAGAGATCTAAAGATACTGTCTATGTACCTCAACATAAAGGATCAGCTTTGATAGGAGCTTTGTACCTCAAAAAAAAAAATCAAGAATATATCTATCGGAGGAGCTCTTTAATGCATGCTATGAAGTTGAGAAGCTCTTATCAACCAAAGGTACACATATATTATTCCAGGCAAAAATAGCCAAATATCACATTTTGGCAAAATTTGTGGCAAATTAGCACTGTTTCGGAAATATTTAGTAATCTACCACTTTTTTAGTACTCGAGTTTCACAAAATCGAGTTATAAATAGTACTCGAGTTCCTAGGTGAGTCGCTAGCGTGGCATTGTTGACCTGGAATTTGTGTAAGTAAAAAAGTAATATGGTACTTGATATAATGGAAATCGAGTACTTCTTTATAGTACTTGAGCTTAACAAAGTCGAGTACTTTGTGTTTTTTTTTTCTACTTTTTGATTTGTACAAAACTTTTACTTATTTCATCTTCAACTGCTTGTGATCGTTGTGTCCACCAAACTAAGTATAGTGTCTAGACTTGAAAAAGTTCATGTGCAAGTAACTAGAGTTGCAATTAGTTAAGCACAAAGTAGTATGGCAGTAACTATTCACTAAAGGTGCCCATGAGATGTTAGGAAGTCAATAAGATGCAAAATGGCTCTTACCCTGGATAACACCTAAACAAAGGACCGGATGGCAGAGTTCTCATTGAGTATATTGTTGTAAAAGTGCTGCACAAAAAAATGATAAGAGTTGGTAATTTTATCTGATGTTCATAATCAGAGATCACCAAAGACACATATGGATAGGACCTTTCAATTCATCACTGTTAGAAGCCATGACATGACTACACTAAGTCCTCACTTTCTATGGGACTTCACTTCTTGCTCATTGGCTGAATGGCCTCCCCTTTTATTTCTTCATCTTTTCCTTTTTTTTCTTCCTTTCACACTCTCGACATCAAATCACAGTAAATGCAACTCACTTGCCAAGAAGAAAATAGGCTGACTTTTGTGGCTTGTCCAACCACCTCTTTAATGAGGTGTTTTATCAAGTGTGGGTTGGACCCACGGTGCTATGATGCACCCAACATGGTGGACACAACGATCACAAGTAGTTGAAGATGAAATAAGTAAAAGTTTTGTATGAAACAAAAAGTAGAAAAAAGAAAAAAGAAAAACAAGGTACTCGACTTTGTTAAGCTAGAGTACTATAAAGAAGTATTCGATTTCCACAATATCGAGTACCACATTGTTTTTTTAATTCCTCAAATTCTAGGTCAGCAGTGCTACGTTGGCGACTCACCTAGGAATTCAAATTCATCGAACTCGAGTACTATTTAGAACTTGATTTTGTGAAACTCGAGTACTAAAAAAGTGGTAGATTCCTAGATATTTCCAAAACAATGTTAGTTTGTCACAAATTTTGCCAAAACATGGTATTTAGCTATTTTCACCTATTAATTCCAAGATTCTTATATATGTGTCACTCCTTCTCTTGTTCGAAGCATATGCCATATTATGAAGGTCTTTTTTCTTCTTTTACTTTTTTTAAATTTTTTGGTAATTAAATGTTAACAAGTGAGCATGCACATAAGTTTCCTGTCCAGGAGGGTTTGGTTTCTAAAGCCAGATTGTATTTTCTTTTTGTTTGTGGCCATTTATTGTGTGAGAGAGTGTAGGGGATGGGATTGATAATTTTCTACCTCCATCGCATTGCTTTGATCTAATTAGCAGTAATAATTGGAGGATGACAATCTGTCAACACAAGCAGGGACAGAGTAGCTCCATAGCATTAATGACTAAAATATTGATGGGCCAATAACATCCGACGGAAAGAGAAGGTGTCAGCCGATCAAGGTCCACAACAACGAGGTCTTTTAAATGCTTTTGAACCACATTTTTAAATAACAACAGCAAAAAACAACAACAACATCAAATCTATATATATATATATATATATATATATATATATATTACAATCGTTTCTATGCATGTCTCTAGTGGTAAAGACATCTTCGTACCACCTATAGTCACTAAGGGTAGGACACCTAAAGTTACTTAACTAGTCATGTATCCTGGTTGTAATGTTGCTAAGGGTTCCTATGAAATGTCTTGTAATGGTATAAATTAAGGTGTTTACTCCATCTAGGACACCTCGACCTATGATTTCATCAAAGATTGGTCATCCGTCTTCATCGTTCTAGACTGCACTTTTGATCTCTTCCTTTGATTCTTCTGTTAGGTAATGGTTCCACCATGACAAAAGTTTTCCTGTGAAACCTAAGACCAAAAGTTCATATATATATATATATATATATATAAAAGAAAAATCGTAACAATTATTGTTGCTATGCTCCTGTTGAGTCATATTTTTGGTCACATCACAATTTTTTTTTTGGTTTACCAACTCTATTAATTTTCTATTACAAAATTAATTCTTTGTGACCAACATGATGCACTACACTTTACCCTAAACTCTATTGTCTATATTTAAAGCTCCTTTCAACATTAGGTGTAAGTTTTAATCTAATAACAGGGGATACAAGGTGGACTTTTGCACTAAAGTTAACTAAAATTTCTTTTTTTTTTTAAGAAAAAAAAAATACTCTATAATCACTTCTACTATGACACATATCATTTTTTTAAAAAGAGAAAATGATTATGCCAAGTGCCTTGTAACTGAATTGGCACCTCCCTATGCATAAAGTGTTTAAGGGTTTAAGGGAGAAAGAATTCGAGTTGCAGGATTAGCAGCATGTTATAATTATCTCTAAAAAAAAATTTATTATAATCACTATTCATCTATCACTATTTTTTTTCATTTTCACAAAGCTATTAATTCCATATTAATGTAAAAATGGTCTTTTGACAGATTTTCTTGTGTCCCATTACTACTCAATTCAATGTAGCATAAAATGCTTAGACGGTTTATGACTTTATGGCCATACATTTCTATCCTTTGGTCTAACGTTTTAATACATGGAGCCTATCTTTTTACAACTCATGTAATTAAGTTCTAAAATTTATTTTGATATCAGGTATCAAATGAAAAGGCTGTCCATTAACTTTTTATATAACTGGTGTAGGTAATGAGATGAGATACGGATTTTTTGATCTCTAAGTCATTTACATAGTAAAGCAACATTACCTCAAAGAAATTCTAGTTAACTCTATCGTAGGATTTTTCTCATATCTAATTTGAGAGTCCAAATCCCCATTTATCTCTTTTTTTTTTTTTTCTTTGTCAAGAACTTAAATAGCTCATGGGCAAGAATAACATTATTAGTTATCATTCCACCTTGAACAAAAGTATTCTAAAAAGGGGTAATTAGGCTCCATCGACAACCTATTAATTAGAATCTTAGAAATGATCTTGTTAGAAACATTTATTTAGGTTAATAGGTCTCAAGTGGGAGACATTTATATAAATATATATATATATATAAATGAATAAAGATCTGATTTTAGGCTCTCTCTCAAGGCCTTCAAAAAAGGGAGGAGGGAAGTTTTTTTTCCTAAAAAATGAGGTAAACTTAGTGTATTTGAGAATAGATTATAAGTCAGTTTTTTTACTTTTTAGCTTTTATGTACAGCTTTTTAAAATTTTATTTTTTCTCAATTTTTTAAAATATAAGTATATTTAAGTACATTTTTAATAATAATAAAAATTTCAACAAAAAACTAAACAAGTTATTTCCACTTTTTCAAAGTACAAGTATACTTGAATTGAAACAGATGCTTCAGACAATAGTTGAGGATACCTCATTACAAAGTCTTTGATGAAATAATTGGTATGCCACTGGGGCCCCAAGCTTTAGTAGACGCTGTCAAAAAAAAACAAAGAGCTTCAATCGTATTTGAGGAAATAGATAGACTTGCTGTGAGTTTAGGACACCCAGCTGAAATGCATGCGAATAAGTTTCCCACTTAGGACACATCATTTCTACCTTGGAATCCTGTCTTCAACTTACGATTTCTTTCGACAAATACACTATTTTGGCTTGAAATCGTGTGGAAAAGACAATGTTTATCTTCATATATTTCGTAGATATGGATACCTCATCAGATCTTTTTTTGTTTTAGAAACAAATAAACATGCATACACCCAAAGGAGAGAGAATAAGATTCTAACACAAAAACAAATCACAAACTCCACTAAAAAACCACAATAACTTTTAAGAGATTATGAAATAAGTTATACCGCAAACAACAAATATAAAATGCCATATAATTTTTAAAGCCTAGTACTTTAGAAACAGTATCTTTTACGATATTGAGCCTTTTTTTTTTTTCTTTTTTTTTTTTTGGTTCTCTTTCTTTTCTTTTTTTTTCCCTTTTCTTTTTCCATTGCCACAATAATTTGGCTGGGTGGGGGAGATAATTTATTCCCATATTTTGATTGATTGTTAAAATGAGCTCCAATTTTTGCATCACTAAAACGCACTTAGTCCATACCTTGTGTTAAGCACTTTCTAATGCAAGCTGTAACATTTGTGCCAAAAGCACTTACCCAAACAAAAAAAAAAACAAAAAAATTGTCAAAAGCAGTATCTTGCCTCAAGGAAAATAATGCTTTGTGTTGTCCTCGGAAATGCAACACCAAATAGCTTATATACAGCTGCAAAGTAATTAATAGTCATGGAAGATTTAGGGACCATCGGCAAGAGTAAAAAGCTATGTTTCATGACTCAAAAGAATTTAACGTTGAGTCATATCTCACAAAATAGACTTGCATAACCCCCTCTGTTCACAAAATTTTCAAGCTTTCGAGTTAGGTAAAAAGAAAAAAAAAAAGGTTCTAAAGGCGAAAAAATGACATGTAAAAAAAAAGGTGTATTATTAGATGCTTTCGTAACACTTACCTCTCCTGTAATTTACTTTATGAGGGACTTAAAAAAAAAATTAAAAAAAAAACACCTTTAACAAAATTTGATGATGCATGCTTTTGTAACTCTTACCTCTCCTGTAATTTACTTTATGAGGGACTTCAAAAAAAAAAAAATAAATAAATAAATAAATAAATAAAAACCTTTAACAAAATTTGATGATGCAGTAAGTGTCAGTAACAGCAATTGGGAAAGAATTAAATAAATATAGTGTCCTACTTTAAAGCATACACCTTGTGAATAGAGACAAACCCAAATGAGGATTGAATGAGAAAGTTAGAGATATAATTTTTTTTTTTTTTAAGTGAGGGTGAAGCTATATTTTTCTTTAATTATTAATATGTGATGTTTGCACTTGCATTGTTGCACATCAGCAATTTCCATTAAAGTTAGCAGAAATGCCTCTAAAAAAAAGTACAAGTGGGATAAGTATCATAAAATAAACCACATGATAACTCCATGTTTTAAAAATATACCAGTACCACAATGGTGATACTTGTATTTTACCCAAGGAAAAAAAAAAGAATTATAGATGAACCCACTAAGGCTTTCATTTAAGTTAGCAATAAAGAGAAACCAACAATATGACTTCAATGAGTTTCTACTTTCTACCATGGCGGCTGGATTTGAAGCTTATAATTTTGGTAAGTGCAAGTTTGATTTGTTTCCGTACCTGACAATCCCTAATGTCTTAAGGGTACGTTTGGTACACTAAATGTGGATTACAACAAGAATGGTAATCTTTATTATCAGGAATAAAAGGTGTTGTAATAGAATAACTAAATCTATTCATTAGTTTGGTTGTGAGCTGTAACATTAGAATAAAATTTATGATCTATTTTAGGAAATATCTCATTCATACAAATATATTTCCTAGAAAATAATATATTTTAAATTTTAGAGAAATGAGTTATTTTTTGATGATTTTTTATTTCCATAATTGTTAGGTGGATATGGAAAGTTTATTTGTTTGGAAATATATTAATGTTAGAAATTATTACATCTACTAAGAAATAGCTATTACAACCCTTTTAGAGAGGAATAGTTATTCCTCATTTTAAAGAATAGCTATTTATAAGGAATGACTATTATCTGTAATAAAAACATAACCAAACTATTGAATAACTAAACCATAGGAATAACTATTATATTATAGTGCCTATTACAGCCTACCAAACGTGCCCTAATTGTTTCTATACCTGATACATCCTTATATGCATACAAAGTTTTGTACTATAAAAAAAGACTGTTCAAAAAGATTTTTCTTTCTGGTTCCTATACTAAAATCATGTTAATCCTATAGTTACACACAAAAGAGGAATAGTTTCCCAAAAAGGAGATACTTTAGGTATCTTAAGTGGGGAATGCTTACAGCAGATCATCTTGGCTAGCTAGGGTTAAGTAAGAAAGCATAAAAGACCCAACTGTAAGTTGGTAATTCTTTATAACACTATTTACAATTGCCATAAATCAAAGTCTTTAATTTTCTTGCTGAAATAAATAATTAAACTAAAATGTGTTGAGTTGTGCTCTCCTTACTTCACTCTTTTTTTTCTTTCTTTTTTTGGGTAGTTTTACTTCTTGTGTCATTATATATGCACATAGGAGCCAGGTTTTGATCTAAGGTGATTTTTCTGGAAAAAAGAAAAAGGGAGAAAAATATCTAATCCCAAGGGAATTATGTATATATGGAAAGGGATTCCAAATTGATAATGTAGCATTACACCTCCTCCATCTTGAATATTTGTACATTATTTATTATCTAGAAATGTTCATAAATTAGCACATTTATGTTTTCTAATTAAAAATAAGTTGGTTTCATTGAGTCACTTTTAAGTCTATTAGCTATTGTTGTAGGAAGTAGAGTTATAATAAATTGTAAATTTTTAGTTGTAGAGTGTGATAAAGAGTTTAACTAAAAAGAGCTTTAACCTTTAGAGCAGTTGGTGAACTATATTGATAATGTTAGGGAAGCTCACAATTAAATCAAATTGGATTTGAGGTCAACTCGTCACTTGATGCGATGCTATTGGATGGAAAACTCTCCTACCCGCTACCACCCAATAGATTGGAAAAAACAATTCATTTTCGACCATCGGGTGCATGATCAGGTCTTGGGTGGGTCGTTATTTCAAACATATTTCCATAAAAAATTTACTCCAAAAATACAAATCTAATTATTGAGGATAAAAAATTTTGAAGTTATAAATCTTAAATTCACACATATCTAATTACAATCTCATCAAAGAGCAAAAATAAAATAACCATTAAAAAAAAGGCTTACCTAATTTTTTGAAAAAAAAAATATATTTATAAAGCTCATATTTACACAAATTTAATTTCAATCTTGTAAAAAAGATTAAACAAAATAACATTACATTTTAGTATTTCAATTTACCAACAAGAAAAAAATTACCCAATTAATCAGAGAGTTATAAAGAATAGTTGAGTGAGAAAAAAAAAATGCACAAATTCACTTAAGGCTTCATTTGGGAGTTTATAAGGGAATGAAATGATCATAAGGGAATGAAAATGAATGGAATGTATTTAAGTAAGGGAAATGAATGGAATGGAATTAAGTAACCTTGATTGAATGTTTTAAAATAAAAGAATGGAAATGAATGAAAATGAATAAAATTTAAGTAATCTTATTTGGGAGTAACATGGAGGGAATGGAATGAAATCATTTTATGACAATATTACAATTCAACTCCTATTTTAAAATAAATGGTTGAATATATAAGGGTATTTTAAAAGTTTTAATAAAAAATTCATTAAATCTAATTTCATTTCCTCTCATTCCTCCCAATTTCGAGGGGAATGAAAATTTGAGATTTTAAGGGAATAGAGAGGAATGAGTGTTCCCTCCTACCTATTTCATTCCCTCCCATTTAAACTTCCAAACAAGGAAATAGATTTTTCATTCCCTCCATTAAAACTCTCAAACAAGGGAAGGGAATAATATTCTAAAATTATTATTTTCATTCATTTCCAATCCATTCCATTCCTTCCTCCCAAACGAGGCCTTAGTGTTTGTAAAGGCCGGATGAGTAGTTAAGTTGTATCTTATAAATCAAATATAACTTGAACTCCATAAAAAATACTCCCTCCGTCCCACTTTATTTGTCTTCTATTCCATTTTGGAATGTCCTAAAATATTGTCCTATTTCTAAAAATAAAAGTCATTAATTTACTAATATTCCTATTATATCCCTATTAATTTACTAACTCAATTTTTTGATAAATTTATTTAATGATAGTTTTGGAAACTTATACATTTTTAAAAGGTAGACAAGGTAATAAATGATGTTCCCTTAAAAAATTTGACTTTTCAAACATGACAAACAAAGTGGAACAAAGGGAGTATACGTTTTTTAAGTCATGAATTATTTTTAGATATATCGACATATATTAAATAGTAGCCATGTCATTTTGTCTTCCAAAATTATCTCCATTTCTCCTCGATTTCTCTCTCTGATAATTGAAAATGAAAAATTGGATGGGGATTTGCTCTTATTCTTAGCTCTCTGATTATTCTTGTAATCAAACTAATTAAAGAATGTGGCTATCTCGTATTCTTGAGTCAATTGTCAGCGAGCACAGAGACAATCAGCTTCTTAGCCGCAAGCAGCGAAAGAAAGCATGATAAACATGTTTTGTATTTTCTTATTACTTTGACCTCAATTGATAGCTACTGTTTAAAGCTAAATGACAAAAGAAAAACATGATAAACGTGTTCTGTATATTATTATTACTTTTTATTTTTTTGAAAAAAAAAATACACACAAGAGGGAGATAATAAGATTTTAAGTTCTAATATAAAAACACACTACATATTTTACTCAAAAGTCGTGATGTATTTTCTTATTACTTGACCTCAATTAATAGCTACGGTCTGAAAAGACCAAAGCTTACATTCAGTGTATCTGTGTTAATTTGTGTACAATTTTTACTTTTAGCTTTTAACTTTTTTTTTCTTACTTACTGCTTTTTAAAACCACTATTTTTTTATGGGAAATGCTAACTAGGTTAAGAATTCAGTTAAAGAAAATTTTTATGAGAAAAGAAAAAAAACAATTAATATTTTGATAGTTTTTTTTATTTCCCATAAAAGTGATGTTAAAACTTTCCTAAAATAAATTTTTAACCAGTACCTAAGGGCACTCGTTAGCATGTTTCTTTTTTTATTTATTTTAAAGTATAAGTATCTTTTAGCAAAAAATAATCAGCAAAAAAAAAAATTGATGTCAAGCACAATGGGTGTCATATTTGGACGTGGGTAGGCAATGGGTGTCATATTTGGAAAATAAGTAAGGGTATTTATGTAAGGTCATTATTAATTATTTTCATTAAAACTTAGAACAATGCACCAAACCATTTTAACATTAGGACAAGTTTACCAACATAATTCTATCCCTCATCATTTTAACCTCGGCAACTTCGTTTTTAAGACTTTCATCTACACCATTTATATTTGAGAAATGCTAACGAGTGGCCTAAGGGCACTGGTTAAGAATCCAGTTAAAAAAAATTATGGGAAAAGAAAAAAAAAATTAATGTTTTGATAACTTTTTTCATTTTCCATAAAAGTGATGTCAAAATTTTCCTAAAATGGATTTTTAACAAGTGCCTTAAGGGCACTCGTTAGTATGACCCTTTATATTTTTATCTTATTATGTATACTATAATTTATATCTTGTTTGTTTAATTTTTCTAGATTTCTTACCTACCCACTTAGTTCATGAAGATATATTATGTTTATTAAATAACATATTTATTATAAAAACTATCATATCATTTATATAACTACTACATATTATAAAATAAAAATTAATTAATATATCTTTGTACCTAATCTTGTTTCTATTTTGCAAAAACACCATGGAATATGTGGTATATAATACTACCTTATAGTAATCGCACTAGTAGGTGCTAAAATTCTTATCTATTTACAACAAATATATATATGTATATATATATATATATATATTTTTTTTTTTTTTACACAATCACTCTTATAAAACACCTACATCATATTATTTATTGTACACTTTATTTTATTTAAATAATCATTTTCTTTCTTTTTTTATTATTATTTTCATTTAACGATCCTCTCTCCTTTCTCATCAGATCCGAAATGGCTCTTTCTCTCTACGCCACTGTTGCTGCTTCTTCTTTGCAGATTTTTCTTCTTCTTCTTCCCTTCTGCTTCTTCTATCAATAACATGAAAATTTCCCAAAATAAAGAAGAGCAAAGAAAGAGACAAAAACGCTTTCCCTTCTCCAATCTTCTCGACCCAAAATATTTTCCCCACACAGCTCTCCGTCAAAAATGGTGCAGAAACCACCGTCCACACCAGCAAATGGGTCCTACAAGACGTGACATGGCGTGATCTGAACCGTTGATTCCTCGATTGTAGAAAGAACCTAGTAACCTCGGATGATCTGAGAGCACTTGGTCTTAATCCAATGAACCCATTTGTGTAAAACTTACCACTTTTTCTATTTTGCATTGACTGATGCAATTGCCCTTAAAATGCTCAGCATTTAGTAATTTTTCTAAAGAGTTTTGAGAACCTGCTAAAAACTAAAGTTAAATATTTGTAAGCTAAAGCTAGAATTAGAAGTTGACGGTCTGTTTGTTTCAAGAATGATGTTTTTTTAGAAAATTAGTCATTTTCCAAGAAACATTTTCTATAAAATTATCTCATTTTTTAATATTTTGTAACAACTTAAAAAAAGTTGAAAAATAACCTCTTAACTTCCTTTATTTAGTTTACTGTGAGATAAAGTTGTTTTCCAAAAAAATTTAATGGAAAACAATCCTAAAAATAAGTCATATTTTTTATGTTGACCAAGGATAACTTTCCTTTAACTCATATTTTTTTTATACTATCAAATAATGGAAATCACGGAAAATTATCTTTACACAATGTTTTCCATCGAAACAAACAGAGTCTTACAATTAATATAAAGTTCTTTTTTATATACACACGCACATATCATTAATAAGATAATTTCTCTATTTCGTCTTCAAACTTTGGTATACCAAAATACACTCATGCAAATTCTGAAATAACATACCCTTTAATTTATTTATTTATTTCCTACAAAAAAAGTTAAAACAGTAATACTATCTCACATACAAAAATAAAATAAAATAAATAAACTGTTATTCTTACCACCTATTTGTATTCAAATGTTTGATTCCTATCTATATTTATTATCTATTTGAATTCAAATATTTCAATTATCTTTATTTTTAAAAAAATACAAAATTACTTCTTCCAAAAAATGTTAAAAGAGTAATACAATCTCACATACAAAAGGGGAAAAAAACTGCTATTCTCACTACTCATTTGTATTCAAATGTCTGATTCCTATCTATATTTTTTATTTATTTGTATTCAAATACTTCAATTATCTTTATAAAAAAAATATAAAATTACTTCTTCAAAAAAAAAAAAAAAAAACACTACCTCATGTAAAAATTACTCATTATTATCCCGAAATTTCAATTTTTTTTTTTTAAAAAAAAATCTTTAAAACATTTCAAAATTTCTGTTATCCAAATTATATACTGTTATCACAAATCTCCGTCCATCCACGCTAATGTATATCATCTTCCTTTTAGGGTGTGTTTGTTTGGAGGTGAAATAGGGTGGATGAAAAACTTTAAAGAGAAAATGGGAATGAAAACTTTTTTAGAGTGTGTTTGATTGGGTGGGGAGTAAGGAAAAAAAATGATGGGGCCTGAATATTTTCTCCCTGGCCCACCAAAAAGTTTTCTCCTCAAAATGAAGAGAAAACTGAAAGGAGAAAATGAGGCTGCTTGATAGACAAAAATGCCCATATCCAATTCCTTCCTTTCATTATTTTTATTTATTTTTCATTTTTTGATTTCCTAGGCTATAGGTGGGCACATTGCCTCTTTCTTTTTTCTTTTCTTTTTTCCTTTTTTTTTTTCTTTTCTTCCCTGGACATTGCCATTTTATATTTTTTTTTCCTGGGCTGTGGGTGTGATAGTTGTTTTGTTTGTTTGTTTGTTTTGTTTTGTTTTTTTTTTTTTTTTTTTTTTTTTTTTTTTTTGTTAACTAGACATGATTTTTTTTTTTGGGACATGATTTTAATTTTTTAATAAATTGGGTGATTGCTTTTTTTTTTTTGTCACTTTTTTTGGTTTTAATTGGCCATCATTTTTTAACAAGGGTGCATGAGTAAATTTATACAAACTCACTTTTTATCTCTCCACTTTTCCACTCCCAACAAAAAAAAAAAAAAAAAAAAATTAAAATCTTTTTTATCCTCCTACTTTTCCACCCCTCTAACTAAATGAACCCTTAATTAAATCTCAAATTTATCTTACCTCTTTCTTTAAAAAAAAAAAATACACACAATTATTTATATATCATTTTTAAACATTATAACACTAAAGTGACTAAACCAAAAATAAAAATGAAAAAGAGCATTATTGCACGCATAAAACGCGTGTGATGAGTCCAATACGTACACACACACACACTCTCTATTAATAATAGAATATTACTTGAGTTTCAATATTTTGCGTATTAAAATACCATTACAAAAATTTTTAAACTATCTAAAATACCATTTTCTTTTAGTTAAATAATTTTAAATTAATAAACACAAACTAGTTAAAAGAGTAATTTATTGTTCCTTAGTTTTAGGTTTTTTCCACATTACCTTCCCACTTTCTTTAAAAAAAAATGGTTATTTATATATCACTTTTAAACATTATAACACTAAACAAAAATAAAAATAAAAAATAAAAAAGAGCATTAGTGCATGTGCAAAGCGCGTGTGATGAGTTTAATACTACTTGTGGGGCCCAATAATTTAAGGACCAAGCCCAATCGCTCCTGGAAAATCCGAAGACCCAATCCGAGGAGAGCTGTGGCCCAAGCTCTACATTACCGAGCACAAAACAACTTTGGAAGGCAGCCGAGGACAGTTCAGTCCTCGGCAGATCCAGAACCCCATCGGAATTAAGGGGTAAAACTGGTATAGGGACGAATTCGTAAGGAGATCCAAAATATCTTGGAGAAGTTACCCCTACTACCCTTCCAGATAAGACCCAACACATGACAGAGCCGTACTCTGCAGCCTTATCAACCATCCCCAACAATTCTGGGATTAGACGGATGGGACAAGTATCCGTCTTGCAAAGATTGACCCTACACGTGGACGAAGGACAATTAACGCAGAGGAGTATAAAAGAAGAAAATAAGTAAATCTAAGAGGAGGCCCATCCCACATCCGAAAAAGAAAGACTACATGGGGGAGAATCTCTTAAGAACATCGGACCTCACTGAAGAAAGTCTGTCGTCGAATAACCGGGATAAGGCCTCAATGGTCCTCGGATCGACTCCGAGGAGTCCCATCCCATAGGGTGCGATGCCTTAGGGCTAAAATGTTCAAGCCCAACTCCTTTTTCTACATGAATTCCTCTAAAACCAGGATCGGGCACCGCCCCGTGACCAACGGCTAGCTTTTCAAGCCCACTCTCTACAAATCCGAAGACCCAATCCGAGGAGAGCTGTGGCCCAAGCTCTACATTACCGAGCACAAAACAACTTTGGAAGGCAGCCGAGGACAGTTCAGTCCTCGGCAGATCCAGAACCCCATCGGAATTAAGGGGTAAAACTGGTATAGGGACGAATTCGTAAGGAGATCCAAAATATCTTGGAGAAGTTACCCTTGCTACCCTTCCAGATAAGACCCAACACATGACAGAGCCGTACTCTGCAGCCTTATCAACCATCCCCAACAATTCTGGGATTAGACGGATGGGACAAGTATCCGTCTTGCAAAGATTGACCTTACACGTGGACGAAGAACAATTAACGCAGAGGAGTATAAAAGAAGAAAATAAGTAAATCTAAGGGGAGGCCCATCCCACATCCGAAAAAGAAAGACTACATGGGGGAGAATCTCTTAAGAACATCGGACCTCACTGAAGAAAGTCCGTCGTCGAATAACCGGGATAAGGCCTCAATGGTCCTCGGATCGACTCCGAGGAGTCCCATCCCATAGGGTGCGATGCCTTAGGGCTAAAATGTTCAAGCCCAACTCCTTTTTCTACATGAATTCCTCTAAAACCAGGATCGGGCACCGCCCCGTGACCAACGGCTAGCTTTTCAAGCCCACTCTCTACAAATCATATTGTGAGGGATCTTTCATGCGTGAACCCAACATCCTTATTGGGCCGCCAGAGAATCGTGTCCTTACACTACTAATAATAGGATTCACTGTTTGGATTTCAACATTTTGTGTACAAAAATGCCCTCACACAAATTTTTAAACTCTCTAAAATACACCCATCTTTTAGTTAAATAATTTTAAATTAAAAACACAAACTGATTAAAAGAGTAATTTATATATTGCGTATCAATTGGCTCACTTTATTAGTTAGTGTACACTATACAATAGCTCCTACCTAGATTGCCTTGCTAAGCAGCTAAATGTAAAATTTTTCTTTTAGAATTAAAGTCTCTAATAAAAGGTTACATTGAATTTGTAGCATGTCATCCTCTTAATAAATATTGGACTCACTCTACCAAAAATGAAAATCAATTTGTGCATATGTTTGAATTGCAAAACGAGGTCCCAAAGTGAGAAGTAGGGCTGCCATTCAAATGCTATTACTGCCTCAAAAGGGGAACTACTTTTCAATGCTAGCCGTTAGGTAAATCAGGTTTCTCTGCCTTTTTTTTTTTTTTTTCCTAATATTATTTGGAGGGGGGGGGGGGGTAAAAAAAGCATAGCAAGGAAATTATCAATAAAAGAACAAAAACTAATGATTAAGAAATTGTCAAAAAAAATGGCATTTTGCTCTATATATACCACCTAATAAAATAAATATTTGTGATATTATTTCAACGATGATGTGTTTTATGTTGTTTTTCAATAATTAAAAATAATTTTTATATATTAAAGGTTTTGTGGTTTTAATGGTATTATTTAACTTTTCCTACAAAGATTATCGGAATTCAAATCTTTTATCTCTTCCTTTTTGTAAGTCTAAAAACAAAAACCAAAAAAAATGAAAACCATGAGGTATATATAGAGCTTTAAAATCTGACAAAAACACTCTTAAGGTCCGTTTGAGAACAACTTATTTAGCTGAAATTGAAATTTTTTTGCTCAAAGTATTGTAGATAAAACTAAAAGTTAGTTAAAATAGTAGAATGAGACTTATGAATAGTACAAAAAAGTACAATAATTCATAAATAGTAACAAAAATAAGTTAAATAGTAAAAGAAGCTGTCCAAAATAAGCTATCCCAAACACAGCCTTAAACTCTCTTTAAACCAACATCATCAACTAGATTTTCAGTTTCTAATCTTAAACTTGTCTGTTATTACTTTTTTTTTTTTTTTTTTGTTGGGTAATTGTTTATTGCGGGGGATAGAACCCCTACGCTAACGGTTACGTGGTGAACCGGGTACCACTTGAGCTACAAGGTGTCGTGTCTGTTATTACTTATTAGTGAAATTAACCATAAGTGATTGTGACTTTTATAAATGAAAGATTAATGACCTTCACTCAATTAAATGTATTACCCAACGGATTAGGCTTCCCTTTTAGGATAATAGGGTCTATTATTGCAAGTTTAGCTCTGCCAGACCACACCATTTAAAAGACTATATGGACTTACGTTGGAATTTGGTTAAGATTTTTTTTTTTTAAATAAATTATTTATTTATTTATAAATTCGATAGTTATTATTAGGGAGAGAGGACATGTGACCCCTGAATATCATTGATTGAAAGATCATAAGTACTGTAAGCTAAACTAAAAGACCTTTAAGTTGGAGAAGATGACTTTCATCCAATATCTACCCGAACTTTGACAATGACACTAATGTCATTCACCTTTCTTAACACCCCCCAACCCCAACCCCAACCCCACCCCCTTCCCCATCCCCACCCAACAACTCTCCCCAACAATTTATGTAAGGATAAAATTTAGGTACAATGCAGTACAAATATACTTTAGATATAATCGTTTGTCTTTTATCAATTAGTGCAAACATATGTTTAATATAATTGTACTCTATCAAAGGAATTATATCTTAATTTTGCTCTTTTATCTAAAACCATGGAAAGGGAAATACAATAATAATTAGAATACAAAGATGGAAGATAAAAGATATAAGTTTTCATCTACTATTTTTTTTTCACTAATATTGAAATATCCTACTAAAATAGAATAAGAAGAATAAATAAAGTCAAAAAAGTATATTTTATAATTTTGTAGAGTAAAAATTGAAAGGGATAATCTACAACTTGTTTGGGAGAGGTGAATATGGGGAATTGAATGAAAATAATAGAATTTTTGAAATTCTTTTTTTCATTCTCTCTGTTGGGAGGTTTTTTTTTTTTTTTTTTTTTTTTTTTTTTTTTTAAAGAGGAATCAGAATAAATTAAATATTTGTAATTAATTTTTATTGAAATTTTGATAATACCTTCTTTTTGTTTTCTTAGATGCATACACTTTTATTTAGATTCAAGAAATGACATAGTAGTAATATGGTTATAAGGTGACTAAAATTCTAGCCGTGACAACATCAATGAAAATTTAGTTTCCCAACCTGATCTTGTTTGTTGTAATAGTTTTTTTTTTTTTTTTTTTTTTTTATTAAGAAGATTGTTGTAATAGTAGTTGAAAATGAAAATAAGTAGATTGTGACAATTTAAATAAATAATATTGATGGTCCTGATAATATATATGATCTATTATTGCAGTTCACACATTGACACGTGGAAATTTTTGGGGGACCAAGTTAAAAAGATAGGTGTGTTAATAGACAAGAAGATGACCTTAATTTTAATAATGTCTGCTTGAAGTTGAGGTATGAAATGAAACCTGATTTGTCCTAATGAACTACCTGTACTGAATAGGATGTTTCTGCTGAACATGTTTTAGTTGTCTTGTCTTTCTGCCTTATATTAAATATTACACTAATAAGCATATGCTTTTTAAACAACCTTAGTCCTTTGGGGTTGCCCATATCTAATGTCTATTCCTACAACTAGCAAGCTATATATTACATGAGGGCTAAAAGATATAGTATAGAGACCATAGAGCAAGCCTGCTTCATTGGCAGCATTAATAACACCGTATAAGACAAAATGTTGGTCAAAATTTAAAGTATTACTTTCTTCAAAAACATTATGCATATGGGACCATTCACCTTATTTAATAGTTGGGGTGTTTTGATAATAATAATAATAATGAATTAAAATGGACTTAATGAACATCTAATAATAATAATAATAATAATAATAATAATAAATTAAAATGGACTTAATGAACATCTAAATGTTGCATAATGATTTGGAAGAAAATATCTTATATAAGTTAACATGTTCAATGTGATGACTAGTTCAAATGTTTTGTAATAGTAAAGTGTATGATGAGAATTAGTAATTAAGATGTATATTATAAAAAGATAATATTGTTAGCATGTTTAATCATGATTTTTAACCATATAAAAGATATATAAAGAAATTTTTTAAAGGAAACTAAAATGAATGTTACAATATATGTAAAGTGTCAAGAGTCTTGTAATTCAGCTAATACTTTATGGTATTTGATTTCAAACGAGACATTCACGATTCAAACCTTAATGTGCTCTCTTAACTATTGAATTTAAAAAAGAAAAAGAAAAAGAAAAGCAACAAATACCATATCATTAGTTATGATAAAAATAATGACAAGTATTCCAAAAAATGTGATATTGCACTACTCATCTTCCATAGAGGCGGAGCTACATGTATGAGTGGGGGGCCATGCCTCCCTAAAAATTTTAAAAATATTTTAATACTACAAATAAATATTTAACATTTTAATTATTAGCCTACAAAAATAGGAACCCCCCAAATATTTGAGCTAGTTCAATGATGTTCTTAAAAAAATTGTCCAATTGATCTAGTAGTTATAGATAATTTTTTTTTTCTCCCATTCATTTTTTACCGTAAAATGTGTTCTTGTGTCTATTAAAGTTTTGGATCATTCATGTCTTTGTATACTTCATTAGTTCAATTGAAATTTTTTTTACTCACTTTGATGGACAATTTGGTAACTTATATTAAAAATGAAAACTTTAAGGATTCACTATAAATGATCCTAAATTTTATGTGTGTATAGATGTATGTGTTGTGCATATTTATGAAAGTTTGTATAAGCTAATAAGTTAGTATCATAAGTTGACTCCCAAACAAAAATTCATGGCTATTCCCTTGATCTTTCATCTCATCATTCGAAAGAAAAAAAAAGAAGTGAATTTGTGTTTACCTTAGAAAATATCTAAATTACAAATTGCAAATATACACATAACTTGTGAGTTTCAGTTAACTCAATTAGTAAAATTTTACGCGGTTAAGAAAGAGATTCAAGAATCAAGCTCCAAAAATCAATTAATATTTTAGTATAAAAACATGGCGAAAATAGCCAAATAACACTTTATTGCAAATTATGTTTCAATTTATAACTATTTCAGAAATATGTAGAGATCTACTACTTTTTGAGTACTTGAGTTTAACGAAATCAAGTTTTTCATGATACTTGAGTTCATAGAACCTAAATACTATGGAAAAAATTTCAAAAATTTTCAGAATATATTTTTTTAAAGAACTCAAGTTTTTAAAATGGTAATAGATCCTTATATATTTTTAAAACAGTGATAAATTATTAATATTTTTTGGCTAAACAGTAATAATGTGCCATTTTCGCCATAAGAACAATGATTGAAGTTAAAATTTTATTTATTATATCTATCTATAAAAAGAAAATTTTATTTATTATATCTATCTATAAAAAGAAGTAAAAGTAAAAATAAAAACACAAACACAAACACAGAACTCTCCTGTGAAGTCACTTTCTACAACCTGGCACATCTTTATAGAATGGAGAGCACACCAAAACAGAAAGTCACCCACCGTCCATGGAGAAAGGTAGCTACTGAGAGAGAGAGAGACAGAGAGAAAAGCTTAACTTAGGGACATAAATGGTAAACAACAGCATATCTCTCAGAGCAAAAGAGAGGGACACGTGTCCAGACATAATTTTTGGACCAGACAAAAATTAATTGCCCAGTGGGTGAGCCTGGACAAATACTGAAATACCCTAAAAAAATAAAGAATATAATAATACTATAAATAGTAAAAAACCAGTGGCTATGTCTTTCCTTTCTTTTATGCCCCATCTTTCTACACTTTCCACTTTTGGTACATATCCCTCTTCCAAGCCCTTCTCAACTCGTCTCTCACTCAGACTCTGACTCCACTCGCTCCTTGACTCAGTCCACTCCACATGGCCTGAACTATTCTCTCCCAGCAGAACCTGTACTGTAAGTCATCAATTTTATGTCCTTCCTTCCTTTTTTTTACCTTTACTTTCTCTCTCTAGAAATGGGTTTTGGTTTGATTGTGAGAATAAGATTCTTCTGTCCTTTTTTTTTTTTTGGTGTACTGAGATTTTGGAAATTTTTGATTTTTTGAAACTGGGTTTTATTGGGAACTGGGTAAAAAAAAAAAAAGGAAAGCTTTTATATTTTTTGGGTTTTGAATGATTTTTTTGGTTTATGGGTGAAAAAGTGAAAAAGTATATAGTATATACCTTGGAGAGCTCAGATGAGTGCTACTGCTGTAAAAAGAAACTTAAAGATTGACTTTTGTGTAGGTGAATCAATAAATGGATATAATAGAGTTGCTCAGTTGTACACTATATTGATACCAAGCTTCAGAATTGTTCACCATATATATATATGTCATCTATATGTGATGTATGAATGTATGTCATCTTTATGTGATGTATGAATGTATGTTGGTATGCATGTACACATATATAAACCCCAAGTTGTTAGTCTAGTGGTTCCAAGGGCTCGTGAGATCCATGAGGTTTTTGAATTCAAAACTTCTAGCCAGCATCTTGGGGCCACCCCTAGGTTCCTCTCTGTAATTACCTAGCGTGTGGGATGGGAAACTACACACACCAGGTGTAATAGTTGGGGTGCTAAAAGAGTTGTGAACACCCACGTTACGCACGCGCACGCACATATATGTAACTTCATTAGTATAGACTCAGGCAATTATAACCAAATGATAATAAATGGGTTTCTAGGATTTCTCATTTCTGAGTTAGATATGATTATGTGGGTTGTTGGGACAATTTTTTAAGTGCACAATAATGAATGTTTGGAAGCCTGCATTTTTTATTGGTGGGGGCAGAAAATTTATAGTCTAAAAGTTTTTAGAGTTTTTGTTTCTGGTGGGAGTTAGAATTTAGAGTTTAGACCCATGGTTTGGGATTTTTTTTACTCATTGTTTTGTGGTGATACAAAAGTTTAGGGATTTCTTAAGCACATGTAACTGGTACACAATTTTTGTTATCTCATGTAATGATGGGAGATTGAGATTTGTGGATTTCACGCAGAAGTGCTTGAATTATGCATGTATTCGGATTTAGATAAATGGGGTCAGTTAAAGATGCTTTAGCTTGGGATACACTGACAAAACTGATAGGGATTATTGAAACAAATGCAATTTTTATCGGACTGTGTAAATCCAATAAAAAAAATGGGGTATCTTATTGATAACTACCTGTCAAACTTATTTGAGATGAAAGTGCGATCGATTATGTGCAATAATTGTTGTTGAGAAAGAAGTGCCGCGATGAATGAATGTTGATGGCAGTAGATGAACATTTTCAACATGAATGCTTGCTCAACTGCTGCTTTAAGTGTAGTTGTTGGTGAAGAAAGTGATCTTTTTTACAGTATTGCATTATTCTCTTGCCAGAAATTATTGGAGGCATTTTTCTTCTCTCTATTTTTTCCCTCCCCCGGGGGGATTTTGTGTGTTGGGGGGGGGGGGGGGTTGTCAATTGCCAAATATATGAAAAAAGTCACTCAATCTTCTGATGCTGTAAATTATCAACCTTGTATAAACAAAAAAGTTATTTCCTGGCTAACTGTAACTCCTGCTTTCTAAAGAATGTGTGTGGTAAAGAGGTTTTCTGAGACAATGGATGTTAATGGCACTAAGTAAAGTTTGGGAAAAAAAAAATGCTACTTTTTATGGTGTATGAGTTTAAATCTTGGGTCTAATTGAGTAGGACTGCTAAAACCATTGCTATTATTGATTCATAGGAATTGCAGTTACAGTTTTACTTTAGATATTAGAAAATGCTACCCTTTACTGTCTTGGTTCTAATTTTTTCAATGGTGTGTGAGTTGGATTCTATTATGTCACTCGGAGGGGTCAGGAGAGTTGTGTATGAGTGGTGAATCTGTGGGTAATGAGCTGGTAGGACCACGCTGATGACATGTTCTTGACAATTTCGTCTTGGCCAAAATGGGAAGGAAAAATCCACATGGAGGTCTCTGACAGTTTTAAGTTCACTTGTTTGTTTGGTAGGGTGGGAGATTAAGAATCTAACGGGACAAATGGGCTGAAAGTGATGTATTTAAAGGGATGCCAACCGTTATTGTTCCGTTACTCCATTATATGGTCTTTGCATTAATCTTGGTTCTCTTCTAGACTTGGGGAGCAGTCTGGTTCTAATCTGTTCTCTCAAAGGAAAAAACAAAGAAATTTGCTACCCACCCTCACATGTTGATGCTCAAGTAGAGGGAATGGACAAACACTGCGATTCCAAGATTTGAGTTGAAGGTAACTTTGACTTTACTTGAGCTGTATATGTCAAAGCATGATAAATATGTCACACATTTATCAACTACTTGTGTAACATGTGGCTCTTGTCTTGTTTGAGTTTCTAGTCCTTGCTCTTTTCCATCAGTTAGCACATCTTATTGAGAGTGTGACTGTTTGCTGCACTTTTGGCATTATGTTAGTTGCAGTCATTGCATGCTGACCAGTGCTTGGCTGGGAAAATTATATGTGCACATTGCATCTAAAACCGATTTTCTTTCTTATAGGTGTTTTCTTAATAATTTTTTTGTGATGGACTGGAACTCAAAAGCCACCTCAGAGTGGGACTGGGAGAAATTGGCAGGGTTCAGCTCAAAGACAATTGATATTCCAGAATCGGTACAACCATCAAATCATGAGCTTGAAGGAGGGGTTGACAACACATCTGTTTATTCATCTGGAGGTGGTGGTGGTTTCTCAGGGTCTGATTTGGGCCATGGTTCTTCATCTAGGAGCTCCATCTCTGCTTCAGCTGATTCCTCTTCCAAGGAAGGAATTAAGAAAAGTGGAACTGTTGATGGCTTTCCTAAAGATTTTACTGAGAAGAATGAGTGGACCAGGGCGGACAATACTGGGAAATTTCCATCTTTGGGGGCATCTATCAGCTCTGGTGAACCAATAATTGGTTTGAAGCTTGGTAAACGAACTTATTTTGAAGACTTGTGCATGGCAAGCACCACTAAGACATCACCAACATCTGTGACTCCGACATCCTCAACTGTTCCTGGAAAAAGGTCTAGGGCATCTTATCAGAGTACACAAACCCCACGTTGCCAAGTTGAAGGATGCAATATTGACTTAAAGTCATCAAAAGACTACCATCGTAGGCATAGAATTTGTGAAAGCCACTCGAAAAGCCCAAAGGTCATCGTTGCTGGTATGGAGCGTCGGTTTTGCCAACAGTGCAGCAGGCAAGTTTTCTTTGGATCTAATTTAAGGAATATTATCAGTACGAATCTCTATTTTCTTAGTAATTTGTATTACTAAACGTCTTTTTTGCATTTTCAACACTTCTTGATTGTAAGATTTTGTTTGTACAAGAAGATTTTTGTGGGGTTTGTCTTATTATTAAGTGAATTTGTTGATGTGACAATAACTTGGTTGTGAATGTTAAGGTTCCATGAATTGTCAGAGTTTGATGATAAGAAGCGAAGCTGTCGTAGGCGTCTCTCTGATCACAATGCACGGCGACGTAGGCCACAGCCAGAGGCAATCCAGTTCCATTCTCCTGGGCTGTCTTCATCAATATATGGTGGTAATTTTGACACTGAAAATTTCTGTACTTTTCTGTTGTGCCAGTAGTTATATAACTTAACTAAATCCGTCCTTCATATGGCTGTCTATCTGCATTTAAGTCATCATTTTCGTTACATTCTCAATTAGAAAAGTGAACATCTTATTCTGTAAATTTTTTGTTTGTTTTGGGTACATTTTTTTAGCCTTTCATCATTCGATTCTATAAGCCAATGATGCATGATTGTTTCATTTTCCTCATGGTAAATTTTCGGAGATTCATAGCGAATCTTTGAAGTAAGGTTATGTATCATTTGGTTTTGTGGTTTTAATCTCTACAGATGGGAGACAGCAGATGAATCTTGTATTGAATAGGGTTCCATTGTCAGCTGCAAATCCAACATGGCAAAGTGCATGCAACGATAACAAGGCCACACAAACTGGACATTCTTTAACTAGGCCTACAAAAACTGGGGGTATTGATAGGCAGCTGAAATTGCTCACAGATACGCCAGAGGTTCCTTCCATGCTACAAACATATTCAAGCAAGATGTTGTCTTTTGAAAACAGTACACCTCAAGTCCTTAGTCAAGGTATTTCTCCTTGCTTTTATACAGAACTGTTTTGTATTGGTAGAAGTGTTACACATAAATTTTAATTTCTTTGCTGAGTTATACATTGAAATATGGCGAATCAAACATGCTTAGCTTACTTGGCTTATGTACAACATTTTAAAGTTTCACTTATTTTTAGCCACATTTGTACTTTTACCTAGCTTATTTTTAAGGCAAAATAGGCCAATAAAAATAAGTTATACCAAATGAACACTTGCTTCTATTTGTCATAGCTTATTGGTTAGCTTATTTTTTAGGCTGGCCAAGGTACAACATTTCAAACACTCACTGTTTCTAGGTATAGTCGTAATTTTACCCAGCTTATTTTTTGAAGCAATATGAACAGATGAAAATAAGGTATACCACACTCAAGTAGTGTTGGTACACAATTCTGACCCCGTAAGTTTTTCTTGAAAGGTATTCACAATTTTTATTGCAAAACATGTTCTAATTCTCATTAGAAATCATGCCCTAAATTTTATTGGAAGAAGTATGCTATTTTCCCTTGGAAAGCATACTGTATTTTTTATGGAAAGATGTGCACAATGTTTTCTTGCAATGTGTGCCTTAATTTTATTTGTAAAATGTTCAATCTTTCTTGAAAAGAGTGCCTTATTTTTTATTGGAAAACATGTTAATTCTCCCCTAGGAAGCATATCCTAATTTTCTCTGGAAAACATTACCTAATTTCATAGAGAATTATGTTTTAATTTTATTGAGTGAGTACCTTTCTCCTTGAAAATGTACCATTTTAACATCATTTTATGGGTATTAATGTATTACTTTTATATCTATTATTACTTATAAATTAATTTTAGATATGTTTGTAAATATTTTAATTGTTGTTACACCTCTACTATCGAAATCTGTTGCCAGCCAATCACCCATCCGTCGATCCAATGCACACTATCAAAGACACATCTAATCCAAAACATCTAAGCACCATCAGCCAACCTCCATCCACGCCGAAAACCACAACCTATCACTGTCGGCAAAAATCATACCACAAACTACCATTAATCAGGAAGCCACTTAAACCCAAACCTCCAAGGCTGAAATCTTCATCCCTGTGCACCACTAGTTGCTAAAACCATGAAAGTCCCAATCCAGACTGCCTCAAACCAACAGAACCCATGCCCACCGTTTATGTCTCTGATTCATGACCGCACTCAAGGACAAAAGATATAGACAAAGTGAGAGAGGAGGTAGTGGAAAGAGAATAGCAGATCAGTCTAAGGGAAAAAAACAAAAAAAGAGATGGGCTCAGGGATTGGGCTTAGTGTCATCTCAAGCCCAAACACTTGTCCAAGTTGAAACTTAACCAAACCCAAACCCAAATAGTTCAAGCCCATTTTTAATTTTCCCATGGCTCCTAGCTCAGTAACCAAAGTCTAGAGCCTGAATAGTCCATAAAACCCATTACCTGAACCAAAATGGCTCCCAAAGTCCTTAATCAAACCCAAGACCAGATCCAAATGAGAGACCCAAACTACCCACTAACCAACCCAAGCCCCAATTATGCACCAACCAAGCCAACAATAGAAATTAGCCCAAACCTACAGCAGAACACTAACATTAGCCCATAAAACCCCCCATTTTCCTCAAGCATTCTTCTTCTTCTATTTTTTTTTTTTTTTTTTGAAGAATAATCTTCCTCAAGTACTCCTTCAAGTAGTTTTATTGCAATTTTGGCCTCATGCCTGCAGCAATTAGATTTTGTCCAACTAAGGTATAAATCTCGCTTCACAATTTGAAATTTTGTGATTTAAATTTATGCAAGTAGTTAATATTTATATTTTTGCAGATAATGTGGTATTTAAATTGCTTGGATATGGTAGTGCTAAGCTGCCACTTTTTATTTTCATAATGTGGATAGAATATTGTCTATAAATATTTACATTTTAATGTTGTATGTGTCCCTATATAATATTGTGACTCTGAGTAATGGTTTGACTATCTAGACAATAGACAATTAAGTTATTCCCACCTTTAGTGGGTCCCAGTTAACTCAATCGGTAAAATCTCTGATGGTTGAATAAGAAATCTGATTAGTGTTTTATTCTGATGATAAAGAGTTATCATTAGAGCGGATGCCATAAGTTAAAACTCTCTAAAAACAAGAAGTTATTCCCACCTTCCCCTTAGTTCTCTATTCCTTTTAATTTTAAATGTTCCACAGACTCCGGTGTGTTTATTCAAAGTTGTGTACCAAGTTCATTTTTGGATTTTCTTTCTATAAATAAAATCTCTATTTCTTACATCACAATTCTCTATACAGGTTTAGAGGCATCTTCGTTTGCATCTCATGTTAATGTAGCGCCAGATCTTCGGCGTGCTCTCTCTCTTCTGTCAACCAGTTCATGGGGTTTGAATGACTCTGAAGGCAATGCACTGGACCAGCTCATGCCTGTTAATCGAAGCAGCGTAGCCCAGCCAGCAGTGCATGCAGAACTGCAAAATTGGGATTTTTCCTCAGCAGGACACGAGCAGGTGGAACAACCACCTCCTGAATCCCGTGTGCGTTCATTAAATTACCATAATAATGGCGGTGGCCATTACCAGGAATTCCAATTGTTCAAATCATCTTATGAATCTGGCTGCTTTTATTCCAATCAAATCAACTGATTATTGGAAATTAGCACTTCCTATGAAATCACTGCAAGGTCAGTGGATCCATCACTTCTGTATTTCATGTTATTTTTGGTTGTCAAAATAGTGTTTAATTTAAGTTTTATCATTATTTCTCTACGATGTGATGGTAAAACATGCACCCTCGAATCCCTAAAAGCAGTTAAATTTCTTCCTCAATTCTCCAAGGGGTAGCACAATTAGTTGGGGACAATGTCTCTTGTAGAATTTTAGTCTCCTCTTCCCCATCCCTTTGGGTCAAACTCACTTGTCTAGAATTTGATCTTTACGGGTAGCACAATCGGATGGAACCAGCCTCATGAAGTCAAAGTCACTTGCTTGAATTCACCCTTCATCCTTGCCTTGGGCAAATTTCAGTCACACACGCACACCTTCAAGTACCCATTAGAAGACTTGAAGTTTTATGTGACTGAATTTCACCAAGCTTTTCTGGAACAGTGACCAAATCATCTTGCTCAATGGTTATATGAGACCCAGGAATTATTCCAATTAACCCATGAAATCCATAGAATTGGTGGTTTCTTCATATTGTTGTCTGATATAAATAGTTGATGCAATATAACTCACCATTGAACAAATGAAATAATGTGTAAGGTTGAAGCATATATTTGTATGCAGACCTGATCCATAATGATTCATACCTTACATTTCTAACTGAATGTTGTGGCCTGGTTTTCATGCTCATTTGTGGGAATATTAATATGGAAAGACAAGAGACAACATTAACTCACTGTTTTAAAGACCAACATCCACTTGCATTTTTCTAAAAGTTATTATTTACTTTCAGGATTTTGTTGCAGTTTTGGTCAAGCTGGCAAGACATCCAACCAGAGCACAAAAGCGACGTGTTTTGAAATTGGATTGTTTGCTAGTAAACAAGTTTTCTGCAACATTCATTGGTTACTTGACCGAAATAATGTTGATCTGATCTCCTTATTGTTGAAATAATGTTAATGGTCTGCTAATTTGTCCGAGAGGACTGCCTACCAGGCTTTAATTTGGCTAAACACTTGAATATTATTATTATCCAGTGCTACAAAGCTTGTCTGGTAGTTTATATATAACTTTTGGACAGCTTACTGCATCTTTTTAAGATCTTATTCCTAATTTTGCTCTCCCAAATTGGATGAGTTCCTAATTTTAAGCATGATGAATGGATCTTTGTAAGTTTTATCCCAAGTGAGAACTTTTAACCTTTATTAAAGTTCCTTGTGTTCTCTTTCCTGTTGAATATTCTTGAGTAGTTATGGCTGTGGTTAGAATCATTTTTCTTAGAAGATATGAGTCGACTATTGAATGTACTTTGGTGTCTCTCCTTCTAATAAAATACTTACAACAGCAGCTGCTGGTTTGCTTAGACCCCAAAAATACCCATTAACCAATTTTAAGACCAAGATACCAAGGGCATTCAAAATGGTTACTCTATCACAAGAAGTGGGGGCACAAAAAGTTGGAAGATAGGTTTGTACCACTTGAGTTTCAAAAACTTCGGTTGAAGTTTGCTCGTGGATTAAGGATTGTGAAGAGACTTTTATGAAGAAAACGAAGGGGAGAGAGACTCTAGAAGGATCTTTCATGCCTTCCTTCAAGAAAATGGGGGGTATTTATTTATGGAAAATTAGGCGGTGTATCATAATGCTTACATGCCAGCATGATCAATATGAGTGAAAATTCCATTTTTTTTTTCTTTCAATTTCCTGGTAATTTCGGGAAGTTAGATACTTCTCAAACAAGTTTTTTTTTTTTCCTTTCAACATTTGAAACTTATGATGATGTGACCTTGTGTGCATGATTCCTCTCAATCCAGATCACTTAGGTGAAGGTACCATTTTGAAAAAGTGACATACTTTATGAAAGTAGGGACTTGTCAAACCATTGCAACGCTAATTGATCTATAAGAGATTTCTTATAGAGGGTTTCCATTCCGGGTTCGGGTGCCACTTTATGCTATTTTTCTTGACGATTGAGAGATGATCTATAAAAGTGGCTTAGCAAAGGTGAAGAGTATTTTTCCTAGTTTAACAAAATTTCCCCCCATTTAAATCAACTACGTACGAATCTCGACAACTTTACACGCAAATGAGCATCCCAATTGACTCAATTTGACAACTTTAAACTTTCCCTTTCATACACTTTACCTTGAGGCTTTCCTGAGTTTAGGTTTACACAAATGAGATGTGGTTAAAAAACTCACAACACCAATTTTTTTTTGTTGGTGTTTGATCTAACCAAAAATGTTGTGTGCAAGAACATGATTTTGACTCAATTCTTGGATTTTTCTCTCCCACAACCTCCCAAAATGAAGCTTGTCACCCAATAATTCCAATGACAACTCGCACGAATTTGACATCATTTAACAAAAATTAAACTGAAGTCCAACTTTCCAACACTTTAAGCAAAAAGTAAACTGCAAGTTATGGAATTATTTTTGTATCTTCAACGTACCTTGAATAATATACATTTAGTCTTCTTGAATTGCCACCTGTTTTGAAAGGAAATTGGAAAATCTATGCATCGGTCCAACATTCGATTTGATCAGATGGTCCAAGTTTCTTATGAACCTTGGTCAAACCTTGGAATAATTTTCCTTGTTTGGTGTGCCCTATTTAAGGCTTAAATATGATTTTTCTTGATTATTATAAACAATCGAAGAAATGCTTTGTGGGAAAAATGAGGGTATCTTGACTTTGCTAGTTCAAGTCTTGCTTGTATTGCTACTTTTTTAAAGAATTATTTTTTTATGTATTTTACATACTATTCTTATGACATATTATCTACATTTTTAGATCCCTATGTATTCTAAATGCTTGGCACCTCCAGAAAAATTATTTTTTGAACTTTAAATAATTTATGTGGTGGAATTAATGGATTTATTGCACAAGGATACTATGGATATATATCATTCATAATTATCAAGTATCAGATTTAAAGTGGTAAACAATTATCACAAAGATCTGGCAACGAAGTTAAAAACCAATGAAGAAACTCTTCAATGGAAAAACTCTGAGGCTCCAACCCTGTTAGAAAATCCACTATAAAGGAATAATTATGATAATCTATACTTGCAAAACCTTTGCTTTATGTAACTTCTACTGACCCTACTTGCCCTCCTACTGTTGTAGTCCTAGAACATCTGGAATCTTTCTATAGTAATTTTCCCCATAAGAAGACATCACTTGCATGAACCAGAACCTCTGACACTGCAAGGAACTCCTCAAAGATTTATTGCAGTGAATTCACATGATAGAATCTATAAGATTTCAAGGAAATGTTTATGGTTCAAGGTATTATCATGAACACTCATAGATTCGTTTTTTGGTTTTTGGAACAAAGCACAAAGATTAGTTTTTCTGATTAAAGCTCAAGGATGAAGGCTTCAAGATCTTCTTTTTATGGCTTTATGGTAAGCACAAGCATGTTTTCTAGCAAAATTCAACATTCATAACTTGATGATTTCTCTTGAGCGAGAATATTTTTGGTCAAGCGAAGCTATCAAAGACAACACAATTGTGCTAACTTCAAACAGTCATACTCATTCATTTCAAACCTAAATTGGTTTAAATTTTTATCCATTTTGAAATTTTGGATGTCTACTTTCCAATAAAACTGGGTTAATTTAGAAATTAGCTATGGTACACAAGGTATGATCAAAATATCATTTCCCCATCAATTTTTTTTTTTTGTAGATTGGAACTTTGTCGTCTTTGAGCAGCTTCTGACTAAGACTCAATCCTGACACAATTCTATTAATATAACCCAAATTTGATATGTTTTGAAACTAGTAATTTTCAAATCTGTCAACACTTTAAAACCTAACATAATTCATATACTATTCTACATTAATCTATACATGAGAACATTCAAAGTAATAGTAATATTTGGGTTTGAATCCCCTGGATCCCAAGTTGGAGCTGTCAAACTGTCAATACCGAATTTGGTTCGAATCTTGGTGAGGTTTTTTATATGCTGGGATGGGTATGTGGAATCACTACCAATTATAAGATTTTATAGATTTGTTAGCCATCTAACTTCTAATTTATATTATTACCATCCAAAGGTTAGGAGGATGTGAGGCCTTTAATCATAAGTCAAGCAATAAAATGTATAGCAAATAAAAAAAAACATAACTCTTCCTAATATGTTCTAAATTTTTCTTAAAAAAAAAAACTAGCAAATAATCACAATATTATATGAAGATACCTAAGATGTTGTGTGAGATGAGTGTAGTGAGTGAAGAGAGTTACTGAGAAAGTAGTGAGTGAAGAGAGAGTATAGTGAGTGAAGAAACAGACAAGGAGGAAAACAGGTCCTAGCTGGGACCCACGGCAACACGTGGAGGGCTGGAGACCATTCATAGAAATCGAGTCTAGTAGGCTCGAGTTCAATGAAGTCGGTTTCTATGAACAAAAACCGAGTTCATTGAACTCGATTTCTATGTATAACCAAGTTCAATGAACTTGGTTTCCTACTTTGTCCACCTCAGTTTCTGGTAAATCGAGTCCATTGGACTCGAATTGTTAGAAATGAAATATGTTTGAAACGTTGCCTAACTTATAATATAGTTTGAGTTTTATAGTTATTTTAAAAAAAAAAAACCCGTAAACATGATGTCCAGGCCTATTGGTGCATACACTGTATACACAAAATCTGCCACCTTTAATCGCGTGTTCTTGGCTTTTAGGCTTGTGTTAGGGAGCTACACTTGAGCAACAAGTAGAGCTTATCGCACATACACTTATGCCCAGCAAGCTTTGCTTTTCTAGGCTAGGCTTGGTTGATTTGGGCCTTGACTATCACACGCATACAGGGTATGAGTGACTATCAAAGTCCAGTTTTGGTGTTTTTAGGCCTTGGATTTTGGCTTTTTTGGTTTTGTTACATGATAAAAATTATCTTATGTTACATGATGGAAGCATGCATGTTTTGTGGTACTAGGTTTTTATTAAACTAGAAATTATGGTACATGATTAATCATGAAACTTCATTTAAATTTTTTGAAACTTTTAATAATAGAATTTTAATTAGGGTAGTTTTTATTTTTATTTTTAAAAACTTTGGTATTAAACTTTCTCACAAAGTAAACTATTTTTAAATAGTAAGCCATTGATAGAAGCATATTGTACAAAGTGAACAATTTATGTTTAATCATTTTGTGAAACCACAACATATAAAATACAATGTTTATTAGTAATAGAATTTTATATGAAGTAATATTCAAATTTCTTTAAATTTTGGTAATAGAGATTCATTTACCAGACTTCTTAATAATTAGCGAACGAGTATATTGTAAGACCTACAATTTTTATAATACGACTTTTGTTATTTAACTAGTGAAAGACCTGTATGTTGCACGGTTTTATACGTAAACTAAAAAAAGTTTGCAATGAACTAAAAAAAAATTGCAAAACTTTTCATATGCCACTTAATTTTCTCACTACTATTTTGAATAAAGAGAGAATAAACCATTTGTTCAACCCATAAGGCTAAAAGAGAGAGAATAAGGAGGAGGATGAAGATAACATAAAATCTATTCAACCTCCTCTTTTGTGAACTTGGGTAATCTATCCCCAACAATTTCTTACATTCTTTTTGGATACTCAAAATATACAATGGGATAAATGTTTATATGAAGTAAAATCTTTATAACCAAGCTCTTTGTTTATACGTTATATGAAAAGAATTCTTAGTAGAAACTTGAATTCTATTTTATTCTCTTATTTCCATTTACTTGCAAATTATATATATATATATATATATTATAAATGTCAATAGTTTCCTATTCTATTTTTGGATGGTTATACTTATACCATCTATTCATTTATGGATTTTGTTTTTTATTTTTATTTTTTGGATACAAGATAGAATTTCTACTCTAACATAATCTAAGTGTATATGTGTATGAAGCTTCCTCCTAGAGACTTGAACCCCGACTCTTGGCCCCCACACCTCATAAGTATTTATATTTAGATTTTGTTTTTTATAATTCTGCATAATATATATTTGAAAATAAGCTTCATATCCAACCCACTACAAAGGGAAAATGAATTTTATTTAATAACTTTTCAATGATAATATAGTAGAAAAGTATATGTAAATTAAACATAACACAAATACAAACCCTTGAAGGAGAGAATACAAAATTTGATCATTCTTAAATAATAAATAGATAAAGTGTAAGTATTTATAATGGTTTATATAATGGATTTCATGGATTTAAAATTGCCTTTATGACTCATAAGCAAAATCTTAAAAAAAAAAACTAGAAACAAAGAAGAGAAATACATACTTGCAATAGTGTGGATAGTAGGTTTGATAAAGCATTCTACTATGGATTTCACAAACATCAAATTGCCTAAGTAATAAGAAAAAACAAAACAAAACAAAAAGGAGAGTTAAATTTCTAATCAACATAGAAATCATGAGAGAATGAGAATTATTGATAATGAGGGAGAGTACTGATTAGAATAATAAGTAGTGTTTCTACTTTCTATCAAAAATAAAAAACCAAAAAAAAAAAAGAAAAAAAAAGAAAGAAGAAGCAGCCATGGTAGGAATGTATAAGAATACACTAAAAAAATTCTCTCTATATACATATATTAGAAATCCTAACTTAATTAGGATTCAAAAGTCTTCATCTAATAGATAATCTCAAAAAAAAAAAAAAAAATTCATAATAATTTGATCTAATAGATAATCTCAAATAATAATAATCATAAATTTTTTTCAATTCACATAAATTACACCCATAATCCTAACTTGATAATTTCAGAGGGGCCTAGCCGTGAATGTTTCTCTCTAATTGGTCTATCTTTATAGGAAAAGACTTGAGTTATCAAAAAAACAAAAAATCGGGTAATAAATTTATGTTTTTTTTTTATTATTATTATAAATAAATAAATGACTTTATGGGGTTACCAAGTGGACTTGGATGTGTATGTATATTCCAATGTGTACGTAACTCCTATTCAAGTAAAAATGAAAAGAAAAAAAAAAAGTAACCGTGTGTGAAGAGTACAAAATACAATAAAGATTGGTTTTATCTCAATAATCAAATAGATATATATAGGTTATAACTCTCCAACTTATGCACATTTCTAACTCTTCCTAACTATGCACGTTGGTTTTTTTTTTTCCTCTTTTTTTTTCTTTTTAATTTTTATTTGGTGAGATTACATTAGTATGTATATTAAAAAATTTGTTATTTTTATCTAGAAATTAGTGATAAAGCAATAGTTGATAAGAACAAACAGGAAATTGTTTTTATCTATAAATTTGTGGAATTGTGAAGCTGAAATCTAAATCTTAAAAATAAGTGGCATGTGAAGAGGAAATCCAAAGAAAAAAAAAAAAAGTAACCGTGTGTGAAGAGGAAAAAAAATAGTAAAAAATAAATTAATAATAAAAGGATTAGAATTTGTATTGTAATCAAATTAATTTTTTTATCATCTTAGAAATTAAAGGAGAAGAAGATAAGACTAAAAAAATTATATGGCGCAACCATGACTTCTAAACCCAACTTTTATTATATAGTATATATATGATATGATATATGATATAATTATAAGAGTCCAGTTAATTTAGGACACACATTAAGTCATCTATTTTTAGAAACATTTTATCGGGAATTGAAAAAGTTGTCAATACTTTTTCAGTTGCCGAGAAATTTTTTTTCTAAAAATAATTAATTATTGTGTGTCTTTAAGACATACATTAGCAAAATCCTAATTATAATGATAAATAAATTGTTTTAAAGAGAAATACTTTCTATAATGTATAGATCAGCAATTTCTTCTTCAAGGTATTCGCAATCATTTGCAAAAGGGTCGTAATCAATCAAAGTTTTCATCTAGAAAAACAAGATGGAAACTTTTCAATTCCACATGGTTGTCAAGGGTCGTGTGTGTGGCTGTCCAATGATGTAACATAAAGTCAACAACACAATCATTTCAACTATCCTCTATGTAAACTTGAGTTCCTTATTTGTTGCAATATTCTCTCTCTCTCTTAATTGTTTTTTGTTGTAACCACACATTAGTTTCTCCAAAAAAAAAAAAAAAAAAAAAGTAACCACACATTGGTTTCATGCGCACCAGCAGTCTTCATAGTTCATACTGTTATGTAATATACTAGTATAACCTAGGAAAATTTTCTATACTGGATCTAGGAAAAAGTAATCAAAGAAGAGCATTTGGTGCAAAATTAAATTTTATTTGGTTTTTATTAGCTTGCAAGATTCACTTGCTCAAAGAAACTGAGGCCATAAGGGGGGAAAACAAGGGAAGAGAGTAATATAAGGACTATTAAGCACTCACAGATTATTGGTCAATAATATTGTAACAAAGCTGTACTTTTCTTCTCTTTGATTGAGTTCTCTTAATTGGAGTGGACTCTTGACTTGTACTTGTAAAGCATTCATCTATGATATAACATTGAATTATTAGGACACACACAAGCTATAAGGCACTCTATTTTCCTCAATTACTTAATAACAAAAAAATGAATTATTAGGTTCAACCCATATATGAGATTTATGAAAATTTGTGCTTAAAAAAAGAAAGAAAGAATGAAAAAGTCAAAGGGACAGGGATAACATGAAAAAAAAAAATCCATATTATGTGTGCGTTTAGGTTAGGATTAAAAATTAAATTATTTCACTATTTAACTTTTTTTTTTTACTATTCATATGTCTCATTGCACTTTCTGGCACTATTCATGGGTTCGACTGTATTATTTCAACTAACTTTTACTTTTGTCTATAGTATTTTCAATAATAATTTTTCAGTTTCAGTAAAATAAGTGGTATCTAAACACATCTTATGACTTTTGGTCCTTCCTTTCTATCCCATTCCAACTTGCACTTGGTCATGGGTGAGTGAAGGTTGTGATGGGTCTTGGCTTGGGCTTGACATAGGAATTCTTTTTTATGGAGCATAATAAATGTAAGGTTGTGTTTATTGCACACAAATTAATACAAATCATGACATCAAGTTACAATTTTAGTTCATGCTCACAAAAAAGGTACGGTTTTAGTTTCAAAATAAGGTCTGTGTGTGTAAAACAAGTGTTACCCATACTTTTCTTGTTCCTCTCTTCAGTGTGCGTGCATTAAACACAAGCTGGTCAGTTTGGTGGTGATACAATTGCGAGGGTTGAAATTAAACATGAATTTTTTTTTAAATTTTTTATTATGGAGAATACTAATTATTTTTAATACACACTGGAAAATGAGAGGAGGTTTTAAAGAAACTCACAATAAATAGTCCAAACACACTCTACAAGTTTGGACAAAGTTGAAGGTGAAAAAATAATAATATAAATATATGGGAGGGAAGGTGAAAAAAAATAATAAAAGGGAGGGAAAAAAAATCCCTTAAACTATTATCTTATTTGTGCCGCAACTTGTGGTGCAAGGTATGATGTAAGGATTCTGTAAAATATATTTCTAGTTTTAGATCATTGTTGTCAAGAAAAAAAAAAAATAATAAAGAAGCTTTATTTAGGATATTTGTTTTAATGTCTTGAGCTGACGTGGCTGTTTTAACCAAATTAGCTGCTAGTTAAACACCTTCATGATACTTTTTTATTTTTATTTTATTTTTTATTATCATGTAAAACTATACTATACTCTGATTATTATACGATTAGATGAATAAATAAATGTTAACTTGTATTAAACATACTACTTGACTCAATAATATTATATACTATATAATAAAATTTGGGTTTTAGAAATGGTGGTTGCGCTAAGTGGCTATGTTCTCTCTACAACAAGTGGCTAAAACTCAATTACCTAAGTTTTAGTTAAAAATCTATTACCTAAATTTTAAGATCAACAAATTTAAAATTCTACTTCAACTAAAATTTTATTATCAAATTTTAAAAATTTTTTAACTAAAATCTAATTATTTTAATCACTTATTATATTTTTTTAATTTAATATAATAAAATTTGCACACTACATAATTTTTATTTATTAATTTGTATATCGCATGAACATACTACCAGTAAAAGGCATTTTTTTTTTTTGACCATGCTCAAGCTCACACCAAACCTTTTTGCTTTTCATAGTTCAAATTCACACCCTCCTATCAAAAATTCATTAAAATATATGTGTGATGGGATTGTAAGCTCCATTGAGTGTTGGTATAATTTTGGGACAATAAAATGCATGTTTACTAAATAATTCATTTATTTCCTCTTGTAAAGGGTTAACTGATGTTTATTATGAATAATTTGAACTTAAAAAAATATCGATTAATCACTATTAGAACCGTAAGTGAATTGAGTTTTTTATGAATAATTTGAACTTAAAAAAAATTAATATGTTCATTTATTTAGCAAGCCAACAAAGTTCAAGTGCGGACTTATACTCAAGTATTAGTTGTGCTAATCTTAAATGTAGTGCTTGAGGAGAAGCTTTTGAGTATAAAAAAATCAATTTGCGTATGTATAATATATTATTTGTTTATGTATGTATACATGCAAAAAAAAAAAAAAATAGTATAGCCTTTAGATTTGATAATTTAGATTGAGAACGTTTATAAATAAGTTTATATGATATAAAATTATTATTTGTAAATTATTGACAATATGAATAGTCAATTTAATCAATAAAAATTAGGCTAAATTATATATTACACCATCTAAGTTTGACCTATTTTCAATTTCTTTCATAATGTTTATTAATAGTGTCACTATATTTGAAATCAAAAAAATAGCTAGACCACATCACTTTTGGGTTCTTGAATGGTGAAACACTAGAACTAGACTAAAAGATTAGATTAAAAAAAAATTAAATTAAAGGACTGAAATGAAAAAAAAAAAAAAAACTAAACTAAACTTTGGAATGAAATTGAACACAAGTAAATTTTTTAAAATTAATTTCTAATTTAACATAACTAACAATAGGTGGTGAATCTAATATATATGTAAGTTCACAAATGGAAATCAATTTATCTAAATAACTCAAATAATATAATTTCAATTATAATTTAGTTATTAATTTTTAGCATATATTTGTGAATGTAACAAAATTTTTAGTTGTGATGTTTACTGTATATAAGAAAAGATTAAATCAATCAAGTAAATTGTAAATAAGCTTGATCTTTTTCAACACAAAATGCACCATGTTTAAACATTTAACTAACTTTTTTTAGAAAGAACATATAACCAACTTGGTAATAACTATCCCATCAAAACTTGGTAATAACTAATGACTTCCAAATCAAGTTATATTTGAAATAAAATTAAATAAACTAATATTAAACTTTAAATGCTCGATTCAACTTAACTCAACTTAACTCATTTACCACCTTAATAACACAGATCTAAGAAAGGAGTAAACGTTTTTGACATCTTAGCAAAAATATGCAAATCTTAGAAAGTAAGCAATACTAAACAAACGTGTATCAATTGAGATGTTCTTAAAAAAGACTATTGATACGGTTGCTTTAAAACAAAATTTGTAACAGAGTATTTATGCTTTCCTATAACATAAAGTCAAAGTAATAATAATAAGTTAAAAAAATATATCATCGCAATGCCATTGATAATATCATAGTTGATTATAATAATCAATAAATTAATAATATCAAAATCCTATAAATGTCATATAAATGTTCACATTGAAGGTTTTTACATTGGTAATATTGTGAAAGTACATAGAAGTTTCATGCTCAATTTCTTGGTCTACACGAGTGAATTCCACCTGCATTGACCTCAAACATGTGGGTCCCCTAAATTTTTTAAAAACTTAATTAGCAAAACAAGTAAGTTTTTTTTATTATTATAAAATAATTAAGAGCCTAAACTTGCTTTATATGTCAACACATTAATTAAGGATAAGATAGAGGGCACTCTCTAAACCATGCTTTGGTGAATTTAAAAAGGGAACCGCCTTTTATTACTGTAAAAATTCTCATAAAAAAAAATTACTGTAAAAACTTCCTTCTTTAATTAAATACACACACACAAAAAAGATCCTATATTATAAAGTAGAAAAAAATAAATAAAAGTATATATATAAATATATAAATACACAAAACCTAAAACCCTTGTTTTTGTTTTAATTTTTCCAGAGATTTGAAAAACCAAATCCAAAACCCCTTTTTTTCTCTCTCTCTCTCTTTCTCTTTCAGAGAATTCAATTATTTTCTCGCGGAAATTGAATTCCTTGTGATTTGCTTTTCCATTCTTTCTCTTTTTTCTCTCTCTTTCTCAGATCTTTGAATCATGGACAACTCTCTACAAGAACGGGATCGAATCGTCTCCACCGGTATTTTTTTCTACGTTATCTATGTATTTTCTTACGTAAAATTTGCGTGTATTTATAGTTTGGTTTTTGCTAATTTGAATGTGAATTTTTCGTTTATATTTATTTGTTTATGTTTTTGTTTTATATATGGTTTTTTTTTTTTTTTTAATGATGTTTGTAACGTTAAAATTCGAGATTAGTGGAGCAATTCGAATCTCTGATGTGAAATTTGCGTTTTTGGGATATGTTTTTTGTGTCTTGGTGACTTGGAATGTACGTTTTGGTATCTCAGTGATAGTGAATGTGAAGAATCAAGAAGCAAGGTTATGCCATTCCTATTTGTTTGTTTGTATTGTTAATGGGTCTTTCTAGGGTTTTTTATTATTATTGATAAATGTATTTAGAATTGGGTTTTTTTGGTTATTTGTCATTGTTATTGGTTTTTACTTTAATTTCTTATGCCACAAGTATTTGCCAAAATTAGTGTTTAAGCATTTGAATGAGCTAGGTGTTCTAGTTTCATTGTTTGTATGGAAAATGGGTTTTTATAGGATTTGTTTATTTATAATAATATTTGTTTGGAATTGGGGATTTTGTTAAATTAGTGTGGATTTGGGAAATTGGAGTCATTCAATTCTCATTTTAGTTATAGAAGTGGTGACCATTTCATTGTGCTACGAGGCGGGTGCGGGTTTAGTTTCTTGTGGGTGGCTAATTTGTGCTAGATTGGTGATGGTTCTGGGAATGTCCAGATCTACTCTCCTAGGGCCCATTGGTAGGGGCAATCGCTGGGTGGTGGCCATTTTAAGTAATGAAACAGCTTTCTTGAAGTTTGTACTTGTACATATATGGTATCAAAACCTCTTTGCCAGCAATAGATAATATATTTAAATGAGTGGAGAATAACGGGAGCTGCTAGAGACTGTTGCAAACCTAGAACATTTTGATTTGAATTTTCTATCCTTTTTTATTTATTTATTTATTTTTAAATATTATATATATATATATATATATATATAGATTGGGTTGATTGACTAGTCTATCTGACAGTAGGTACAGCTTGCCATGAAACTTGAAAAGATTTGGGGAGGATCAGAACTCTTAGATATGGTAGTTCTTGGTTCATACTCCTCGATTGTATGGATTACAAATTTAGATTGAAAAGGCTAATGGGTAAAGGACTATCAAGAATTGAGGTTTTCTAGGAAGTTCCTCTTTTGTGACGCTACAGTTTATATGCAATAAAATAAATATAATTTTCTTTGATGGAATGGAATCGTAAATATGTATAAGTTTCATGTGAAAGTGGTGGTGTTTTGATGGGTCTCTGGGTGGTGTTTTGGTGTTCATATCAACCTTGCTTCGGATGAGTTTGTATCATTGAGTTTCTAAAGAAGTTGAAGGTTTCTGTCTCTTATGTATGATAAAGTTTGTTGGAAGTTCAAAATAAAGTAATTAAATACAACTACACAAGTTGATTAAGAGGTTGGCCCCAGGTTTTCAAAATTTTCCTTTCTTTGGTGGACCCTCTTGAAAATTTCTTACTTTCTTTATTTATAAAGCCCTACTCTAATTCTGAGAGGTAAGTGGTTTAGTTGCATGGATATGTTGGGTTTTATGAGAGAAGTTTCTATTTTGCTCTTGGCATGTATTTTTCTCCCTGTATCAATATTTTGGAGATTTTTTTTTTTTTTTTGTTGGAGTGTTATCGACTTTCCTTTTCCTATTATAGTTTTCATGCTTGTCTATGTGTCGTCACTAGGTGTCAATGCTGTATGTGTACATGAATTGCCTTTGTGTATATACAATTTTCTCTTTGTTATATGTTGCTTCATTGACTACCTCTCGATAATGCCTGTGTTTATTGCATTGTACTGAGATACTTGGCACATCAATTTTGGATGCAGGAGAGAGACCTGTTAAGCCAGATAAGCTGACAGAGCAGGTACTTGCTTGCAGTTTTTACCCCCTAAAATATTTTTTTATCTTTGTTTCTATATATTTTGGTGAGGTTAGGTAAATATGTTCCTTTAGCACTTCATTTTGTAATTTATTATCAGCCACTTTCGCCCAAAGATGAAAGGATTGTTTCAGCGAATCCTTCTCCGAATGCAGTCATCGTAGGACCATCAAGGGATGTCACCGAACAACAAGAATCTACCGAAGCTGTTGGAGATTTGAACAGTGTCCATCCACTCAATGCCTATGTTTCTCATGAGCAAAATGTATCATATGGTGGTTAGTTTCTAGTTCTTATGCTGCTCTGACCAATTTAGAATGAAGCTTTAACTTGTGGTGGTGGACTTTGTGACCTGCTCTTGTAAAATTGAGTACTGTGGCATTTTTTTGCACTTTGAGCCATTTTGAAATTGTGATCATTTTAACACAAAATTTCTAAGTTTCAAGGAGTTCATAAACAATATTTGGAGAGTATAAACATGTTATTGTATTAATACCTATAGGAGGGTTCATTTTAAAATTGAATTTGAGAACCTTTTCATCCATAGTGGTGGTCATACAGTGATTAGTCTAGGTTGTGCTATGTCTTAACATAAATCATTGATAATATTTCTTACAACAAGAACAAACAATGAGAAACCCTTAGTCTTGAAACTTTGGGGGTAGTTATGGATACCTAACAGACCAATTGGGGTTGACTATATGTCTTCTTCACCTTTCTATTCTAAGCAAAATACTCTCTGTTATTTCCTTAATTAACATGTCTTTTTTTGTTACTTCTGCTAGTGTTATTTTAGTCCTCACCTCTTTTTGTTCTCTCGACTTGAATCAAATCACTCTTCCTCACTGGTGCATTAATTGCTCTGCTTTGCACATGATTAAACCATCTCAAGTGACTCACCTTCATCTTTTCTTTAATAGGAGCCACCCTATCTTTAAAAAAAGTTCTTCATTTTGTCTCCTATGTTTTCTTGTATTGCCACTTATCCATCTTTGCATTCGTATTTTAGCTACGCTCAATTTATTATTAATATTATATATCATTTTTAATATTAATTAATGTTTCTAAAGTTTTCTCTCTTGATTCAGGTTATGCTAATAACACTGGTATTTGGGATGGCTATTCTCAGTATGTTAATAATGAGGCCATGCATGTTGTATCACCGGTGAGGATAAAACCCACACTCTTGCATTTTATCAGATTTTAATGTTTCAAACTAAGCTCACCATTTTTATCTTCTTATTTTAACCTGTTTTAGGTCATCTACAATGATAACCCATCTGTTGTATTTCATTCTGGTTATGGCTTCAATCCTGAAATGGCATACGGACAATATTCTCCTGTTGCTACACAACTGCATCCTTTAATGATGGATGGCCAACTGTACTCTCCACAGCAAGTCCCATTTTCTCCATCTTATTATGCACAGGCACCTGCTCCAAATTTGCCTCATATGTCTTCACCTATTCCAATTTCGCCAGCTGACCTGATGTTGCCAGAAAATAGTAGCATTGACACTATGCTTTATGGGCCAGGATCAGGTTATGTAGGTTTTGGGTCATTTGGTGGAGGAAACCTTTCTGGAAATCTTGGTTCTAGTTCTCTAACGTCTCCAGTAACTTATCAACCAATGGGCATACTTGGATCATATGAGCACAATGCTGGACAGGTTTGTTTTAAGTTGATTTTGAAGATTGTCATTCCTTGATAGTATGAAAAATTTGGCACTAAAGGGCATGCTGCACTGGTTTATATCCCAGCCATTATGCTCCCAAAATGAGGTCTGACTCATTCCAAGACGGGGAAAATAGCACCAATGAATGGTGTTATAATTAACTTAAGAAATATTGATGAACATTTTTTTTTTTTTTTTTTAAAAAGGCATTAAATTATCTTGTTCTTTTTTTCTTTTTTTTTTTGAAAAATTTAATTCAACTCACACACTCCATGAGAGTTTTGAACCTGTGACTTTGATATCCCCCTTCTTTGGTTATTAAAAATTTATATTGCAATGGTGCAACCGTATCTCTTATTTCAGAAGCCTAAGTGAGCAACTTAGGTTTGTCATTCTTTTTACTAATATTGTCGTATCATTGATGAATCTAAGATAATTGAAAATAATCCCAAAATGATAATTATTAAGGAGTAGTTTGCTTCTCGTGTTGATTATTCAATAAGCTACATCTTTTTGAAGAGAACTATTTGACTTACTAAAAAAAAAAAAAAAAATCCCAAAATGGTGTCTTCATTCAAAAATTAAATGACTGTTCTATCTTTTGAAGTGAGATCTTCCTGAGGGTATTATCTCTTCAGGGTCATATGAGAATACCCACTGGAATCCAAAATAGCAGGGAATCCACTTTAAAATATTGTGCCCCTTGTGGGATGAAGAAATGGACTGCACCTATTCACATGCTTCTTCATGGGCATCAAACTCCCATCTATACATGTAGAACATTTTTGGATACCAAATATACTAAGGGGCTAAATTTAACTGCAATTGAGCTTTTGAAATTAAACATTTGGGTACTACTAGTCTGTTTACATCTCTTAAGTAATATTCCCTGGGCTTACTGGAATTATGTAGGCATGTACTGCTACTTAGACTTCTAGCTCGGTAACACAAAACACTGTCCTTGCCATGTATTTGCTCCTCTGATTATGAGGATCAATGTAGACATGTTAAATCTCATGTCTCTGACATTAATTTATTATATATTTCCAGATTTCCCAACAACAGAGACCAATGCATGGATATGGGTTGATGTCAAGTTCCTTTGGTGGACGCTACCCACACAGTAGTTCTAATCAGAGCTCTACCTTTGGTGGTGCTTCAATTTCTTATCCTGTTGTTAATGACCGGAATCGTCTCACTCTTGACAAGGGCAGAAGAAGGGAAAGGGACCGGGATTCAATTTCCCTTTTTAATGATTCACAGGATATCTTCAATGACCGTAATCGTGGTCCAAGGGCTTCAAAGCTGAGGAGCAAGAGTGGCACTGAACAGGGCTCTTCATCTTTTAGCAAATATGTTATATCTACTCTTGGAATTCGTCTTGATTCATACAACCGGCTGGATTTTGTCACAGATTATGAGAATGCAAAATTCTTCATCATCAAATCCTTCAGTGAGGACAATGTTCATAAAAGTATTAAATACAATGTTTGGGCCAGCACACCACATGGAAACAAGAAACTAGATGCTGCTTATCATGAAGCAAAGGAGATTAAAGGCTACTGTCCAGTATTCCTATTGTTTTCAGTATGTTACTTTAACAACCTTACCTATCCAAAAAAAAATGTTGCTTTAATAAACTAAAACTCTTTTTCTACCTTCTTTTATTTTTTATTTTAATTTTTAAGTTCATATATTTTGCTTTTTAGAGCGATGTTTGTTTGACATTTTGCATTTATGAAACTATTGAATGAGTCTTCATTTGGTCTATAACATGACTTTGCTATGACGTAGCCAGGAGAGAGTTTGAGGAAAAGCAATATTAAATACAAAGTCAAGAATTGTGGCCTAGTTTTGCTGTAATATCTTCTTGGCACCTTCATAGGTTAGAAAGTTGGATATTGAAATGTGAAACAAAAGTAAATTGCTGTGAAAGAGAACTTCATCACAATTTGTGTTCTAAATAATTTTGGTAATGCAAGAAGAAATACCAGATATGATTTTGTCATTATCTACAAATTTGATGATATGGCTCATAAGTCTTATTTTATGTACTCTCTATCTCTCTCTCTCTCTCTCTCTCTTCTTGGCTATCAAGAGTCCTACTCTTTCTTAAAAAAAGGTTATTTAGGAGTCCTCGTCTTTCTAGGAAAGGGTTTCGCAATTGCAATACCCTATTTAAAGGCTTTTATGTAGTCTATAATATAGATAGTGAGATTGAATTTAATAAAATTCCAATGGCTTATATGAAGCTTCGAGGGTGTGTTTGTTGAGGGTTTATCTTTCTTTGTTTCTTCAAATTTACCATCTATGGTTTCATACTCTCTGTGTTGAATTAATTTCAAACTTGCAATTCTTTTTGGAAATTTGTTTTGCTTTACTATTTCCTTCTACTATAATGCCTGGGTAAGCAGTATTAGTAATTCATGGCAATGTATCAAGTAAATAACTTATTTCACTTTTGTTTTTTTGGAACTGATAAATATTATCAAGTTAATTTAAGCCATTATTTCAGTCACTGCAGATTTTCTGCCACTATGTCTGAACTTGTCCTTTTGCCTTTATTTAATCAGTCATCATAGATTCTTTTGGTTAAAATTTTTCAGGTTAATGCTAGCGGACAATTTTGTGGGGTAGCTGAAATGGTTGGACCTGTAGATTTTGAAAAGGATGCAGATTACTGGCAGCAAGATAGATGGAGTGGACAGTTTTCAGTTCGGTGGCACATCATCAAAGATGTTCCCAATATTCGTTTCCGTCACATTCTACTTGAAAGCAATGATAACAAGCCTGTTACTCACAGCCGAGATTCTCAGGAGGTAGCAGTTAATTTTATATATATATATATATATATATGTATGTATGTATGTATATGTTCAGATATGCCTAAACATTGTTTAACTGAATGCCAATTGCCACATCTCCTGAGGAACACCATGCCTTCGTTGATGTTTCTTACTATAGTGCAGTTCTGTTTCTTGAATAAAATATCAAGTTTTCCATCTTTTAATGGATTTGTTACCTCAGGCCCTGGTCTGAGGAAAGGGCAAATCACAATTTCCAATCGTGATCCTAAGTGCTCTCACATTTACCTAGTGGAAATGTAGAAATCTAAGATTGAAGGGCATTATAGCATATTGTTACCTATCAAAAATAAAAAGGGCATTATAGTATATTGTGGGATGGAGGATAGTTGAATCGGTTACCGTGCTAGATTCTAAGAGCATACTTTTTTTTTTTTTTTTCTTATTTTGGATATATATATATATATATATTCATTTCTATAGTATCCCTAGCTGTCCACTTACATGTGTCCTCACAAATCACAAAGTTAAAGTTGGTCTTGTGTTTAACTGTTAATTCCTCACTTGCAAGTCACTCTAAAGAGTGAATATATATTTGTGTTCACTTGGCCTAATTATGGGTCTTAACTACTTTTGATGCTTATTTTATATGACATTAATTTTTTTCAAGTGGCCCTTTTCCTTTCCAATACTTTCACTATTCTTTTATAGTAATTCAACTGGTGTCAAACTTTAATCTCTATATTCCCAACAAATTCAATATTGAATTTTTCCATCTGGAGTAAACCTTTGATTCAGTTGTTAAATAATAAAGTCACATCTGCCTAATATTTCCTCTATTGACACTGAAATATTTGCAGGTGGCACTGAAAGAGGGTATTGAGATGTTGAAAATTTTCAAGGATTATGATACACGAACATCCATCCTAGATGATTTTGAATTTTATGATGAGCGGGAGAGAGTCTTGAGGGAAAGGAAGGCCAGACAGATAGCTTCTTCAACAGCAGATGTTTCTGATTCACCTGCTGATGAGTCTGTTAATCAAATGTCTGATAGTTTTGCTCAAGCCCTCAAATTGGATGAGAGGAACAACAAAGAAGTTCCTGCAACTGAACAAGGTGGTAGCTCAAGATCAGATGCTCCACTTTCACTTTCCCATGATTCCGTGAATCAAACGTCTAATAGCTTGTCTGATAGCTTTAATTGAGTTGTGCGGTTGGAAGAGAGTAACAATGAAGTATTAGCATCTGAGAAAGGTGGTGGACACAAAAATTGAGTCAGTCAAAGATGGTAACAGTTGGTTTGAGTGCTAGCAGCATTTAGTTGGTGTGGCCAGAATCTTTGTCCTACACTCCTTGTACCTTTGGGATTTTATGAAATTTTGGCGCACTGACAATATTTGAGATCAAATTTCAGGTATCTCAAACAGTGAAGCTGCAAACTGACCTTTTTTTTTTGTTTTGTTTTTTGAGTCAATTGTTCAGAGAAGTTAGGAGGTAATCCAGGCATGCTCAGTTGGGAGGAAGGCTGTTTGATATCTGATGCCTTATTTTCCTTTGAGTTTTCTCACAATTGTTTCCTCTTAAGGTAGATGGGTATTGGTGTTGTGGAATTAGTTGAATGGTTGATGTTGTTGGAGCAGCTTCTGTATACTACGGCTGATGCCTTGTGGCTGTAACTTTACATTCTCTTACTAGTTAATTGTGGGCTGCTGTGGGTACTGGAAGGACAGTGAACCCCCTTTTTAGGTAGGCAATTTAATAAAGGATTTCAGCAAAATGAAATTTTATAGAAATACGATAAGGAATTGCCTTGATTGTTCTTTTGTGAATGCGAGTATCTGTATGATAGGTGCTCTGTTTCTTCTAAATTATGCTACTAGACCATTTGCTATATTTTGGCAATGACCAGCTAAGACTCATGCAGATAAGTTACCATTGCAGCAACGTCTACAACTTTGCAGAAAGAAAATGGGTTTAATCTTAGCAATGACGTGTGAGTTGGGATCCATTTTGAGGAACATTGTTGAGCTTCGCGTTTGTAATTCTTGTGGCATGGTTAATTGTGCATCTTTTGTTGTTGTCTAGTTAATGTTTTCTGTTTAGTATTTCTTCTGCAGTTAGTTTTATATTTATTTATTTCTGTGTTTTTTGGAAAGCGTAGTGTTTTTAAATTGAACTGCATTGAGTCACATGGCTGAAAAACTATAATGTTGAAAAATCTTTTGGTTTTAGAACACTTGCTCGTTTCTCTGTATCTTTAGACCTGATTGCTGATTCACTTAAAATCATCTAATATATGTTTTGTGATTCAATATATTTGTCCCTTACCAGTTTGGTGCTTGCTTTCATGATTCTTTGTATGGATTTCAACCTTGCATACGAATAACTTTGGCAATTGTAATGACCGCTTTTCAAAGGTTTTAACCGCTGAAGCTGGTGTATCTACATGTCGTTTGCCCTCATGCTTTGATGCTTTCTAGTTTGTACATCTTACTCATGTTTGTTTTAGTTACAGTGGGAGAGAGGAGATTTGAATCTTGGATGTTTACGTTGAAAATACCATAAAGTGTTATAAGATAATGCCTCTTGGCATACATCTTATTCAGTTACTCTTGAATTTTTGAGAGTTTGTTCTTGAAAAGCAAGGCTGCAGAGCTTGATACAAAAGTGGGCTTGATTCATATGTAGGAAGAGACAGGTTGTCATGTAAGAATGTTGACTCATGAGATCTGAAACAACATTTTTGCTATACTGAACCACTTTTGTTGAACTAGCTAGAATGGTACTTGGAAGTGTTCTGTGCCTTGCGGATGCCAGCATGCACTAAATTATAGAACTAGGGCTTTAACTCACCTACACTCACTGTCAGCACTCAGCAGAACTTCAAGCGGATTTGCTGTGTCCATTCATGTTGCTGCGATCAATTAACTGATTAAGTTTCAATAACTACTATGCAGTAAAATTAATAACCAAATAGAAGAAATTGTAAGAAGGGGTTGATAGCAAACAAGTGATTTGACAAAAACGTATCTACTCTTTAAGTGATATAAGTATATCGAATATGTTAATGGGTGTTGGATTGCACTCGTTAAGGAGGAATTGAGCGGATCCTATTACATTGAGAAGTAGCAAAAGTTAATAAAAGAATACCCATAAGTTTTGTTTGGATTGCGTCTGCGTCTTCACGCAAGCGTTTTTTTTTTCAGTGCTTGGTGCACTGTTCATGGGACATGATGAACGGTGCATTTAGGCATATGAACAGTAATTTTAAAAGTGAACAGTAACCGAAAAATGATTTTTATTATTTTCAGTAAAATAAGCAATATCTAAACGCACACTTAACTAAATGTTGTAAATTCCTAAAAAAACTGATCGATTACAATAAAAAAATTCAACATTAACTAATGCATTTCGACACTTGTTAACTAGATCTAAGTATACAGGGACCACAGTCACTATTCAAAAAGTTGGTTGAGTGGACATGTTCTTAGGGTACTCACTCCATTGCCATAGAAGTGTGGTTTGTCTCGTAGCACTTAATGCTAGGAAGTAGGGCTAGTGAGGGCAATTAATGTTGATGTGATAGATTGGGAAACTTCTTTCGGATTAAGATTTGATACAATAGCTACCACCTCACATGAGATGTAAAAATTGATAAATGTAGTTTTTTTCTTAATTTTTTTTTACCATACTAGCTTTTATATCCCACATAGAAATCATAGTTGCATGGTGGAATAGCTAGCCTATTGCACCAATGTAAATCCATTTCTTTCATATGCTTCCCTAGAAAGTTGTATAAAATAAATAAATAAATAAAACCTTTGCTATTTGGCCATCGTAACTGTTTAAACGTATCTTTTGTTAGTGGATTTATTACCTGCTCGAGTTAATGGGCTCTTTGTGGGCCAATGGCAACCCCTTTCTGGGCCATCGTGATTCATCCCCTACAAATGTCCCTAACTCCTGAGTAATGGAAACCATTATTGCTGGTCAGTTTGGCTCAACGAGATCAATGCCAATTAGTATGATTGCAAGTGTCAATTATGGAATGAAAGTGTGAACTGTCTATGTGAAGATGATGCCAGTTGCAACAAGAAGTTACAGGATTTGGATTTTTTTATAAGATGTTTTGTTATGATCTCCATTGATTGGTAAATTACACACTCTAATAAGATTTGAATTCACAACTCAACCTCCACTCATTGTTTTAGAAAAAGGAAATGTCATTTTAGTTATTAGAGCTCAATAACTTACTGTTGTGACTTGTGATTCCCTACTGTATAAGTCTATACAGGTTTAAAATTTTCTACATATTAGAAGTCCACTAATTCTTGACAAGAGAGCAAAATTTTAGTAAATTTCTTAAAATTTCAAACCCTCATTTCACAAGAAAGACAACAAGACCCTGATAGAAATCCTAAAGGGTAGGACCCTTTTTAGCACCCAGCTTTCATATATTTAGCTCGTAATATCATTACTTATGGTGTCAACTTATGGGAAATCTCATTTTACAACATTGCTAATCATAAGGGTCAATCTTTTGTTACAATGGTAAAAGTCTCAAGACTAAAATGAGAATGAGCAACTGCAGGCCGCAGCAGCTCATGTCTCGAGAGCAGTTCATGGTAAAATGCGGAATAGAAATCATAGCCAAGCCACCCTTCCCAGGTCCCCACCTAAATGATAACAATGGGTAAAAACAAAAGACTATCATGCATATCACATTAAAGAAGACATTTATAGAGTAAAAATTAGGAAGGTTCAATGCAGATGACTTTAAAGAAGACCTTTTATAGAGTAAAAATAAGGAAGATTCAATGCAGCAAGTGGATGAAATTGACATCTTGGCTTACCATATCACCTAATGTTGAATTGACCCAAACCAATGTTTAATTGACTTGATAGATCATAACATGGCAAGCAATATTTATATGGAAACAAAAATTTTTATCTAGTGCCACCAATGTTCCCGGATTCCCTCCCATTCCCTCTTATGCCAGATGTGTGACATGTAGCATTTATATTATTATTATTATTAAATGCCACGTCTTACATCTAAATAAATACGAGCCGCGAACTTGCGCATTGCGCGTGATAATTATTTTTATGATGGTTTTATTAATTTTTTTTTTTTTACAATTTAAACTAATCTAATAATGAGTAATGCATTTCGTAATTATATTTTTATTTATTATAGGAACAATCATAAATGTAATATAGGAACAATCCAAAACACCAAAAAACGTAAACTAAAAAAAATTAATAAAACTTAACAATGATTAATTGAACCAATATTAGGATAAAATTTTGTTTTTGATAATCTATTAAGGTTATTTTCTTTGTAGAAATTATAATTTCGGCCGCCCAAAACATATTATCAAATAAAAAATTATTAGCAAAATCTAAGAATTAAATTTCTATACATGCATTTTTATAAAATAATAATAATAATAATAATAATAATAATAATAATAATAATAAAATTGCAAAAGTTAAAATTTGTCACCTATCCGATTATTTTCTTTTGGCTAACCTTTGCTTTTTTTTTAAAATAAATGACATTATAGAGTACTTTTCATACAGCTATTAAGAGTACTTTGTTCACCACAAAGGATTAGAAAATAAACAAAAATTAGTAAAGTCTCATAGTTTAACGTCTAAATTGAGCACTATAAAAAATATGCTATGTAACAGAATAAATATTAAATTATCCAAATCATGCTATGTAATATAATAATATTATATTTTTATATGCTATATTTAATTCTTTAGAACGCAATAGGATAACATTTAACAATCAAAGAGAATAAAAAAAAAAAAAAAAAAACAACAACAACAAATTTAAAAAACTAAACTAAATCACAATTTAAAAAACAAAACTAAATTGCATTAACCCAAAATAGAGTTTTAAAGAATATAAAAAATTATTAACCTAAAGTAGAGATGCAAGAAAAATAAAAAAATCCACCAAAAAATTTAGAGAGAGGGGGGGGAGGGAACCTTTTTTTTTTTTTTTGTGAGGGAAAATTATGCATAGAATAGAAGAGATAGTGATAAATTTATAGTAAGAGAGTATGAATAAGAAGAGACAAAAATAAAGGAAGATGAAGGGAAAGAGGAAGAATGATATAAATGTAGAGGATAATGGGGAGATGAAAAAGTAAGAGAGGAAGAAAGATTGAAGTAGTGGGGAGATGAAATGGTAAGGGAGAAAGAAAGGTTGGAGAAGTGTAAATATTAAAAAAATAAATGTTAAAAACAATTATAAGAAAATTGAAAAAAAAAAAAACTAAAGCTTGAAAGGCTTCAATGTTTTTTTTTTTTCCCCTTTAAGCTGAAAAGGCTCACACAAAACCCTAAAACTGAATTGAAAAGGCTTTGGATTGGGCTTGATAGTGGAACTAAATAAATAAGAGGTGGATTGAATTAATTATACAGATTTATTATAGGGTGATAGTGGAAGTAAATAAATACATACTGGGCTGGATTTATTACAGGGTAATAGTAGAAGTAAATAAATAAGTAGTGAGCTGCATTTATAGGGCAGAAAATTGTAAAAACTATTTTAAAATTGCAGAAAAAATTATATTTAAAAAAAGAAAAGAAAAAAAAGAATGACGTGGCAGCTGATGTGACTCAACGTGAGAGTAGCAACATTAAATGCTATACTTCAGCTTTTAGTAATATATAGATTAAGCTGAAAAGACTTACACAAAACCCTAAAATTGAACTGAAAAGGTTTTGGATTGAGCTTGATAGTGGAACTAAATAAATAAGAGGTGGATTGGATTAATTATACATATTTATTATAGGGTGATAGTGGAAGTAAATAAATAAATATTGGGCTGGATTTATTATAGGATAATAGTGGAAGTGAATAAATAAGTAGTGGGCTGCATTGATAGGGCTGAAAATTGTAAAATCTATTTTAAAATTATAGAAAAAATTATATTTTAAAAAAGAAAAGAAAAAAAAGAATGACGTGGCAGCTGATATGGCGCAACGTGAGAGCAGCAGCATTAAACGCTATGCTTCAGTTTTTAGTGATATATAGATATAGATTAAGCTAAAAATGCTCACACAAAACCCTAAAATTGAACTGAAAAGGTTTTGGATTGGGCTTGATAGTGGAACTAAATAAATAAGAGGTGGATTGGATTAATTATATAGATTTATTATAGGGTAATAGTGGAAGTAAATAAATAAATACTGGGCTGGATTTATTATAGGGTAATAGTGAAAGTAAATAAATAAGTAGTGGGCTGCATTTATAGGGCTGAAATTGTAAAAACCATTTTAAAATTGTAGGAAAAATTATATTTTAAAAAAGAAAAGGAAAAAAAAAAGAATGACGTGGCAACTGATGTGGCGCAACGTGAGAGCAGCAGTATTAAACACTATGCTTTAGCTTTTAGGAATATTATAGGGTGATAGTGGAAGTAAATAAATAAATACTGAGCTGGATTTATTATAGGGTAATGTGAAAGTAAATAAATAAGTAGTGGGCTACATTTATAGGGTTGAAAATTGTAAAAACCATTTTAAAATTGTAGGAAAAATTATATTTTAAAAAAGAAAAAAAAAAAAGAATGACGTGGCAGCTGATGTAGCGCAACGTGAGAGCAGCGATATTAAACACTATGCTTCAGCTTTTAGGAATATATAGATTGGATATTACTAAAAGTTGAAGCGTAGCATTTACTGTACTACGCTCATGTTAAGCCACGTCAATAGCTATGTTATTTTCATCATCTTTTTTGTATTTCTCTAACAATTTTAAAATAGTTATTATTAAATTTAAAATATTAATAATATAAAATAAATCTCAGCTCTATCTCCACCATAAAACTCACTTATTATTAATTTAATTCCATTATAAAGCCCAAACCCAAAGCCTTTTCAACTTAAACCCCATGTGGAACCCTTTGTTTTCACTGTTACAAACTTTCTGTTTTTCCTTTCCTTTTGTTGCATGAACGATTTCAGCTATTTCAAAATTACTAGTCGCTAACCCGTGCGATGCACGGAAAAGCTGTTGATAATGACATGTCAATCAATTGACACAGCTTCCCTAACATTAAAAAAAAAAAAAAAAAAAAAAAAAAGAGCCGATATCAAGGTATAAACTATATACCAGAGCAATAAAATCTATCACATACGATGAGATATTATGGTAACCAAATGCTTGAGATCATAATTTAGAAAATATAAGAATACTCCAATACAATTAATTACACATAAATTAAATTCCAAATATAATCACTCCAATTTCATCTCCCTCCCTCTCTCCCTCTCTCCCTCCCTCAACCCCATCATTCCATACTCATTCAAATATAGTTCATACATTACATTAATCATTCTTGATGTCTAAGATGTATCTAAATTCTAACATTGCCAGTAAATAAAAATGCTACATCTCAATGGGATTGAAAAGGCAACACAATGCCAATTTACACAATTATTGAAATCATCACTTTCCACTATAGAGAGAGGGAGGGAGAGAGAGAGAAGTGGTTGTTGCGTTGCATCTCTTAAGAAGATTTTGCCTGAACATTTTTCCTTCTGATAAGTAATCAACCTGGAACAAAAAAGATGTACCACTTTTCAAAGTATGCACATTTGGGAGATTAAAGATAAAGAAAAATGAGAAAATGAGAATCTACCAATTAGGAACAGCTACCACATCAAATTCAGACCCAAATCCCACTGATGTAAAGTTGTTTTGTTTCATCAAGCTAATTTCTTCATTATCAACTGCTTTCGTTACATATTAGCTATTGGAATTGAACATCAATTCTCTAGTATCACGTTCTTATTTTTTAATTTCATTTATTTCCTGGCTTCCATTAAATATTCAATGCATTCATTATATTTAAAAAACTTGAAGTTTAGATATTGTTTTTCAGTTCCTCTTGATTTTAAAGACACAACTATTGAATCTCAACAACATACCAATGCAAATATTAGTTACTTAAAATTCAAAATAAATTATTTATACATGATAAGTTACAATTCAAACAATTTTGAACACTACAATATTTAGAACCAAATATCAAATAACTAAATATTTCACATGGGTCCCATCATTCACTATGTGAGTTGAAAAAAAAAAAAAAAAAAACCACATTAACAATGTTTCCACAAGTTCATCCTATTAACTATTACCTAATTGGGAAAACAGTAGGAGGGGGGGGGGGTCATCAACCTCAAATGTGCCATTTACAGCATCTCCATATTGTCCAATATATTGGGCACAGCAATTTTACACACCAATACACTGCATTGCTGCCCATTCTTTTCATATATATAATATATCCCAAACCAAAGTCAAATCCCAGCATCACAAAAAACGCAGATATATATTTTCAACCCATAAACAGGGCAAAACCCAAGTGGAATAGTGGGAAAAATAAGAGCATGATCTAATAAGAGTAGTACATAATGCATGGAGAGTGAAAGAATAAAATCCGTTTCTCTTTCTGCTCACTGAAGTTTGTCAATAATGCTGTCATTCACTGAAGGGATCTCATTTTCTTTTTAATCTCTCCCCTTTCACTATTTACCCTTTTTTTTTTGAGAACCATGAGAAAGGTTGTGACAACTTATCTTATTTTGTAATAGAGAGTCCAAAAGTGCTATGATATTACTGCCAAGATGCTTTCACAATTTTGATAGCTGTGGACATAAACAAAAAAGGCTAGATATACCCAAAATCAACCTCAATTCAAGATGTCAATATACAAATTTTACATATAAACCACACATAATCAAAGCCATACTTCTAACAACAAAATATACCAAAGAAGAAAATGTTACAGAAAATTAAATTATATCTATGAGAAGAAACATATATATACACTGCATTGCTGCCCATTCTTTTCATATCTATAATATATCCCAAACCAAAGTCAAATCCCAGCATCACAAAAAACGCAGATATATATTTTCAAATCATTTGGAAAAAATTGGTATCTTTTCAGGTGTGGAGATTTTTGATTACTTTTGCTGATGTTCTCAAGTTATGGCCGTTTACTCTTGATGAGTTTGTTCAAGCTTTTCATGACTATGTGAGTCATTCATAGGTCTTTGCTTTCAAATTTCCCACTCATTAAATGTTGTGCAATTGCTTTTTGGTTGGTATTCATACCATTTTTATCCCAGGATTCAAGGTTGTTGGGCGAGATACATGTTGCTCTTCTTAAGTTGATAATAAAAGATATAGAAGATGTTGCTAGGACACCATCTACAGGATTAGTAGTTAATCAAAATAGTGCTGCTAATCCTGGAGGTGGACATCCACAGACTGTTAAAGGGGTAACCTTTGCTTTATGCACACTTGAATTAGTTTATTTGGTTGCCATACTACTTTTCTCTGTTTGTTGCAGAATCATTTTTGATTTCATTTCTGTATTAGGCTTATGCATGGGGCTTTGACATACGCAACTGGCAGCAGCACTTAAATCCATTGACGTGGCCTGAAATATTTTGGCAATTGGCCCTATTTGCAGGATTCCGACCACAGTTGAAGAAAAGGAGTATCAGATGGTCATACTCACATGAGAATGATGAGGTTACTGCTTTTCTATACTCTGCTTTTGGCATTTATACCCTTATGCATTGCATAAAACTGTTGTTCTGTATTAGCAGTATACTTTGATGAATTACAAACCTTGCTTTAGGACATAGTATACCTTAGTGTATTTGTGTGAATATATAAAATAAAAAAAATGAAGGAAAAGAAAAGAATCAGTGCTATATGTGCTTTCTATTTCCCATTATGTTTTAGTCATAAACATTGGTATATTTTTATTATGCTCTGTAAATACAGAAAATGAAATAAAGCTTAGAGGTGTCCACTGCAATATAATCTAAAGTTCTAAAGTTAACTGGAGTTAATCTATCCACTGCAATATAAAAATAGCTCATGGAGTTAATTTTTTAGTGGAACCTCCCTTCGATTGATCATGCCAAATCAATTGATTTTTCCAACCCCCTCTAAAAAATTGATTTATTAGCTTTGTTGTATTGCATTCTTGTGGCTCAGTGGCATTGCTATCAAACAAAAAAGGCTAGATATACCCAAAATCAACCTCAATTCAAGACGTCAATATACAAATTTTACATATAAACCACACATAATCAAAGCCATACTTCTAACAACAAAATCTACCAAAGAAGAAAATGTTACAAAAAATTAAATTATATCTATGAAAAGAAACATATATATACAGCAACCAAATATTAAAAACCTGCCCCATATCTGTAAAGAAAAAGGGAAAAAAAAAAAAAAGAAAGACATAATTCAGTGAACAATGTAATGAATAACTAACCTCAACGTACTCCACACCAATTTCGCTAAGATTATCAGGAAGCAAGCTGATAACTCCACCTCACTCAGTTTCCACTAAACAGAAAAAATCCATTGCACCATATTGAAAGACCATAATTATTACTTACAAATAGAAAAAAAAAAATCTAAATTTGTGAACAGAACACTACAACATATAGCATTATGCTAAAACACCAAGGAGTTCTTCTACGTCCACAACAAAATTTTATAACATTTTCACAACAAATTTAGGTGTCAACCCATCATTCAAAGTCAAACAAAATCATTCAAAAACCAAAAGAACGAAAAGGAACGATGTTGCGAGATTCATGTCAAGTCTATTTCTTCAAAACCTTTAACCGTTAATTGATCCTTTAAAAACAAATCAAATGACTGTGCTTGGATTCTTTACTTTCTTTCTTTTTTATTTTTATTCAAATGACTCTATGTTTGGCTTAAACATTTTTATTTTTTTTATTCAAATTCAAACTACTATGTGTGAAAATTTGACTGCTTGTAGTCAGGTTGCCAAAGTTAAGCGTTTTGGACTTTATAAGATTTAAGTATTGTTTTACTGCTATTTGGCTCTACCTAAATGATTTGTTGAGGGATTTTTTTTTTTTTAGTTTTAACATGGCAACGCATTAGAAAAATATAGGACATATTATAATTATTTATAGAAAATAATGTTGAGCGGCTGAGGTAGTTTTGAACTTTTGTTTCATTGTTTGAGTGTCATTTTTTAAACTTCAAAACAATAATTAGTTTTGTATTTAGAAGAATGCTTGACAAAAAACATAACACTACAATATACTATGATATTAAAACTCCAAGCATAAAAGCAGATTTAAACACAATGTAAAGAAAAAAAAGAAGACATATAATTCAGTATGAACATTGTAATGAATAACTAACCTCAACGTACTCCACACCAATTTCGCTAAGATTATTAGGAAGCAAGCTGATAACTCCACCTCGCTCAGTTTCCACTAAACAAATTCAAACCCGTAACTCAGTTTCAAAAAAACAATTCAAATTGACCAATAGCTCAGTTTCCACACAAAAACATATATTCAAATTGATTATCTAAGTGTGTGCACAAAAACTACAATTCAATCAACTCTAGAATACAAAATAGGCTGGGGTAAAAAATAAATCATAGCTCAGTTTCCACACAAAAACAATTCAAATTGACCAATAGCTCAGTTTCCAGACACAGAAACATATAAGTAAAATTCAAAAAAAAGTTAACAAATCCACACTAAAAATAGGCTGGGGTTATCACAGAGGCAAAGAAATACCATACCTTTAACTCTGATTTGAATGGAGGAAAAGAATGAAGAGAAAGGCAATAGCAATAAACCTAGAAATTGAGCAGCCGTGAAAAAAAAAAAAAAAAAAAAAAACCATCGTGAAGGGTTTATATATATAGTTATAGAGTTCGGATTCAGAAAAAAAAAAAAAAAAATATATATATATTATAGGTTTATATGATAATACCTTTGGGCCGGTCTCGACGGGCTGGGTCGGTTGTATTGCCGACCGACATACAACCGACCCAGCCCATTGCAAATGGGGCTGTGCTGGGCTGGATGAGACCCACGGCAAATGGGGCTCCGTTTCTGGTCTGAGGAAGAGTGGAAGCTGAGCGAAGTGGATATGGGTGAGGTCGATGGTCTTAGGCAAATCGGTGGTCTAAGGAAGGAGATATCGGATGCGATGGTGGGTATGGTGGCTACGATGCCGTCGTCGGTGGTCTGATGAAGGAGATCGATGGTGTTAGGCAGATCGGTGGTCTGAGGAAGGAGATATCAGATGAGATGGGAAAGACAGAGGATTGGGAAAGCCAGAGCATCGTGAAAGGGAATGGGAAAGGACGTTGCGATGCCGTCGTCGGTGTTCTCAAGAAGGTAGATGATTGATGGTTGATGGTGGGAAAGGGAATGGGAAAGAGCATCGTGAAAAGCATCGTGAAAGGGAATGGGGAATTTTTTTTTTTTTTTTTTAATACTGAGCTGTTTGTTTTTTCATTTTTTTTGGTTTTGGTATTTTATTTTTTTGTTTTATTATTATTTTTTTTAATACTGTGCTGACGTGGAAATTTGTGGAAACTTCAAAAGCTTCGGTTTTATATATATATATATATATATAGATTAATAAATTATTTATATATTGATACAACTTATGCATGGTTTGTGTTTGGACGACTCTCTTTCTATTTCTTCTTTCAATATTCAATGCTTGCGCTGTCATCTTGCAAGTAAACTTTTGTCATATTGATTGCTGTTCTCTTTATTCAAGAGCCTATCAAGGTAACACCAGTCAAGAAAATGAATCAACTTGTGGTCATATTTACTTCTCGCCTTCTTTATTCTGTTTTAAAGAACAGAAGAGCAAGGTTGTGGCTGTATGGCACAGGTTTGTCAAGATAAAAGTGACGACTATTTATTGAATAGGTTACATGTTCAATATAAAATTTACTGCTCTGATATGCAAAAGATATAGAACTATTCAGTTGCTCCACAATTGTTATTTTACCATTGATGAAAGTAATGGGCACATGTTAATTTATTTGCTACCCTCATTATTTGCTGATTATTTAGATACATGGAATATGTGATTGCTAATGAAAACCCTATAATATTGATTAAGACATGGATAGGTTGGTGGATCAAAATTATGCGGCACAAATCAATTCAAATCAAAACATCTCAATAATACCACTGCGCATCCTTGGTGCAGTGGTTACTCCATAAGTATAAATGCTTGTGGGATGTAGGGGGAAAGGGCCGGGGTTCAAGTCTCCAAGAAGAAGTTTTACACACATATACACCTAGATTAGGTTAGAGTAGAAATTCTATCTTGTATAAAGAAAAAAAAAAAAAGACATCTCAATAATGATACACTTTATGGAGGAGAACATTAAACGTAAATTACAATTGAAATATATATTCAATACAATAAGATTTAAGCTTTAGGGTATATGAAAGGCTTCTATTTACAAAAAATAAAATAAAAAAAATAAAAAGAAAATAAAAATAATTGCTAATAACTTAAACAATCACTCATCCATCAAACAACCAAAACACTATAAATTACAATCCTAAACAACTTCAAAAAATACAAACTGTAAGGACTAAAATTGGATTGGACCCAAAATAGGATTAGGTTCTAACCCAAACAGCCCAAACAATAAATTTGTAGAGCATGGATAAAAGAACTAGATTTATTTCAGAAGAAAAACGATTAAATTTGGTAATTTAAGACTGTTATACAAAAGTAGGATGAGAAAATCTATCCTCGGAGTAACTTGAGGAGTTTTTATTATATTGTCTAGTTGAACCATAAGATTATACAATAGTTCGCAGTCTTGTTCTCAAATTACTTGATTTTTTCCGATCCCCTTTTTTAGTACATCTTTCCATGTCATATACTACAATCTTGGTATCATCCCTACCACACACGTGTAGGTTAAATTTGGGGAACCCCTTCCTATCCCATCTAACAACTCCTAGAACCATCAACTAGTAGTTATAAGACTGCTTGATCACTGTTCAGGCATTACTTCCACATTAATGCGGCCAGAGAGTTGGTTGAGAAACATTTAATGTGGAGGTAGCAGCTTTTGAAGATATTTGTTTGCCCTTTTCTTTTCTTACCCTTTGTCCAATGTCCAACCCTTAGTTATGATGTAACTTTGATGAAGGTCCATGATGATATGACACTCTTACTGACCTCAGACATTTGCCACCGAGATGGTTTTTCTCCTCGGACATTTGTTGGACTTATCTCTTATTATCTCTACTCTTCTCTTTATTCTGTTCCCCTTATAATTTCATATGAACATCCTCGGATGGTCCAATGTCCTCGGATTGGGCCATAAGCCCAATTAGTACAACCTTGACAGTACCTCCTAATTAAATGGCCCAAACACAAACCAAAAATATCATTAAAATACTCTCTACACAATTACGAAAATGAGCATACAACATGAATTACTTACAAAATTATTACTCAAAATATTTTCCAATGTTGAAAGACGAGGTACAAAAATTTAAATTCACAACTAAAAGCTAAAGCATAGTATTTAATGTTACTACGTTCATGTTGAGTTAAATCAACAGCCATGTCATTTTCATCATCTTTTTTTATATTTATCCAACAATTTTTAAATAGGTTTTATCAATTTTAAAACACTAATAAATATAAAATATATCCCAGCCCTATCTCCACCATAAAACCCACTTCTTATTATTTTAATTCCATCAAACCCTTTGTGAAACCTTTGTTTTCACAATTGCAAACCTTTTGTTTTTCCTTTCCGAACGGTTTCAACTATTTCAAAATTATTGATGAATTATTTATATATTGATACAACTTATGCATGGTTTATGTTTGGATGGCTCTCTTTCTGTTTCTTCTTTCAATATTCAATTCTTGCATTGTCATCTTGCAGGTGAAATTTTGTCATACTAATTGTTGTTCTCTTTATTCAAAAGCCTATTAAGGTAACACCAGTCAAGAAAATGAATCAACTTGTGATCATATTTACTTGTTGCTTTCTCTACACTGCTTTAAAGAACAGAAGAGCAAGGTTGTGGCTGTATGGCACAAGTTTGTTAAGATAAAAGTGATGGCTATTTATTGAATAGGATACGTGTTCAATCTAAATTTACTGCTCTATTATGCAAAAGATATAAAACTATTTGGTTGCTCCACGACTGTTATTTTACCATTAATGAAAGTAACGGACACATGTTAATTTATTTGCTACCCTCATCATTTGTTGATTATTTAGATACATGGAATATGTGATTGCTAATGAAAACCCTATAATATTGATTAAGACATGGCTAGGTTGATGAATCAAAATTATGCAACACCAATCAATTCAAATCAAGACATCTTAATAATGATACACTTTGATGATACTGAAAAAATCACCAATAGGTCACACAGCACTTGTGACTCAAAGTTGACCTGCACAACAAAATAATAGAAGACCTCAGAGAGCACCGGTGTGGTGCTGGCCAAATACCCTCCGACGGTCAAGTTAGAATTATTCTTACAACTCTAGAGTGCTAGAGAGGGTAAATTATGCCTACCTTAATTTACGAGGGTATTGAAGCTTTTATAGTTGTAGAAGGTCGGTTTTTCGTCCTTGGTGTAGAAGTCTTTTCCTTATAGAACTCTACTTGAATATTTCTGAACGTGGTAAGCAAGGTCTTTCCTTGTGGAGGAGATCTTCTTTTGGTGTGTGAATCTTCTAGAATCCCCCTTGTGCTAGGATTTCGATTTTGAGATTCTATGGTGATTCAGGCGCAAGCAACAAGGACTCTAGATCCTACTGTATCCACCAGCGATGGGTCTTAACGAGTCCTGGACCAGCTCCATATCGGCCCATGGAACCAGATCCATTAGGCCCATCACAATAGGCCCGTCAAGCTATATTTTATCCTCTTCAGTTGCCCCTTTCACCCCAAGGGTCCGTCATACAAGAACAAAAGGAACCATAGGGTGACGATCCTAAGTTAAGGGCATGACGGATAGTCTTTAAAGGGATGACGGGATGAAACCAAAAAGTTGATTAAAGCCAAAGATTTGATGTTACCACTATAACGGGATGACAGATTCATGCCAGATAAGGTGACAGTGCAAGCGAGGACACCGTCGACCACGCCAACTACTGACAGACTATATGAAAGTCATTAATGATAAATGACACGCGTCGTAATTTGATTGGGTTTTATCTCAGATCGAAGTGTCGCTTCGGCTTCCGTGCATCTCTCTTATAAATAATAGAGTCTTCTTTCTCATTTCTCCATTTTCAACTAAAATTCACTTGTCAAAGCGCACCTGTCATACCTGTCAGAGACCAACTCGTCTAGTTGCTTCGTTCGTCGGCGTCTTACTCCCTCTGTTCACTCACATGTTTGGTAAGTGCTCTCTTTCCATGGACCAATTTTGTTCTAATTCATCCCAATTCTACACATCCGTCATAAATATCTAGATCCGTCAGAGTCTTAGGTTTTTGTCGTTCCGTGTAGGAAATGTCTAGTGCGTCCAGTAATCAATCAGTTGTCCGTGACGGGCTGGATTACGAGGAAGTATATCCTTCCGGTCACAAAGACCAAGAGAGTCCAAGCGAGGATAGAAGTCCGTCTTCCACCTCCTCGTCCTCAACATATGAGGACACGGAGGTGGCTGAACAGGAAGAGGGTTTCGATGACGGTGAGGGACAGATTGTAAGAGCCGTCGTTGGTGCTGATGGGTTTAGGGAGTTCGTCATGCTACTAGAGTGGACGGTGAATAACTTTACGTCTATTATCAAAGAAAAGCAATTCAAAACATTTAGAGATAACTATCAAATTCTAGATGGCATTTCCATCTGTCTGCCATACAAGTCTGAGAAATGTTATTACAACAAAGTAGAGGGTGTCAGAGTGTACAAGTAAATGTTGAAGGCAGGACTTAAGTTTCCACTGAGTTCACTTCACCGTGAGCTCCTCCAATATTTGGGACTATCCATCAACCAAATCTCCCCCAACGCCTGGAGGGTCTTCATAGCAATGGATGTTCTGTACGGCGCAATGATCGACTATGCCAAGAGGCTGATGGTGAGGGAGCTCCTCCATTGCTACCGTCCAAATGAAATTGATAGGTCCAGGGGAATATTGAGCTTTATTCCTAGGAGTCTATTATTGAAGGTCATTTATGACACGCTGGACTCGAATAGGGATTGGAAGAGCTGTTACTTCTTCCTAGAGGGTGACGGTTGGATGTGTTGCCCAGGAGACACGGATTATATGCCCGTCTACCCGACTTGGGGCATATTACACCTGTCCAGGATGAACTCGTCCTAGTATATTTAGAATTTGTAACTGTTCATTTCTTAATGTTTTTTACCATTTTAACCGTTCTTCCCTTTTTGCAGTTAGACGACGCCCCCAAGTGGATATTAAGGAGTTTTCCTTCCTTGAAAAAATTTTCTCAAAGACCCAGTCGGAGGAAAGGACTTGGGCGAAACTGGTGTCACTTAAGACCATCCATTGGTATTGCGACGGACCAGAGCCAACGCCAGCAACTGTCAAGTACGAGGAACAGATTCGAAGACGTAAGTCCGTCGTCCTTACTCTGACACGTTCTTTATCTTTATTTTGATGGCTAACATAGTCCGTCCTCTTTTTTAGAAATGGACGATGCCAAGAGGAAAGCTTTGATCAGGTCTAAGGCTGCAAAGAAGAAAGATACAGGTGACGTAGCTCCCCTTGGGCGACGAGCCCAAGTAATCTGTCTACCAAAAGGAAACCGTAGCACAAAGGGGACCGTTAAGCCAAGAAGGCCAAAGTATCCTTGGAGCCCATCGTAGGGCTTATGGCTGAGGTTGTGAAGACGGCCACTCTAATCAAACATATGGTTGGCAAGGGCCTCATGAAGGGGCTGTCGAAGGATCAAGAGAAGCTACTCGTCCTCCTTTGTGAGGATTCCAAACATGCCCTGGAGCAGATTTCCTCCATTATGTCGACGGAGGATTATGAAGATCTAGGCAACCATTCGACGGAGGCCATGGGGGAGACAGGCCTTTTTGCAATCACCCAGGTAAGACTGCCCGTCTACTTTACCCCCGCTAATTATTTTTCTTTTTAGTCCACCCTCTTCATTTCATAACTATTATTATTATTATTTAGGCAATGGTTATGATGAAGGGGCTGATGGGATGGTGTCTCAGCCATGAGACGGCCCTGGATCGTGTACGGGCGAAAGCGGAGCAGACGGAGGACGAGCTTAACTAATTGCGAAATTGGAAACCCAAGATGGAGAAGAAGCTTGAACTTTCAGAGAAGGCTAGAAAGAGCCTTGAGCAGGTGACGGAGGAGGTGAAGAGGACCCTTGAAGATAAGGAAAAGGAGATACAAGACCTAAAGAATGAGGTCTGTCAGGCTAAGGACGTCGTAGTACGTGAGTATCGTGACTTCGATGCCCTGATTTCTGAGCTAGGAGACTCCTTCCTTCAGGGCTTCGATGATGCCATCCGTCAAGTGGAGCAAGCTTACCCAGACTTGGACGTTTCAAAAATCAAGGTTGAAGACCCCGCTCAGACCTCCGTCATGCTTGCAGCTTCAAAGGATACAGACGACCTCTTTGCTGATGACGATGTTATTGGCAATGGGGAGTCAACACAAGCAAAAATTGCACAAGTACAGCCTGACGCGGAGACAGTCCTTTAATCCGTCGTTAACGAGGACCAAGTTCAGTAGTTTTTTTTTTTTTTTTTAAATGTATTTGGAGAACAATTTTCACCCGTTGTGGATGATATGTAAACAATGCCTTTTAAGGGCTTAACTTTGTCTATTTTTGTTGTTTTTGTAGAAAGTATCCGTTCACTTTGTTTTACTTGCTGAGTATTTTAATTTTTGGATTTTGTATTTGTTGTTGTTGTTTTTGATCCGTCATGTTTTCAGATTTTTGCCTGTGCACTCGATCAGAAATTTTTTTGATGATCCATCATGTTTGTTGGCGTGTAGATTTATCTGTCCATTTTCTTTTTGATATGTTTATAGTTTTCATCATATATACTCCGTCTACTTTATGGAATTGTTTTATGCTCGTTTATTTTTGGGCTTTTAATTCTCATCCTCTCGAGATGATCCGTCCACTTTGTGGACTTGCTCTGGTTCGTCCATTTCGGACTTCAAAATTTCATCCTCTTGGGACGATTCGTCCACTTTATGGACTTGTTTCATCCGTCAATGTCTCATCCTCTTAGGATGATCCGTCCACTTTGTGGATTGTTTTGTATCTGTCCATTTTGGACTTAAAATTTTCATCCTCTTGGGATGATCCGTCCACTTTGTGGATTGTTTTGTATCTGTCCATTTTGGACTTAAAATTCTCATCTTCTTGGGATGATCCGTCCACTTTGTGGACTGTTTTGTACCCGTCCATTTTGGACTTTAATTCTCATCCTCTTGGGATGATCCGTCCACTTTGTGGACTGTTTTGTATCCATCCTTTTTGGACTTAAAACTCTCATCCTCTTGGGATGATCCGTCCACTTTGTGGACTGTTTTGTATTCGTCCATTTTGGACTTAAAATTCTCATCCTCTTGGGATGATCCATCTACTTTGTGTACTGTTTGGTATCCGTCCATTTTGGACTTAAAATTATCATCCTCTTGGGACGATCCGTCCACTTTGTGGACTTGTTTTGAATTTATCCATTTTGGACTTCATATTCTCATCCTCTTGGGATGATCCGTCTACTTTGTGGACTGTTTTGTAGCCGTCCATTTTGGACTCTAAATTATCATCCTCTTAGGATGATCCGTCCACTTTGTGGACTTGTTTTGAATTCAACCATTTTGGACTTCATATTCTCATCCTCTTGGGACGATCCGTCCACTTTGTGGACTGTTTTGTAGCCGTCCATTTTGGACTTTAAATTTTCATCCTCTTGGGATGATCCGTCCATTTTGTGGACTCTCTGTAACACATATCCATTCATAATTAAAAATCCATGTGGAAAATCAAAGCTGTATCTGAATATTCTTCTTAAAAGGAAATGTGTTTGTAGGGAAAAGTACCTGCCCCCTTGGGCTTAAAAAGGCACAAAAAGATTGTAGCAAAAATAGTTAAAGAAAAACTAATAATTGTATCTAAAGTTTAAATAAACTGGGCAATTGGGATCGTTGTTGTTCGCCGTATTACTACTACTGGTAGAACTTTCTCAAGTGCTCGGCGTTCCATGGATGTGGCAGCTTCTGTCCGTCTAACGTCTCCAAGTGGTAAGTGCCTTTCCTCTGCCACGACGTAACTCGGTAGGGTCTTTCCCAATTGGGGCCGAGCTTCCCTTAGGTAGGGTCTTTAGCGGCACCCATGACCTTCCTGAGTACGAGATCTCCAACTTGGAAGTCTCTGTGTCGGACCCAAGAGTTATAGTATTTGGACATGCGGTCCTGGTATCGAGCGAGCCTTTGTTCTGCCGCCGTCCTGATCTCGTTTACTAGGTCTAGCTATAGCCGCATTGCCTCGTCATTCTTGTTCTCGTTATGGTTGTGCACCCTATAGCTCATGAGCCCAACTTCGGCCGGGATGACCACTTCGCTCCCGTACGTAAGTCGGAATGGTGTCTCTCCTGTGGGTGTCCTTGCCGTCGTCCTATATGCCCAAAGTATGCTCGACAATTCTTTAGGCCATATACCCTTTGGCCCCTGGAGCCGAGTCTTGACAATCTTGATCAGGGATCGATTCGTGACTTCAACCTGGCCATTAGCCTGAGGATGGGCGGGGGAGGTGTAGTGGTTCTTTATTCCTAGCTGTGAGCAGAAATCCCGGAAGTAGTCGTTGTTGAACTGCCTCCTGTTATCTGAGACAAGGACTCTAGGAATACCAAACCTACATATGATGCACCTTCAGACAAAACTTCGTACGTTCTTCTTTGTAATGGTGGTCAAAGCTTTCGCTTCTACCCATTTTACAAAGTAGTCAATATCCACTACCAGGAACTTCAGCTGTCGTACCGCTGTAAAGAAAGGTCCCATAATGTCTAGTCCCCACTGAGCGAATGGCCATAGGGCCATCATCGAGGTCATTTCTTCGGTTGGTTGTCTGATAATATTGCTGAATCTTTGGCATTTGTCACAGGTTTTAACATAAGTCTCGGCATCCTTCTGCATGGTTGGCCAGTAATACCCAGCTCGCACAAGTTTGTGTACCAACAACCTCGACCCAGAATGGTTTCCGCAGATCCCCTCGTGTACCTCCCTCATGACGTAGTTTGCTTCTTCGGTACCCATGCATCTCAGATATGGACAAGAGAAGTCTCTTTTGTACAAGATTTCTTTTATCAAGACGAACCTTGCCGCCTGGACCTTCAGCTTTCTTGCTGTCTCCTTCCCGTCTGGTAAGAACCCATTTTTTAAGTACGAAACTATCGGTGTGGTCCAGGTGCTTTCAGAGCATATCTCCTGCATGTTGCCAGAATCTATTAGTGGAGAAAGCTGAATAAAAGAGAGCACATTACTAGGGGTTATCATATGCTCTGTCGAAGCGGTCTTGGCTAGACGGTCGACATGCTCATTTTCACCTCTGGGGATTTGGATGATTTTGGCCTCTAGGTCGTCAACTCTAGCCCTTACTTGATCAAGGTATCTCTTCATCCTTTCGCCCTTGCATTCATAGTCTCCATTCACTTGATTAGCAAAGACCTAAGAGTTGCAGTAAATGACTATGCTTGTGGCTCCTGCAGCTTTGGCGAGGTCGAGGCCTGCTACTAATGCTTTGTACTCTGCTTCATTGTTAGTGGTAAGGAAGTCGAGACGGACCATACATTCAACCCTATCTCCTTCGGGCGATAGCAGTATGATACTGGCCCTCCTGGCTCGTTTGTTGGATGATCCGTCAGTATATATGCTCTAATGAGGGGACTTTCCTGCCACCTTGTCTTCGTCATGAGTGAATTCTGCTATGAAGTAGGCTACGATCTGCCCTTTGATGGCGGTCTGTGGGCGGTACTTGATATCAAACTCGCTCAGTTCTATAGCCCACAACGTCAGTCGACCTGCAGCTTCAGGATTGCTCATCACCCGTCGCAAGGGCTTGTTGATCATGATGTTCACCGTATGGGCTTGAAAGTATGGCTTGAGCTTGTGAGCCGCCGTGACTAATGCAAAGGCAAGTTTCTCCATCGATGGGTATCTTTCTTCGGCATCGTGGAGCGCCTGGCTAGTGTAGTATACAGGCTTCTGCACCCTATCCTCTTCTCTGATCAAGGCCACGCTTATTGCAGCAGGGGAGACAACCAGGTAGAGAAAAAGCTCTTCACCTGGTTGCGAGGGACTCAGCAGCGGTGGGGAAGATAGATAAGCTTTCAACTCCTCGAATGCTTGCTGACACTCTGCCGTCCACTCGAAGGACTTCTTTAATGTGCGAAAGAAGGGCAAGCACTTGTCTGTGGCTCTCGACACAAATCTATTCAATGCCGCTATTTTGCCGTTGAGGCTTTGTACCTCCTTCACATTTCTCGGGGGAGCCATCTCCATTATGGCTTGGATCTTGTCCGAGTTAGCCTCAATCCCCCTTTGAGATACCATGAATCCTAGGAATTTTCCTGCCGTCACCCCAAAGGCGCACTTTCCCGGATTGAGCTTCATGTTGTAGGAGCGAAGTGTGTTGAATGTTTCTCTAAGGTCTTTATGGTGATCTTCCTCCCTTCTGCTCTTTACTAGCATGTCATCAACATAGACTTGGACATTTCTCCTGATTTGTTGTGCAAACATCTTGTTCATTAGCCTCTGGTACGTTGCACCCGCGTTTTTTAGGCCGAAAGGCATTACTTTGTAGCAGAAGAGGCCTTGACTGGTCAGGAACAAAGTTTTCTCCTGATTAGCTTCGTGCATTCGGATCTGGTTGTAACCTAAGAAAGCGTCCATGAAGCTTAGCAGCTGGTATCGAGCCGTTGAGTCTACTAGGACGTCGACCCTTGGGAGGGGATAGCTATCTTTAGGGTATGCTTTGTTAAAATCGGTGAAGTCCACGCACATCTGCCACTTCCCGCTCGCTTTTCTAACCATTACTACATTCGTCAGCCAATCGGGGTAGTAGAATTCCTTAATGAAGCTTGCCTCTTGTAGTTTGTGGACTTCTTCTGCTATTACTTGATCTCATTTCGAGGGGAACACTCTCTTCTTCTGTCGAACGGGTGAAAAGAAGGGCGATACATTCAACCTGTGTACCATGACCGATGGGTCTATTCCTGGTATGTCATCATGACTCCAGGCGAATACGTCTTGATTGCTCTTGAGGAAACTTATGAGCTCTTGACGGATTGCGTGGTTAGCGAGCGTTCCGATCTTGGTTATTCGGTCAGGGTTGGAGCTGCCAAGAGTTATCTCCTCTAGTTTCTCTATCGGCTCCGTCACCGTTTAGTGCTCTTCTATATTCAAGGCCTAGACCTGATCTTCCATCTCCATCATGGCTACATAGCATTCCCGCGTGGCCATTTGACTTCCGCACAGCTCTCCCACTCCAAAATCGGTAGGGAATTTGATTATCAGGTGGTAAGTTGAAGTTACTACCTTCCAAGAGTTGAGCATGGGCTATCTGAGGATAGCGTTGTAGGCAGACGGGCAATCGACTACTAGGAATGTTATGTCCTTGGTGATCTGCTGGGGGTAATTGCCTACCGTCACGGATAATGTGACCGCGCCCAAAGGGAATACCCGGCTTCCTCCGAAACCAACGAGCGGGGCGTTCATCGAAATTAATTGTTCCTTATCAATCCTCATTTGCTGGAACGCCAGATAGTATAGAATATCAGTTGAGCTGCCGTTGTCAACCAACACCCGATGCATGTTGTAGTCTCCTACCCGCATGCTGACGATGAGAGCATCGTCATGTGGATGGTGCAGACATCGCGCATCTTCTTCTGAGAATTAGATAATGGGGCCTTCTCTTCGTGCTATCTTCAGCATGGTACCCGTCAGCTGAACATTTTGTACCATCTTAAGGTAAGTTTTGCGAGCCTTTTTTGAAGACCCGGCTGCAGCTGTTCCTTCCACTATTATCCTTATGTCCCCTATGGGGGGCCTTGGTCACTCGTTCTCTCATCGAGGGTGTTGTTCTTGTGGGGGTGGTTCTGTTCTCTCCTTACTGATGAACCTTTGTAGTTTTCCTTGTCTGATAAGGGTTTTAATCTGCTGCTTTAAGTCATAGCAATTGGCTGTGTCGTGACAATGGTCATGGTGGAAGCGGCAATATTTATCCTTAGATCGTTTGTTGGGATCACTTTTCAGCTTTCCAGGGAACGTCAAAGCCCCCCTGTCCTTTATTTGCATTAGGACTTGATTTATTAGGGTGGTCAATAGGGTGAAGCTTGTGAATCTTCCCCCCGAGGGCTTGGGTCGTCTCTCCTCCCTCCGATTCCGTATCCTTGCTTTCTTCCGGCCATGGTCCTGTCAGGTGTCTTCTTGTCTTTCTCTTTTCTTAAGCCTCTTTTCTCGGGCCAACAGTGCGTCTTCAGCGTTCATGTACTTGATGGCCCTGTAAAGCACCTTTGACATTGTATTTGGGTCGTTTTTGTACAGTGAGAGCAAAAACTTACCCTCTTTTAGCCCATTCGTGAATGCTGCTACAAGTATCTTGTTGTCGGCTTCGTCGATCGAGAGTGCCTCCTTATTGAAGCGGGATATGTAGGCCCTTAATGTTTCCTCCTCTCGCTGTTTAATATTCATTAAGCAAGCCATAGACTTCTTGTACCGATGTCCTCTGATGAAGTGCGCAGTAAATTGAGCGCTTAGCTCCTTGAAGGTACTGATGGAGTTGGGTGCTAGCTGGCTAAACCAAATCCTTGCCGCACCCTTTAGTGTTGTAGGGAAGGCCCTGCACATAATTGCGTCTGCTACTCCTTGAAGGTGCATCAAGGTCTTAAAGGTCTCTAGGTGGTTTAGAGAGTCCTTGACCCCGTCATAACTGTCCATATGTGGCATGTGGAACTTGCTCGGCAGGGGGAAGGAGTTGACGGTGGTGGTGAATGGCGAGTCAGTCCGGTTGACAAGGTCGTCAAGGTCACTGGACACTCGTCCCTTTAGAGCGTTCATCATTACTTCCATCTGTTCCTTTATCGCTTGCATCTCCGCGATGATAGGTGGCGGAGCCGTATCCGCAAAAGAGGGAAGGCTCGTGTCTCGTCGCTCTGGTCTGCTTGGGGCGTTGCTGGCCTGTGGTCCCTCTTAATTCCTCCTTTCAGCGCTAGTTCCTTCTTGATCCGCTCCTTGGTCATTGGGTGCCGCGTTTTTTTGGTTCAGCTGCTCCTCCAGGTCGCGTTTTTGTTTGGTGAGGCACTCCATGGCTGTGGCGAGCGTCCTGACCTATTTCTCAAGTGCAATCGTTGGGGCTTCTTCTTCTTGAACGTCGTTAGCAGTCGCCATTGAGCGAGTGAGCACCATGTAACTCTTTTGTCCTGGAAGCAATAATGTGCTACTTTTCCCACAGACGGTGCCAACTAATGATGCCAAAAAAATCACTAATAGGTCACACAGCGACTCAAAGTTGACCTGCACAACAAAATAATAGAAGACCTTAGAGAGCACCGGTGTGGTGCTGGCCAAATACCCTCCAACGGTCAAGTTAGAATTATTCTCACAACTCTAGAGTGTTAGAGAGGGTAAATTATGCATACCTTGATTTGCAAGGGTATTGAAGCTTTTATAGTTGTAGAAAGTCGGCTTTCCCTCCTTGGTGTTGAACTCTTTTCCTTATAGAACTCTACTTGAATATTTCTGAACGTGGTAAACAAGGTCTTTCCTTGTGGAGGAGATCTTCTTTTGGTGTGTGAATCTTCTAGAATCCCCCTTGTGCTAGGATTTCAATTTTGAGATTCTAGGGTGATTCAAGCACAAGCAACAGAGACTCTAGATCCAGGGCCCTTATTGTATCCACCAGCGATGGGTTTTAACTAGTCGTGGACTAGCTCCATATCGGCCCATGGAACCATATCCGTCAGGGCCATCACAATAGGCTCGTCAAGCCATATTTTATCCTCTTCACACTTTATGGAGGAGAACATTAAACGTAAATTAAAATTGAAATAGATACTCAATACAATAAGATTTAAGCTTTATAGTGGAGGATATATGAAAGGCTTCTATTCACCAAAAAAAAAAAACAACAAAAAATATTTGCTAATAACTTAAACAATCACTCATCCATAAAACAAGCAAAACGCTATAAATTGCAATCCTAAACAGCTTCAAAAAATACAAACCAGAAATATCATAGAAATACTCTCTACGCAATAACAAAAATGAGCATACAACATGAATTACTTACAGAATTATTGCTCGAAATATTTTCCAATGTTGGAAGACGAGGTACAAAAATTTAAATTCACAACTGATGCTTGTTACTTTCACATGAACTCTCCACTTTTTCTCTACTAATCACAATCTTCCACATCCAAAATTGTCCAAAATTGTTGCACAAAATATTGTAGTCGTATATTTTCTCCTTTTATTAACTTTATACAATGAAGTGGCCAAAATTGGCAATTAACACCAATTGCTAGAGTATATAGTTAGTTGGCAATGTTTTGAAAGAATATAGTAAACTAGCATCTTGAGTTTCAGACACTCGATTTACCCCTAAAAACTCGAGCCTCGAAGGCTCGATTTTCATGTTTTGATTTGGCTTATTTCCATGTGGAGTCCACCTGGAACTCATGCCTTTCAAGTTCCATATCGACCCTTAGAGCCTCAAGTTTGTGTTTTGAGAATGATGTGGTTTATCCATATGGAATCCACCTGGAAATCGAGCCTTAAAGACTTGATTTCCTAAAAGCACAATACTTCACTCAAACTCTCATGCTATTCAGTCTCCACTCTCAAACGTTCACATTCACTATCCACTCTCAAACGTTCACACTCACCACATAGATTAATTCCTCTACACTCTCAATCATCATCCTCCACAAGGAAATTCATGGTCCTCACTTCTTCCCCCTAAATAACCCTAAATCCAGACACTCACCCAAAGACTCTGGCCACTCTACCTCACTGAATCCTACTACCCATACTGAAACCCACAATCTTTAGAAGCTTGTAAAACACTAGGTAATCCATTTTGTTAAATGCTTTTTTATGTGTTCTATGGGTTTGATTTTTTTTTTTTTTTTTTTTTTAAATCGAGCCTTAGAGACTTGATTTCCTAAAAGCACAATACTTCACTCAAACTCTCATGCTATTCAGTCTCCACTCTCAAACGTTCACATTCACTATCCACTCTCAAACGTTCACGCTCACCACATAGATTAATTCCTCTACACTCTCAATCATCATCCTCCACAAGGAAATTCGTGGTCCTCACTTCTTCCCCCTAAATAACCCTAAATCCACACACTCACCCAAAGACTCCGACCACTCTACCTTACTGAATCCTGCTACCCATACTGAAACCCACAATCTTTAGAAGCTTGTAAAACACCAGGTAATCCATTTTGTTAAATGCTTTTTTATGTGTTTTGTGGGTTTGATTTTTTTTTTAACGCTTTTTTGTGTTGGTGGGTTGAACTGTCGATATATGGTTTAATCATTGAATCATGTATATAAGGCAAATCAAATTTCTATTTTGTATTTTGTCAAAAAAGGGAATGCATTTCAAATTTCTATCAAATTTGAAATGTATTGTTTTGTGATATGCAATATAGGTGTGTGTGCAGTATTGTTAATAAAGTTATGGGCAGTAGAAAGGGAAAATATTTTCATGCGAGTGAAGATTTGTTTAAGTGAAGGTTCTTTTCATCATTTCATTTTTATTTTGTGTTTAAATTGTAAAGACAAGAAGGAATCAATAATTGTGTCAATTCATTAGTGCGTATTAGCTCTTAAGTCCTACCCGCATGATTTGTGGGGCTCTCTCTGGTTCATAACCATTAGTCACTTAAAACTCGCCCTATAACCCTCCCAAATTTTTCATCACAAAAATTGAGGGATGATTGTCTCCCCATTCACTATTCCCTGCAAAATCTACAGTCACCAGCACTTTTGACTTCGCCTGCATAAGTTCATAGAGTAAATATGTTATTAAACCTTTTTTACAAATTCTCTCTATTGTTTATATAACAAGCTCTAGTATCTGGTAATGACTAGCAGCCAATAATTAAGAGCTTGAATGGTGTGATAGTTGTACTGGGTACCCAGACCCTAATCTAAGTATGCCAACAACAATTTTCGTAACCTTTGGTAAGACTGTTCCTAATCCCTAAATATCTTTGCAATTGCCTTTTGTTTCGCATCCCATACCTTATAGTAAGAAAGCTCATGATCATACTTTGTTTTAATGATATCCCAGAGCTGATCAATATGAGTACTGTGATCCTGTTGCAATTTTGAAACAATTTCTGATGCAACAAAATTAGAATCCATTATTCTATCATCTCTTTGCAGGCCAATGGGTATATAACTGTGTGGACCCACAAAAAACATGACCACCTATAGACCATTAAGTTTAGCCTTCATGAATGCCCTAACGTACCACTTTCATAACTCATCAATGCATGCCGCACACAATTTAGTTTTGGTCGACCTCCTGGTTGTAAAATTTCTATTATCCTTTGTTGCGTATAATATCAATCTTCACCACCTCTTTATTTGCAAAACTCAACCCTTTACTAAAATTCATCCTATCTTTCAAAGTACTAACAGATGGTATCTGAAGACATGAAGAATCAATTATATTTTCCCAAGTATTTGCATAGAATAAGGAGGCAGGAGGTATGTAGGCAGTGGTCATATTTGTAACATGTTGGACACCAATATCATCGTTCGCATCACCTTCATCATGGTACACCATATTTTTCTCTTCAAAATTGGGAGCAACTTCATGGTCATTAACATTCCGATCAAAGTCACCTCGCTCAATCCTCTCTTCATACTCATCTATATCATCAAGATTTTCACCATTATTGGCAGCATGATCTCCGTCTTTGTCTTTCTCCCCTAAATATGCCTCTTAAGGTTGGAGTGTTTCACTAGTATTGGTAGCATGATCTTGAGATGGAAGTGTATAACCTCCTATTGTATAGCCTCTCATTGTAGTACAGCCATCATCTAGGATAATAAATTATAAAGATGTAGTTGTTTGTTGCACCTCCTCGGCATCAACTTCTACAAGAGGCTCCGAACTTATGTACAATTCAGTAGCATTTACTTGGGGCATTTTATAGATCCTATTAAACATGATCTTTACATGTTTTTCTTCCTTGATCGCCCATATACCTATAATTTATCTGTTCATGAAGGACTTCTTGTGGGTAACGGTAAATAAACTTTGTGTCATAACAAGCAAGGTTCAAATTCAATACTTCCATAATTTTCATCTTCAAATCATTCAACGTCTTCAACTTACGATGTATCATCATATAATAGAATTGGATATCGGGCCCTTTAAATGGGAATCCGTCAATCTCTTCAGGATTGACAAGGGGTCCACCGTAGTATATATTTATATCAATCATCTTCAGCTGTGATTGTGAACCTATTAGAATTAAGTGTAATATGTTAGTAACATATTTTATCTCTTTCATTTAACATTAATTACAAAACCTTTTTATCTACTCAAAGTACAAAAATTACAACTTTTTACATCATATGCATATACAAACACACCCCACATCACATACAAACACACTTAATCATTATCATTTCATACTCAAAAAAAAAAAAAAAAACTCATCCTCATTACAAAATTTTAAATCATTTTAACAAATAAATAAAGAAAAATATCAAAAAAAAAAAACCATGATACATACCCATGATAAAAAACCCAACAATACAAATATATCAACAATACAATTATATCTTAAATATATCAATCATTATCATTTCATACTAAAAAAAAAAAAAAAACTAAAGACAAAACTCACCCTCATTACAAAATTTCAAATCATTCTAACAAAAAAATAAAGAAAAATATCAAACCAAACAACAAAAGAAATAGTCATGATACATACCCATGATAAAAACCTAGCAATACAAATATATCTTAAATATTTTTTACTTTTTATAAAAACCTAGCAAATATATCCACCAACAACTAGATACATACGAACCTAGCAAAATATATACATATAAAAACCTAGCAAATATATACACTAAGAGCAATTGCATCATTTGATGCATAATTGTGCAAAATAGAAAAATGTGCTCATTTTACACATTTTAAGCAAAAAAACACCCACATTAATGGGTGTAAAATTGTGCATTTATGCACAATTGCTACAATAGTTGTGCATATATGCACAGCTACTGTAGCACTTGCATTTATTAATTTATTAGTTTTTTCTCTCTCTTGTCTCTGGTGCTCTTTGTGCTTGAGAAACTTGATGGAACCAGTGCCTCTCTCTTTCCATTGGTTCCCATCTTTATCAAATTGGTAAAGTTTAGCTTTGCTGCAAAATCAAAAATCCCTAGATTTAATCAGATCATGATGAAAAAGAAAGGAAAACCATAGGAATAGAGAGAGTGAGAGAGAGAGAGGAAAGAGAAATGTACAGATCAAGAATGGAAGTTTCATCCTCCTCGCCGGTGGTGACGACGATCTCCTCGAGCTTAACGATCGGAGCAACCTGAGCTTCGGTGTCCTTGTCCTCGTTGGTTGGGGCTTCCTCTTCTTCTCTGTGCTCGTTCTCAGGTTCAGTGCTTGCCATAGCCTTTGGTTTCTTGCTTTGATGTTGTAGAGAATGGGTCTAAGAGAGAAAGGCGGTGAGGGAGAGAACAATAAAAAATTGTAAAAGAATGAATATTTTATTAAATAAATGTGTATAATAAATAAACTGATGTAAGTGTTTTGTAAAAATGGATGTGTAAAATAGAAAAAAAGTAGTTTTTTTTTTTGGTGCAAAATAGAAGGAAAATTTGCATCAACTGATGCAATTGCTCTAACAACTAGAGAGAGTGAGTGTTATAAAAACCTTACCTGACATGAGGATGTGTAAATGTAAATGTGAGTGTTAGGATTGTATGAGAGTGAGAGGGAGAGTACAAGAGTGAAGAGAGGTTTTTTTAACTAAATACCTGAGAGACCCACAATAGAGAGAGCTAAGATCTGAATGTGATATATGAGGAATAGGGACCCAAAGAAAAACCACATGGATTAGTATCCACTAGAGTTTGAAAATCGAGTCTTTAAGGCTCGATTTCGCTTTTTGGAAACCAAGTCTGTAAGGCTCGATTTCCAAGTGGATTCCATGTGGATAAACTATATCATTCTCAGAACACAACTCGAGGCTCTAAGGGTCGATATGGAACTCGAGTCTCTAAGAGTCGAGTTTATAACACATTAGAGCGTGAGTTCAATTTATTGTGTAGAAAAGTGTGTTTCACGTTGCTGGAAACGTGATAGGAAATAAGATTTCTTATTGATTATTCAAGTTTCAACATCTGCTATTCCCACTCTGCAAACTAAGAGTCAATAACGTACTCGGGTTTGACTTAAGGCTAGTATACTTCCCTCCTTTCTCAAAATTTTGTAGAGTTTTTTTTTTTTTTTTTTTTTTTTTGCTTTCCACTAGAATCACAAATTTGTTGTGTTCAACAACAAAAAATTATCTTAGTGTATATAGACTCACGCTTCACAGATAGGTGATGGTGATGTAACATGTACTAGTTATTATAAGATACTCCTAGTTGAACTAGGGTCGCAAAAAAAATACTTGGGAGAGGAAAAGACTTTGATTAATGGGTTCAAAGTAATTTTTAATTCCAATAAAATGTTCCTAACGCTCAGCTTTCAGTTTCATAGTTTGTATGGAAAATGGGTTCTGTAGGGTTTGTTTATTTATAATAATATATGTATATGGAATTGGGGATTTTGTTAAATTAGTATGGATTTGGGAGATTTGGAGTCATTCAATTCTCACTTTAGTTATAGAAGTGATGACCCTTTCATTGTGCTACAAGGTGGGATGTCACGTGTGGGTTTGGTTTCTTGGGAGTGGCCAATTTGTGGTAGATTGCTTATGGTTCTGGGAGTGTCTAGAGATAACAAATGGCTGTTGGGTAAAAGAGTTTGGAAGTGTCTAGAGAAGTGACACATACACAATATTTTTACAACATTTTCACAACAAATCATATGTGGTAAGCTATTAATGGTTCTACTTTGAACTCACAATTAAAATTACTTTTTTCCCTACTAATAACAACTTGCCACTTAAAATTTGTTGTGAAAATATTATCGACATAACATTTCTTTTATTAAAATGATGGAAAGATGTGGTTTAAAAAGTTGTTATGAAACCATGTGGTTAAAAGCACTTTACTCATAATATAAAAAATGTGTTTGGTACTATATTTTTAATAACATATTTAAAATAAAAAAAGAGAAAATACAATTGAGTTTTTAGTATGAATATGTATTTTTAAGAAAAAAATGTGTTTTATATGTTGTCAACATCACTTGAGTCCCATGATTTTCAAAATAATTACAAACTTACAATAATGTCGCTCAAAATTATTACTTAAAAATTGAAAAGTCAGCTTGAGGTGTTTATAAAATACAGTATTTAAATAATTAAATACTCTAAATTAAAAACTGTGACTCAAACACTCTTTGTTAAACTCTTCCATCAAACATATACTTTTTTTTTTTTTTTTTTGGCTCACAGTTTTCAGTGTTAAATTGTGATATAAACTCTCTAACCAAACAAATCTCTTTGCTAGTGCTAGCAATAGTTGATATTTTTAAATGAGCATAGTGAAGACTAGAACTGCTAGAGACTGTTTCAAACGTGGAGCACGAGTTTGGTTTGAATTCAACTCTTTTTTTTTTTTTAAGATTGGGTTGATCTCTATCCGATAGTATTATTAGAGCACTTACAGCAGTGGTGCTATATAGGTATAATGCTAAAATTTAGCTCCACAAACACAAAAAGGTTGTTGCAGCAGTGGAGCTAAATCTAAAAATTTTAGCTACACTGCTACGGTGCCCATCTATAAATAGATGTGCACTATTCATGAAAGCCAAAAAAAAAATATTATTTTATTCTTCCCCCTCCATTAAAAAATTACTTAATTCTCTCTCACTCTGTGCCTCTCTCTCTCTCAGTCACTGAACTATCATCCTCTCCCAAAACTCTCTTAATCTCTCAAGCTCTCATCATCTCTTAGTTACTCTCCTCTCACCGTCGATTGCCTCACTGTCCCAAGCCACCGATCGCCGATCGCCTCATCGTCCAGAGCCGCCGATCGCCTCACCGTCCCAAGCCACCGATCGCCGATTGCCTCACCGTCCCAAGCCGCCGATTGCTTCACCGTTACTCTCCTCTCTACCGACCCAGCTCACCGACCCACCCCTTCTACCAACCCAGCTCGCCGACGTTGTGCTTATTTGTGATTGGTGATTGTTGATTTTGTTTGTGATTGTTGATTTTGTTTGGTCTGTGTTGAGGAAAAAAATTGGAGATTTGGTTTTTTTTTTTTTTTTTTTTTCTTGCTGTAGACTGGTGGTGGTGGTGGTGGTGGTGGTGGTTGTGGCTGTGGTTGTAGCTATGGCTGACTGTATAGGCGGTTGATTTTATTACTGTGAATGTTTTTTTTTTTGTATTGAGATATATTATTTTATTGTAGTGGTTATATTATTTTATTGTGTTATTTATATTATTTTATTATGTTGAAAGTTATAAATTAAATAGATAAAGTAATTTTTAATAGAGTTAAATTATTAAATTTTTAATTTCATTGCTGCATAGGCCTCGTCAATGGGTCGGGCCGGGCCGACCCGGCCCGCTTTTACTTGGCCCATGGGTCTAATGGGCTGGGCTTAATGGGCTGTTGACTAGTCAATGGGCTGGGTCGGGCCGGGCTGGATGGAAAAACCTAGCCCATGGCCCTACCCATGGGCAATGCCCACTTGGGCTTTAGCGGGCTGGGCTAGTGAGATGGGTTTAATGGGCTACCCATGGGCATTTTTAACAGGTCTTCAATGGGGTTATAAAAATTTAACCAAAATAATTATAATTATATATTATTACAAACTATCAAATTGAACAATTAAATCTACTAAAAAGATTCTATTAAAAAAAATACTAAGACATACCTCTTAAAAAGGTACTAAAATAGGATTAATTAACTTGTATTGATAAAAATAAATAAGTACATTGAAATTTTCATGAATATATTAGATTGAAAATAGTTGCATCACTACAAAATGTGTACATCCCAACTAGGTTGAACAATATTTGATTCTTCAAATATTTAAATATTTGAAGAATCAAATATCAATTCTTAAAGGAAATATTTAAGAATTTTTAAGGGAAATTTCCTTTAAGAATGCTTACCGTTTGAACAATATCAATTCTTGAAGAATCAAATATCAATTCTTAAAGGAAATATTTGAGGAATAAAATATCAATTCTTTAAGGAAATATATGAAGAATCAAATATCAACTCATTAAGGAAAGAATTTCTTCCAACCAACGGTAAGCCTTTTTTTTTTTTAAAGAAATTTCTACTATGATTGTAACTTGTAAGGAAAGAATTGGAATTTATCAAAGGAAAAAATGACTTTCTTTCCAAAGGCACAGAGGTAGGGCAATAGTTATAGGGCAATAGTTATCTTAGTAACTTTGTTTTAAAAATCAAAGTTACTAGACTAATACCAAAATATATATATTTATTATGCATATTGTATCACAATCATTCCAAGTATTTAGTGGTTAGGTGTGTGGTCTTAAAGTTTTTATAATGTCTAAAGTTCAATCCCTCACCCACCTAACCCCCAAATTATTTTGTTATAAATTTTGGACAACGGGTCGGACTAAGGGGCTGGGCTAATGGGCTAGGCTAACGGGCCGGCCCACCGGGCGCCCATGGGTAAAGAAACCAACCCATAGCCTGTCCCATTGGGCTACTGGGCTGCCCACGGGCTTCAATATTACCGGGCCGGGCCGCCCATTAGCCTGGTGGGCTAGCGGGCTACTGGGCCAGTCCATGGGTCATGGGCTATTTGATGACCCTTACTGCATATGGTCGCAGGTAGAAGCGTACAGGCAAAAACTTGCTTTTAAAGGCTATTGGTAAAGCGCCCAATAAGCGCGCTTAAGCACAGGCTCTGGGGCCTTCTTTTTCTCATATAAAGCGAGGTGCCTTTGTGAAGCTTGCTTTGAGCTCGCTTTTTAGTTAAGTACAAACAAAGGGCGCTTTTTGTAATTTAATTTTTAGAAGATCTAAATATAAAATATGGTTAATTTGGGGCTTTTATTTTCTCCTCTAAAGCGACGTGCCTCTGTGAAGCTCGCTTTGAGCGCGCCCTTTTTTTTTTTTTTCTCTTCCAAGAATAAAAAGTCAAAACCTACCTCTATGAAACCATTATATGTTCAAAATTTCCAACGGGTCTTCTTTCATTTTAAACTCTTCCATTCTTTTTCTCCAAAAAAAAAAAAAAAAAAAATCTCTTCCATTCCGAAACCCACAGGCTGACAGCTCTCGGCAGGGAAACGTGAACCTCAGCAGGTATGCCTTACTCCATCTTCTTCCTATCTAAACTTTTAGTTTTGCTCTTTCTGAAACCTAATCCTCAATCATCATCATCTTCTTCTTCTCTCCTCAAATTTTCCCCTCATTCTGAAACCCACGACTCCTCTCTTTCTTAGTAGTTAACGTCATTCATGAAAATAATAAAAACAATTGTATGAGTGTATGAAATTATTTATATGTGGTAATTGTTTAGCTACTTTAACTTAGCCTCATATTAAATTTTCTTAGACTTAATTAAGTGTTAAGTTACTAACTAATATTTGTAATTGGCCATAGGGCATTAGTGCGTTATGGCTACTGGAGACTCAAATTCAAGAAAAGATATTGCATGGAAGTATGCGTATCTAGCTGATCCAAACAAAAAAAATGATCTGACTTGCAATTTTTGTGCTAAAGTTGCAAAAGGAGGGGCTTATAGACTTAAGCAACACTTGGCTGGAGGTTTTACAGCTATTTCTAGTTGTCAAAATTGCCCTCAACCTGTGAAGGAAGAAGTTCGACGATATATGTTGAAAAAAAAAAGGGAGGGCAAAAAGCCAAAGGAGAATGATGCTTACAGCGAAGAGTTGAGAGAAAAGGCTTGTGTTGATATAGCAAGGTGGCTGTATGAAGCAGGAATTCCATTAAATGCTGTTAATTATGATAGTTTCAAAGTTGCAATTCAATTCATTGGACGATATGGAATTGGTACGAAGCCCCCAAGTTACGATGAAGTGAGAGTTCATAGTACTGAGATACTTGGCACATCAATTCTGGATGCAGGAGAGAGATCTGTTAAGCCAGATAAGCTGACAGAGCAAGTACTTGCTTGCAGTTTTTTCCCCCCTAAAATATTGTATATGCTTGTTTCTATATATTTTGGTGAGGTTAGGTAAATATGTTTCTTTAGCACTTCATTTTGTAATTTATTATCAGCCACTTTCACCCAAAGATGCAAGGACTGTTTCAGCGAATCCTTCTCCGGATGCAGTCATTGAAGGGCCGTCAAGGGATGTCACCAAACAACAAGAATCTACAGAAGCAGTTAATTTCCATCCACTCAATGCCAATGTTTCTCACGAGCAAAATGTATCATATGGTGGTTAGTTTCTAGATCTTATGCTGCTCTGACCAATTTAGAATGAAGCTTTAACTTGTGGTGGTGGGGTGCGATCTGCTGTTGTAAAATTGAGTACTGTGGAATATAAAAATGGTATTGTATTAATACCTATAGGAGGATTCATTCTAAAATTGAATTTGAAAACCTTTTCATCAATAGTGGTAGTCATTACAGTGTTTAGTCTAGGTTGTGTTATTTTTTTTAACATAAATCATTGATAATATTTATTACAACAACAGCAAACAACCAGAAACCCTTAGTCTCAAAACTTTGGGATTAGTTATGGATACCTAACAAGCTAATTGGGGTTGACTATATGTCTTCTTCACCTTTCTATTCTAACCAAAATTATACTCTCTGTTATTTCCTTAACTAACATGTCCTCACCTCTTTTCGTTCTATCGACTTGAATCAAATCACTCTTCCTCATTCGTGCATCAATTCTCTGCTTTGCACATGATTAAACCATCTCAAGCAACTCGCCTTCATCTTTTTTTAATAGGAGCTACACTTTCTTTTAATGAATTTCTTCATATTGTCTCCTATGTTATATTGTATTGCCAGTTATCCATCTTTACTTTTTGCATTTTAGCTGCGCTCATTTTATGATTAATATTATAAATCATTTTTAATATTAATTAATGTTCCTAAAATTTTCTCTCTTGATTCAGGTAATGCTAATAACAACGGTATTTCGGATGGCCATTCTCAGCATGCTATTACTGGAGCCATACATGTTGAGTCACAGGTGAGGATAAAACCCACACTCATGCATTTTATCAGATTTTAACATTTCAAACTAAGCTCACCATGTTTTTCTTCTTATTTTAACCTGTTTTAGGTCATCTGCAATGGTAACCCATCTGCTGTATTTAATTCCTTTAATCACTTCAATCCTCAAATGGTATATGGACAATATTCTTCAGTTGCTACACCACTGCCGCCTTTAACTAATGCTGATAACACTGGTATTTGGGATGGCCATTCTCAGCATGATGAGGAAAATGATGAGGGCTACAAAACTTGTGATGATGGTCCCTTGCTTGATGATGATGGTGATTATGTATATTAAGATTTCATTGCATATTTGCATCGATTACTTGAATCAAATCACTCTTCCTTACTGTTGCATTAATTGCTCTGCTTTGCACATAAATAAACCATCTCAAGCGACTTGTCCTCATTTTTTCTTTAATAGGAGCTACCCTATCTTCAAATGAAATTCTTCATTTTGTTTCCTATGTTTTATTGTATTGCCGCTTATCCGTCTTTACATTTGCATTTTAGCTGCGCTCATTTTATGATTAATATTATAAATCATTTTTAATATTAATTAATGTTCCTGATTCAGGTAATGCTAATAACACTGGTATTTGGGATGGCCATTCTCAGCATGCAATTACTGAAGCCATGCATGTTGAATCACAGGTGAGGATAAAACCCACACTCATGCATTTTATCAGATTTTAACATTTCAAACTAAGCTCACCATGTTTTTCTTCTTATTTTAACCTGTTTTAGGTCATCTGCAATGGTAACCCATCTGCTGTATTTAATTCCTTTAATCACTTCAATCCTCAAATGGTATATGGACAATATTCTTCAGTTGCTACACCACTGCCGCCTTTGACTAATGCTAATAACACTGGTATTTGGGATGGCCATTCTCAGCATGATGAGGAAAATGATGAGGGCTACAAAACTTGTGATGATGGTCCCTTGCTTGATGATGATGGTGATTATGTATATTAAGATTTCATTGCATATTTGCATTGATTACTTGAATCAAATCACTCTTCCTTATTGTTGCATTAATTGCTCTGCTTTGCACATAAATAAACCATCTCAAGCGACTTGTCCTCATTTTTTCTTTAATAGGAGCTACCCTATCTTCAAATGAAATTCTTCATTTTGTTTCCTATGTTTTATTGTATTGCCGCTTATCCGTCTTTACATTTGCATTTTAGCTGCGCTCATTTTATGATTAATATTATAAATCATTTTTAATATTAATTAATGTTCCTGATTCAGGTAATGCTAATAACACTGGTATTTGGGATGGCCATTCTCAGCATGCAATTACTGAAGCCATGCATGTTGAATCACAGGTGAGGATAAAACCCACACTCATGCATTTTATCAGATTTTAACATTTCAAACTAAGCTCACCATGTTTTTCTTCTTATTTTAACCTGTTTTAGGTCATCTGCAATGGTAACCCATCTGCTGTATTTAATTCCTTTAATCACTTCAATCCTCAAATGGTATATGGACAATATTCTTCAGTTGCTACACCACTGCCACCTTTGACTAATGCTAATAACACTGGTATTTGGGATGGCCATTCTCAGCATGATGAGGAAAATGATGAGGGCTACAAAACTTGTGATGATGGTCCCTTGCTTGATGATGATGGTGATTATGTATATTAAGATTTCATTGCATATTTGCATTGATTACTTGAATCAAATCACTCTTCCTTATTGTTGCATTAATTGCTCTGCTTTGCACATAAATAAACCATCTCAAGCGACTTGTCCTCATTTTTTCTTTAATAGGAGCTACCCTATCTTCAAATGAAATTCTTCATTTTGTTTCCTATGTTTTATTGTATTGCCGCTTATCCGTCTTTACATTTGCATTTTAGCTGCGCTCATTTTATGATTAATATTATAAATCATTTTTAATATTAATTAATGTTCCTGATTCAGGTAATGCTAATAACACTGGTATTTGGGATGGCCATTCTCAGCATGCAATTACTGAAGCCATGCATGTTGAATCACAGGTGAGGATAAAACCCACACTCATGCATTTTATCAGATTTTAACATTTCAAACTAAGCTCACCATGTTTTTCTTCTTATTTTAACCTGTTTTAGGTCATCTACAATGATAACCCATCTGCTGTATTTCATTCCTGTTATGACTTCAATCCTCAAATGGTATATGAACAATATTCTTCAGTTGCTACACCACTGCCAACTTTGTTATGATTCAGACGACCTCAGCAGACCACTAGGAAAGTCATTTTGTTATGATTCAGACGACCTCAGCAGGCCACTAGAAAATTATCGTTGCATCCATCCTTTATAAAACCACAGCAGACCAGCATGTGCGTGTAAGAGGACTTCGACTCTCCATGTGAATTTGAAATTAAATATTATGAAAAATAAGTATTATTAGGAGCAGTTTAGGAGTTTAAATAAATTAGTTGTTTATTAAGCCATCCCTATTATGTAAGAGGAGATAAGTGTAGATTGGTTGTTATCAGCAGTTGTTTTGTAATTGTAATTTGAATTTCTGATGCAACTATCGAATGCCCTGTTTTAAAAGGCAGAATGTATTAATGAATGTAAGCAGAAATTTATCTTAAATTCTCTTTCTTATTCCCCATTCAGGAGAGTGGTTATCTCGAATACAATCAACAACCCTTCATTTAATTCTACAAATGGTAGGGTTTTATCACATTTGGTGGAGGGAACCTTTCTGGAAATCTTGGTTCTAGTTCTCTAACTTCTCCAGTAACTTATCAACCAATGGGCATACTTGGATCGTATGAGCACAATGCTGGACGGATTTGTTTTAAGTTGATTTTGAAGATTGTCATTCCTTGATAGTATGAAAACTTTGGCACTAAAGGGCATGCTGCACTGGTTTATATCCCAGACGGGCCAGACCATAATGCTCCCAAAATGAGGTCTGACTCATTCTAAGATGGGGAAGATAACACCAATGAATGGCATAGTAACTAAGAAATATTGATGAACATTTTTTTAAAAATGTTCTTTTTTTGCAAAATTTAATTCAACTCACACACTCCATGAAAGGCTTGAATCTGTGACCTTGATATCCCCCCTGTTTAGTATTTAAAAATTTATATTGCAATGGTACAACCATATCTCTTATTTCAGAGGCCCTAGTGAGCAACTTAGGTTTGTCATTCCTTTTACTAATATTGTCTTATCTTTGATGAATCTAAGATTATTGAAAATATTCCCAAAATGATAATTATTAAGGAGTGGTTTGCTACTTTTGTTGAGTATTTGAACATATACCTCTTTTTTAAGAAAATTGTTAAAAGTAGGTGGTTAAATGATTAAATTTATTATATTCTAATAATTTAAACTTTTGGGATAATTGGTAATTTAACAAAAACTATTTGACATATATAAAAAATAAAATCACAAAATCACAAAATGATCTCTTCATTCAAAAATTAAATAATTATTTTATCTTTTTAAGTGAGTTTCCTGGGGATATCATCTTTTCAGGGTCATATGAGGATACCCACTGGAATCCAAAATAGCAGGGAATCCACTTTAAATTATTTTGCTCCTTGTGGGGACAAGAAATGGACTGCGCCTATTTACATGCTTCTTCATGGACATCAAATTCCCAACTATACACGCAGAACATTTTTGGATACGAACTATACTAAGGGGCTAAATTTTGACTGCAATTTGAGCTTTTGAAATTAAACATTGGGGTACTACTAGTCCATTTACATCTCTTAAGTAATTTTCCCTGGGCTTACTTGAATCATGTAGGCATGTACCGCTACTTAGACTCCTAGCTCAATCACATTAAAAAAAAAAAAAAAACTGTCCTTGCCATTTATTTGCTCCTCTGATTATGAGGATCAACGTAGACATTTTAAACTCATGTCTCTGACATTAATTTGTTATTTAATTCCAGATTTCTCAACAACCGAGACCGATGCAGCAAAATGGGTTGCGGCCATATAGTATACTCTACCCACACAGTAGTTCTAAACAAAAGTAAATTGCTATGAAAGAGAACTTCATCACAATTCATGTTCTAAGTAATTTATGTTTTGATCCTTTTTCTATTTGGTTTAAAAGCTTTTATGTACTCTCTCTCTTTCTATTTCTCTGTCTCTGTCTTTTTGGCTATCAAAAGTCCTACTCTTTCTTAAAAAAAGGTTATTTAGGAGTCCTAGTCTTTCTAGGAAAAGGGTTTCGCAATCGCAATACCCTATTTAAAGGCTTTTATTAGTCTATAATATAGATAGTGAGATTGAATTTAATAAAATTCCAACGGCTTATATTAAGCTTTGAGGGTGTGATTGTTGAGGGATTATCTTTCTTTGTTTCTTCTTCAATTTACTATTGCAACATCCAGTAGACATCAAGTGATCACTTTCAATTGTTTTGAAATGCAAGCTCCTTCCTGTTCATTCATCAGACCTAAAAACTGTTTACACAATGCTGATGGGAATACTCATTATTCACTACTGTCCTTTATGGTGGTAGATGAGAAGTGTTGTTATTATTATATGTTTTTGGCTGAAAGAAGATGACATGGGATGTGTTAGACGTATCACATATGACTGTTAAGTCAGTTGTGCATGTAATTACATTTCAAGAAAAATCTATGGGTTCATACACTCTGTGTTGAATTAATTTCAAACTTTAAATTCTTTTTGGAAATTTGTTCTGCTTTACTATTTCTTTCTACTATAATGCCTGGCTTAAGCAGTATTAGTAATTCATGGCAACATATCAAGGAAATAACTTGTTTCACTATTGTTTTTTTGGAACTGATAACTATTATCAAGTTAATTTAAGCCATTATTTCAGTCACTCTGCAGATTTTCTGCCACTATGTCTGAACTTGTCCTTTTTCCTTTATTTAATCAGTCGTCTTAGATTCTTGGTTAAAATTTTTGCAGGTTAATGCTAGTGAGCAATTTTGTGGGGTAGCTGAAATGGTTGGACCTGTAGATTTTGAAAAGGATGCAGATTACTGGCAGCAAGATAGATGGAGTGGACAGTTTTCAGTTCGGTGGCACATCATCAAAGATGTTCCCAATATTCGTTTCCGTCACATTCTACTTGAAAGCAATGATAACAAGCCTGTTATTCACAGCCGAGATTCTCAGGAGGTAGCAGTTAATTTTATATATAAATATGTATGTATGTATGTATATGTTCAGATATGCCTAAACATTGTTTAACTGAATGCCAATTGCCACATCTCCTGAGGAACACCATGCCTTCGTTGATGTTTCTTACTATAGTGCAGTTCTGTTTCTTGAATAAAATATCAAGTTTTCCATCTTTTGATGGATTTGTTACCTCAGGCCCTGGTCTGAGGAAAGGGCAAATCACGATTTCCAATCGTGATCCTAAGTGCTCTCACATTTACCTAGTGGAAATGTAGAAATCTAAGATTGAAGGGCATTATAGCATATTGTTACCTATCAAAAATAAAAAGGGCATTATAGTATATTGTGGGATGGAGGATAGTTGAATCGGTTACCGTGCTAGATTCTAAGAGCATACTTTTTTTTTTTTTTTTCTTATTTTGGATATATATATATATATATATTCATTTCTATAGTATCCCTAGCTGTCCACTTACATGTGTCCTCACAAATCACAAAGTTAAAGTTGGTCTTGTGTTTAACTGTTAATTCCTCACTTGCAAGTCACTCTAAAGAGTGAATATATATTTGTGTTCACTTGGCCTAATTATGGGTCTTAACTACTTTTGATGCTTATTTTATATGACATTAATTTTTTTCTAGTGGCCCTTTTCCTTTCCAATACTTTCACTATTCTTTTATAGTAATTCAACTGGTGTCAAACTTTAATCTCTATATTCCCAACAAATTCAATATTGAATTTTTCCATTTGGAGTAAACCTTTGGCTCAGTTGTTAAATAATAAAGCCACATCTGCCTAATATTTTCTCTATTGACACTGAAATATTTGCAGGTGGCACTGAAAGAGGGTATTGAGATGTTGAAAGTTTTCAAGGATTATGATACACGAACATCCATCCTAGATGATTTTGAATTTTATGATGAGCGGGAGAGAGTCTTGAGGGAAAGGAAGGCCAGACAGATAGCTTCTTCAACAGCAGATGTTTCTGATTCACCTGCTGATGAGTCTGTTAATCAAATGTCTGATAGTTTTGCTCAAGCCCTCAAATTGGATGAGAGGAACAACAAAGAAGTTCCTGCAACTGAACAAGGTGGTAGCTCAAGATCAGATGCTCCACTTTCACTTTCCCATGATTCCGTGAATCAAACGTCTAATAGCTTGTCTGATAGCTTTAGTCGAGTTGTGCGGTTGGAAGAGAGTAACAATGAAGTATTAGCATCAGAGAAAGGTGGTGGACACAAAAATTGAGTCAGTCAAAGATGGTAACAGTTGGTTTGAGTGCTAGCAGCATTTAGTTGGTGTGGCCAGAATCTTTGTCCTACACTCCTTGTACCTTTGGGATTTTATGAAATTTTGGCGCGCTGACAATATTTGAGATCAAATTTCAGGTATCTCAAACAGTGAAGCTGCAAACTGACCTTTATTTTTTGGTTTTTTTTTTTTTTGAGTCAATTGTTCAGAGAAGTTAGGAGGTAATCCAGGCATGCTCAGTTGGGAGGAAGGCTGTTTGATATCTGATGCCTTATTTTCCTTTGAGTTTTCTCACAATTGTTTCCTCTTAAGGTAGATGGGTATTGGTGTTGTGGAATTAGTTGAATGGTTGATGTTGTTGGAGCAGCTTCTGTATACTACGGCTGATGCCTTGTGGCTGTAACTTTACATTCTCTTACTAGTTAATTGTGGGCTGCTGTGGGTACTGGAAGGACAGTGAACCCCCTTTTAGGGAGGCAATTTAATAAAGGATTTCAGCAAAATGAAATTTTATAGAAATACGATAAGGAATTGCCTTGATTGTTCTTTTGTGAATGCGAGTATCTGTATGATAGGTGCTCTGTTTCTTCTAAATTATGCTACTAGACCATTTGCTATATTTTGGCAATGACCAGCTAAGACTCATGCAGATAAGTTACCATTGCAGCAACGTCTACAACTTTGCAGAAAGAAAATGGGTTTAATCTTCGCAATGATGTGTGAGTTGGGATCCATTTTGAGGAACATTGTTGCGCTTCGCATTTGTAATTCTTGTGGCATGGTTAATTGTGCATCTTTTGTGTTGAGCTTCGCATTTGTAATTCTTGTGGCATGGTTAATTGTGCATCTTTTGTTGTTGTCTATTTAATGTTTTCTGTTTAGTATTTCTTCTGCAGTTAGTTTTATATTTATTTCTGTGTTTTTTGGAAAGGGAAGTGTTTTTAAATTGAACTGCATTGAGCCACAATGGCTGAAAAAACTATAATGTTGAAAATTCTTTTGGTTTTAGACACTTGCTCGTTTCTCTATATCTTTAGACCAGATTGCTGATTCACTTAAAATCGTCTAATAAATGTTGTGGTTCAATATATTTGTCCCTTACCAGTTTGGTGCTTGCTTTCATGATTCTTTGTATGGATTTCAACCTTGCATACGACTATACGAGTAACTTTGGCAATTGTAATGACTGCTCTTAAAAGGTTTTAACCGCTGAAGCTGGTGTCATCTACATGTCGTTTGCCCTCTTGATTTGATGCTTTCTAGTTTGTACATCTTCTCATGTTTGTTTTAGTTACAATGGGAGAGAGGAGATTTGAATCTTAGATGTTTATGCTGAAAATACCATAAAGTGTTAAATAAGATAATGCCTCTTGGCATACATCTTACTCAGTTACTCTTGAATTATTGAGAGTTTGTTCTTGAAAAGCAAGGCTGCAGAGCTTGATACAAAAGTGGGCTTGATTCATATGTAGGAAGAGAGTTGTCATGTAAGAATGTTGACTCATGAGATCTGAAACAACATTTTTGCTATACTGAACCACTTTTGTTGAACTAGCTAGAATGGTACTTGGAAGTGTTCTGTGCCTTGCGGATGCCAGCATGCACTAAATTATAGAACTAGGGCTTTAACTCACCTACACTCACTGTCAGCACTCAGCAGAACTTCAAGCGGATTTGCTGTGTCCATTCATGTTGCTGCGATCAATTAACTGATTAAGTTTCAATAACTACTATGCAGTAAAATTAATAACCAAATAGAAGAAATTGTAAGAAGGGGTTGATAGCAAACAAGTGATTTGACAAAAACGTATCTACTCTTTAAGTGATATAAGTATATCGAATATGTTAATGGGTGTTGGATTGCACTCGTTAAGGAGGAATTGAGCGGATCCTATTACATTGAGAAGTAGCAAAAGTTAATAAAAGAATACCCATAAGTTTTGTTTGGATTGCGTCTGTGTCTTCACGCAAGCGTTTTTTTTTTTCAGTGCTTGGTGCACTGTTCATGGGACATGATGAACGGTGCATTTAGGCTTATGAACAGTAATTTTAAAAGTGAACAGTAACCGAAAAATAATTTTTATTATTTTCAGTAAAATAAGCAATATCTAAACGCACACTTAACTAAATGTTGTAAATTCCTAAAAAAACTGATCGATTACAATAAAAAAATTCAACATTAACTAATGCATTTCGACACTTGTTAACTAGATCTAAGTATACAGGGACCACAGTCACTATTCAAAAAGTTGGTTGAGTGGACATGTTCTTAGGGTTCTCACTCCATTGCCATAGAAGTGTGGTTTGTCTCGTAGCACTTAATGCTAGGAAGTAGGGCTAGTGAGGGCAATTAATGTTGATGTGATAGATTGGGAAACTTCTTTCGGATTAAGATTTGATACAATAGCTACCACCTCACATGAGATGTAAAAATTAATAAATGTAGTTTTTTTCTTAATTTTTTTTTACCATACTAGCTTTTATATCCCACATAGAAATCATAGTTGCATGGTGGAATAGCTAGCCTATTGCACCAATGCAAATCCATTTCTTTCATATGCTTCCCTAGAAAGTTGTATAAAATAAATAAATAAATAAAACATTTGCTATTTGGCCATCGTAACTGTTTAAACGTATCTTTTGTTAGTGGATTTATTACCTGCTCGAGTTAATGGGCTCTTTGTGGGCCAATGGCAACCCCTTTCTGGGCCATTGTGATTCATCCCCTACAAATGTCCCTAACTCCTGAGTAATGGAAACCATTATTGCTGGTCAGTTTGGCTCAACGAGATCAATGCCAATTAGTATGATTGCAAGTGTCAATTATGGAATGAAAGTGTGAACTGTCTATGTGAAGATGATGCCAGTTGCAACAAGAAGTTACAGGATTTGGATTTTTTTATAAGATGTTTTGTTATGATCTCCATTGATTGGTAAATTACACACTCTAATAAGATTTGAATTCACAACTCAACCTCCACTCATTGTTTTAGAAAAAGGAAATGTCATTTTAGTTATTAGAGCTCAATAACTTACTGTTGTGACTTGTGATTCCCTACTGTATAAGTCTATACAGGTTTAAAATTTTCTACATATTAGAAGTCCACTAATTCTTGACAAGAGAGCAAAATTTTAGTAAATTTCTTAAAATTTCAAACCCTCATTTCACAAGAAAGACAACAAGACCCTGATAGAAATCCTAAAGGGTAGGACCCTTTTTAGCACCCAGCTTTCATATATTTAGCTCGTAATATCATTACTTATGGTGTCAACTTATGGGAAATCTCATTTTACAACATTGCTAATCATAAGGGTCAATCTTTTGTTACAATGGTAAAAGTCTCAAGACTAAAATGAGAATGAGCAACTGCAGGCCGCAGCAGCTCATGTCTCGAGAGCAGTTCATGGTAAAATGCGGAATAGAAATCATAGCCAAGCCACCCTTCCCAGGTCCCCACCTAAATGATAACAATGGGTAAAAACAAAAGACTATCATGCATATCACATTAAAGAAGACATTTATAGAGTAAAAATTAGGAAGGTTCAATGCAGATGACTTTAAAGAAGACCTTTTATAGAGTAAAAATAAGGAAGATTCAATGCAGCAAGTGGATGAAATTGACATCTTGGCTTACCATATCACCTAATGTTGAATTGACCCAAACCAATGTTTAATTGACTTGATAGATCATAACATGGCAAGCAATATTTATATGGAAACAAAAATTTTTATCTAGTGCCACCAATGTTCCCGGATTCCCTCCCATTCCCTCTTATGCCAGATGTGTGACATGTAGCATTTATATTATTATTATTATTAAATGCCACGTCTTACATCTAAATAAATACGAGCCGCGAACTTGCGCATTGCGCGTGATAATTATTTTTATGATGGTTTTATTAATTTTTTTTTTTTTACAATTTAAACTAATCTAATAATGAGTAATGCATTTCGTAATTATATTTTTATTTATTATAGGAACAATCATAAATGTAATATAGGAACAATCCAAAACACCAAAAAACGTAAACTAAAAAAAATTAATAAAACTTAACAATGATTAATTGAACCAATATTAGGATAAAATTTTGTTTTTGATAATCTATTAAGGTTATTTTCTTTGTAGAAATTATAATTTCGGCCGCCCAAAACATATTATCAAATAAAAAATTATTAGCAAAATCTAAGAATTAAATTTCTATACATGCATTTTTATAAAATAATAATAATAATAATAATAATAATAATAATAATAATAATAAAATTGCAAAAGTTAAAATTTGTCACCTATCCGATTATTTTCTTTTGGCTAACCTTTGCTTTTTTTTTAAAATAAATGACATTATAGAGTACTTTTCATACAGCTATTAAGAGTACTTTGTTCACCACAAAGGATTAGAAAATAAACAAAAATTAGTAAAGTCTCATAGTTTAACGTCTAAATTGAGCACTATAAAAAATATGCTATGTAACAGAATAAATATTAAATTATCCAAATCATGCTATGTAATATAATAATATTATATTTTTATATGCTATATTTAATTCTTTAGAACGCAATAGGATAACATTTAACAATCAAAGAGAATAAAAAAAAAAAAAAAAAAAAAAAAAAAAAAAAAAACAACAACAATTTAAAAAACTAAACTAAATCACAATTTAAAAAACAAAACTAAATTGCATTAACCCAAAATAGAGTTTTAAAGAATATAAAAAATTATTAACCTAAAGTAGAGATGCAAGAAAAATAAAAAAATCCACCAAAAAATTTAGAGAGAGGGGGGGGGGGGAGGGAACCTTTTTTTTTTTTTTTGTGAGGGAAAATTATGCATAGAATAGAAGAGATAGTGATAAATTTATAGTAAGAGAGTATGAATAAGAAGAGACAAAAATAAAGGAAGATGAAGGGAAAGAGGAAGAATGATATAAATGTAGAGGATAATGGGGAGATGAAAAAGTAAGAGAGGAAGAAAGATTGAAGTAGTGGGGAGATGAAATGGTAAGGGAGAAAGAAAGGTTGGAGAAGTGTAAATATTAAAAAAATAAATGTTAAAAACAATTATAAGAAAATTGAAAAAAAAAAAAACTAAAGCTTGAAAGGCTTCAATGTTTTTTTTTTTTCCCCTTTAAGCTGAAAAGGCTCACACAAAACCCTAAAACTGAATTGAAAAGGCTTTGGATTGGGCTTGATAGTGGAACTAAATAAATAAGAGGTGGATTGAATTAATTATACAGATTTATTATAGGGTGATAGTGGAAGTAAATAAATACATACTGGGCTGGATTTATTACAGGGTAATAGTAGAAGTAAATAAATAAGTAGTGAGCTGCATTTATAGGGCAGAAAATTGTAAAAACTATTTTAAAATTGCAGAAAAAATTATATTTAAAAAAAGAAAAGAAAAAAAAGAATGACGTGGCAGCTGATGTGACTCAACGTGAGAGTAGCAACATTAAATGCTATACTTCAGCTTTTAGTAATATATAGATTAAGCTGAAAAGACTTACACAAAACCCTAAAATTGAACTGAAAAGGTTTTGGATTGAGCTTGATAGTGGAACTAAATAAATAAGAGGTGGATTGGATTAATTATACATATTTATTATAGGGTGATAGTGGAAGTAAATAAATAAATATTGGGCTGGATTTATTATAGGATAATAGTGGAAGTGAATAAATAAGTAGTGGGCTGCATTGATAGGGCTGAAAATTGTAAAATCTATTTTAAAATTATAGAAAAAATTATATTTTAAAAAAGAAAAGAAAAAAAAGAATGACGTGGCAGCTGATATGGCGCAACGTGAGAGCAGCAGCATTAAACGCTATGCTTCAGTTTTTAGTGATATATAGATATAGATTAAGCTAAAAATGCTCACACAAAACCCTAAAATTGAACTGAAAAGGTTTTGGATTGGGCTTGATAGTGGAACTAAATAAATAAGAGGTGGATTGGATTAATTATATAGATTTATTATAGGGTAATAGTGGAAGTAAATAAATAAATACTGGGCTGGATTTATTATAGGGTAATAGTGAAAGTAAATAAATAAGTAGTGGGCTGCATTTATAGGGCTGAAATTGTAAAAACCATTTTAAAATTGTAGGAAAAATTATATTTTAAAAAAGAAAAGGAAAAAAAAAAGAATGACGTGGCAACTGATGTGGCGCAACGTGAGAGCAGCAGTATTAAACACTATGCTTTAGCTTTTAGGAATATTATAGGGTGATAGTGGAAGTAAATAAATAAATACTGAGCTGGATTTATTATAGGGTAATGTGAAAGTAAATAAATAAGTAGTGGGCTACATTTATAGGGTTGAAAATTGTAAAAACCATTTTAAAATTGTAGGAAAAATTATATTTTAAAAAAGAAAAAAAAAAAAGAATGACGTGGCAGCTGATGTAGCGCAACGTGAGAGCAGCGATATTAAACACTATGCTTCAGCTTTTAGGAATATATAGATTGGATATTACTCACTCCATTGCCATAAAAGTATGGTTTGTCTCTTAGCACTTAATGCTGGGAAGTAGGGCTAGTGAGGGCAATTAATGTTGATGTGATAGATTAGGAAATTTCTTTCGTATTAAGATTTGATACAATAGCTACCACCTCACATGAGATGTAAAAATTGATAAATGTAGATTTTTTCTTAATTTTTTTTAACGTACTAGCTTTTATATCCCACGTAGAAATTATAGTTGCATGGTGAAATAGCTAGCCTATTGCACCAATGCAAATCCATTTCTTTCATATGCTTACCTAGAAAGTTGTATAAAATAAATAAATAAATAAATAAAACCTTTGCTATTTGGCCATCGTAACTGTTTAAACGTGTCTTTTGTTAGTGGATTTACTACCTGCTCGAGTTAATGGGCTCCTTGTGGGCTAATGGCAACCCCCTTCTGGGCCAGTGTGATTCATCCCCTACAAATGTCCTTGACTCCTGAGTAATGGAAACCATTATTGCTGGTCAGTTTGGCTCAATGAGATCAATGCCAATTAGTATGGTTGCAAGTGTCAATTATGGAATGAAAGTGTGAACTGTCTATGTGAAGATGATGCCAGTTGCAACAAGAAGTTACATGATTTGGATTTTTTTATAAGATGTTTTGTTATGATCTCTATTGATTGGTAAATTACACACACTAATAAGATTTGAATTCACAACTCAACCTCCACTCATTGTTTTAGAAAAAGGAAATGTCATTTTAGTTATTAGAGCTCAATAACTTACTGTTGTGACTTGTGATTCCCTACTGTATAAGTCTATACAGGTTTAAAATTTTCTACATATTAGAAGTCTACTAATTCTTGACAAGAGAGCAAAATTTTAGTAAACTTCTTAAAATTTCAAACCCTCAGTTCACAAGAAAGACAACAAGACCCTGATAGAAATCCTTAAGGGTAGGACCCTTGTTTAGCACCCAGCTTTCATATATTTAACTCGTAATATCATTACTGATGGTGTCAACTTATGGGAAATCTCATTTTACAACATTGCTAATCATAAGGTTCAATCTTTTGTTACAATTGTAAAAGTCCCAAGACTAAAATGAGAATGAGCAACTGCAGGCTGCAGCGGCTCATGTCTCGAGAGCAGTTCATGGTAAAATGCAGAATAGAAATCATATCCAAGCCACCCTTCCCAGGCACCCCACCTAAATGATAACAATGGGTAGTAACAAAAGACTATCATGCATATCACATTAAAGAAGACATTTATAGAGTAAAAATAAGGAAGGTTCAATACAGATGACTTTAAAGAAGACTTTTTATAGAGGAATAATGTTACAGACATAAACTATTTTACAGTATTTTTACAAACTGCTAATATGACAAACTCTTACTAGTTCGAATATAGGCCTATCATTAACATCATATTTTTACTTACAATAACTATTTGGAAAATACTAAAGCCACATCAACAGTTTGTAAAAATGTTATAAAATAGTTTGTATATGTAGCATTACTTTTTATAGAGTAAAAATAAGAAAGATTTAATGCAGCAAGTGGATGAAACTGACATCTTGGCTTACTATATCACCTAATGTTGAATTGACCCAAATCAATGTTTAATTGACTTGATAGATAATAACACGGCAGGCATGATTTATATGGAAACAAAAAATTTTATCTAGTGCCACCAAAGTTCCTGGATTCCCTCCAATTTCCTCCTATTTTTAGCCAGATGTGTGACATGTGACATTTATATTATTATTATTATTATTAAATGCCACGTCTTACATCTAAATAAAAATTGGAGGATCCTATCCAGCTAAAAGTGGCTCCATGCTACGGTAGTTGTGGAAATATTTGCACCTTATTGTAGGGAAAAAATGGAAACATCAATGTACCAGAGTCGATTTCAAAAATCATTCATGAGTATGCATATTTACATACACCACCACGTGGAATGATGCGAGTAGTTGACACTGGGGTGTCCATTACAAGTCAATGTAATTGTTTTATTGTGTGCTTCCTAGTCTCTCTTCCGTCTTTTCTGTCTTGTGCTTCATTCCATAACAAGAGCATTGCTCCATGCGGAACCTCTGGCAATAAACGCAAACAGGAGGAAAGTTGATTTCTTTATCTTTGATGTGGCATTCCTTTTGTTGAGTACCATCACAATCTCACTCTTACTGAGTTGTATACCTCAATGTATTTCCCAGCCGTGTTGTTCCAACTATTGTCTAACTCCATAACCTTCTGTACATTGCCATTCCATTCATCTGGTTCTGCATTCATCAACGTAAACAAAAAATTTGAGAAGAAAAAAGATAAGTTATCTTTGAAGTCTAAAAGTTCAGGCAGATATATTCTAGGTGGTAAAGCCTCAGATTTTTCATTTTCTTTTTTCTTATTTGATATTTTCTATTTTTTGTCTAGCATCATACCTCCCATTTCAAAGGTTAAAAGTCTCACATGTTGGGCAACACTTATTAAGGGGAAGTTTGGGCCACACATGAGGGAGAGTTAAAATAATGGTTAAATTATTAGAAATTTTTCCTTATAGTTTAAGTTTTTGGGATAAATGATAATTTAACAATCTCAAATAAAATAATTTCAACACCAAGGTTTTGCACGAGCCATTTCCCACCCTTCAGTTAACTTTTTTCTTCATTTTGAATAGTTCTGAAAACTATTTCACCCCTGATTTCACACCAAAAATATTTTTATACATATTAACAAATATTTTCCAACTATCAGCGGTGGTTGAATTTTGTGAAGGAATGTAATTGATACTAAATTGAAGAACTCCAGGGAGGTTGGTGACAAATTCATATTTTTGGTAATACCCTTGTGCCAAATTAGAGTCATATCACAAGCATTCAAAAGAAAACACCCTTGAAGATTTAAAAGACTAATATTAATTAGTCTGGCCATGGCCAATTGATCACACTACTGGCCCTCAAAACCTGGCAGTCTTAGCATTGATCCTTATTATAGGAGACTGAAGTAGCCTATGCAGCTCTTCAGCCTAAGAATTAGTCAGTTGTAAGAAAATCATTAGCCACGAGATGATATACAGCCTAACTTAGATTGAACATACTCTGTCTGTAGTGAGCCACTGCACGGTCTAGAGCTGAGTCCAAGGATCCTTCATCAATTCCTTCAAAAACAAACCTGAAATTTGAATAAATAAATGTGCGAGTAAATAAATACAAAATCAGTAAAGCACTTGCACCAGCAGAATTTGGGACATGTATAACCAAGCATATAAGGCTAATTGTTTTCATTCTCTTGACATAAACTAGTAATTGGACACATAATTGTTGATTCATTTACACAGTTAAAAAAAAGAGACAAATAATTCAATTCAACTAATTCATCCCAATTATTCAAGATCAAGAGTAATCCTTTCTAGCCATTTGTTCCCAAATTGTAAGAGCATAAAATCTGAAGAAGTTAAATCTTTTGCTAGAAAAGATCACAACCCCTCTAAAGGACACTTAAAATGACAGTAAAATTGCTTATAGTCCACATTGAACGATATAGAAAAAAAAAAAAAAACTTGCCTATGATATTTTTATTAACTTAGGATATTTTACCCTAACGCAAATTATTAATATTTATTCTAATAACTTCAGTACATTATTACAAATTTACCCCTAACATGTAACAACTCACATCACAACACACCCTCAAGCTAGGGCATATATATTTTATAATCTCAGCTTGTTACACGGAAAATCCAATCTAGCTAGGGTGCCAAATTTTTGTTACATTCGTAAAGTCTTCAGAGTAGCTACCTGATGCAAAAATGCATATCCAAGCCACCACTCCTAGGATCCCACTTAAATAAGAACAACAATGGGTAATAACTAATAACAACTTACTAGATCATGCATCACAGAATAGAGGACATTGATAAAGTGAAAACAAGGAAGGTTCAATGCAGCAAGTGAATGCAACTGAAATCATGGCTTACAAACTAATGTTGCCTTAATAGATCACAAAACGGTGGGCAAGATTACATGGAAACAAAATTTTTTAACTAAGTTTCTTTAAATCTAAAGAACAAAAGTAAAATACGCCAATGGTCTTTGGCCCAAATAGCATCTCCTAATTCCATAAGACAAGTGGAGAGCTAGGTCATGAGTTCTATCCCATATATTAACTTATCAATAAATAAAATAATTAATAAATGAACATATAAAAATAGAATACCCATTAGCCATTTCATGGTTTGATTGATCATCCATGTCAAAAACTGTATCTGCAAGACCACCAGTCTTTCTTACTACTGGAACCTGCAATAATCATTTAATCCAAATGAGATCTTCACCTTATGTCAGTCTTTCTTGAGAACCTATGTTATGCATACATAGAACACAGGAATATTATCTCCAAAAAAAAAAAAAAACACAGAATCTATGCAAATAACCACAAAATTTATTGTAGCAAACAAGTAAGCAAAATAATAGCATTATTGTGTTTAACTGGAGATGTAAACTTTTTTTTTTGAAGTTCAACTAATCATTGAATCATCACCGTCTTAAGTTCAGATTGTTTCTCCAAAGTTTGCCAGTTACATATGAGCACCAAAAGAGTATTTAAGATTGAACTTTATATATTGTTACTTTGAATGATCACAAGAAATTCGATAGCAGGATGTAATCATTTTATGGTACATACTGCTCCATAACGCATTCCAATCATTTGGGCAAGTCCACAAGGCTCAAACATGGAAGGAACTAACACTATGTCTGCTGCAGCATATAGCATGTGGGACAGTTCTTCACTGCATAGAAAGTATCACAAAAGAAACGTAAGTTCGGAGAGTAATTAGCAACAGTCGTGTACATGCTATTTCAGTAAAGAAACAGTGGTTTATATAAATTATATTGCTAGTGAAGGGACTTCAGTGATAACTAAAGAACAAATTTCTATTCAACCTACAAATAAGTAACGTTCACATGATACAAGAACAATAACAGAGTTCAGACAGCTCTAGAGATACAATCAAAGAAAGTCCAGGATTTGAGTAACTATTGTATTGTATATTCAAAGAAGATTTACCTAAACATCAATAGGATCCGGATGCTAGGACCTTGATTATGCTACAAAAAAGAGAGTACAATAAATGAATGTCCGTCAACTCATCTGTTTATTTGTAATCAAAAAGGAAAAGAGGAACAAAAAGATTGAGAAAAAAAAAATCCCACAAGCTCAACATTTTTTTTTTAAATATTGAACCTGTAAGTGTCACATAAACTTGCCTCAATTAATTGCAAAATTAGCTATATGATATATTTGTGACTTCAATGGTTCAATTTACAAAAATTTCAGAGAAACTCCTAACTCAAAACTCTTAAGTATCTAAAGTTGACAACACAAACAAATTCCAATACGCAATTCCACTAGGATTATTAAAAATTATACATTTATTAATAAAAGATAAAGTAATTAATAATTTATTGACATCTTAAGGCATAGTTTCTTGAGCAGTAGGTTCGTATAAAAAATACCTTCAGGATGACTAGAAAAATTAACAAATAATTGCAACACTAATTTTAGATAAAAAGACTTAATGAGAAAAAAAGAACACCATGAATATATATACCAAAAATATGATGAATTGGAACAAGTTAAATGCAGAAAAAATTGGCTAATAAAAAAGAAGGTAAATAATGAAAACTACTAAAAAAGAATGAGAACTAGACAGTGCTGGTTGTTTGGGGAAAGGTTTCCACATGCATTGGAGAATTTCTTGGATTTAGACTCAAGCTAAGAGGATATCTTCATCAACTAAGTTGGAAACTATCAGCCTCTCCTTCCAACCTGATAGACATGATTTTTATGGATACTCATTTACTGAATATTATAATTTCATTTTACTATGTACTGAAGTGAGTAATTGACTACAGAATCATAAATAATGAACAGGCACAGATGGTGAGGCAGAGAATGGGACACAAAGAGCTCGAGCCTCAGTTGAGGCCTACAACTCTACAAATAGGTGATGCAGAACGGAAAATGTAATAGAATAGATATCATTTTAGCTAGATACAAACCCTTAAAACATAAGGGAATCCTTGAATCTATAAGGAAGAAATTTGAAATCCAATAGACAAAAGAAAATAAGTTGACTAAAATTTTATTGATAATAGACTTCTGATTTTGTTTTACAATTTGGAGGTCAATTTAAAGGCTTCATAAAACTTATTTTCCAAGCAAATATATTAATTAATATCCTAAGGACTCAATTTTGACTAAAATATTCTTTAAAAAATCACTAAAACAAGGAAATACAACCATGTTCTAGAAATTTCAGAAAATTAATAATAATAATAATAATTTATTAAAAAAATAAAAAAAATGAACCCAATTTAATATGAATGTCAATCATATTCTACACGAAATTTTAAAATACCCAAAAACAACCTTGAAATTTAAGCATTTTGTAGATGACAGTTATTCATCTCGGATCATCTTGATATTTTGCAAGCACAAAGGGTAAGGAGGCAATGTAATCCAATAACGAATCTATCAAAAAACCTCACTCTCAATACAAAGCTATCAAATGGTGTAGCATAAAAAAGAATGACACACCAAGTGTAACCATACACACACACACACATATATCATGTTTCTTGGTATGACGTGTCATGTCTATACAAATTATGAATTCTAGCACAATATGTAAGACAAAAATCTCAAATCCAATACCAATTTTGCAAGCCCTTCAAATTCTCTTTCAACCCGACCATCTGATGTTTTCCCAAGTATGACCATTTGAGCACCCTAAAATAAAATCCATTGAAAAAGAAGGAAACCAGTTGAAATCAAATTGTGAACTTGGTTTAAATGATATGGTCAGGCAGTCACATTCAGAAAGTACAACATGAGACATGGAACATGAGACACTTACAAGTTCTTCAACACGCTTGATTGCATGAGAAATCAAATGAAGACCCTTTTGTGGGACTAGTCGAGTAATACAGACAACTAAAGGCACCTTGTGTGTCATATCCGGTACATGGTTACCATCTAGAATGCCATCTGAAGCCAAACCAAGCCCCCTTTGAACATAGTATTTGCATAACTTCTTGCCCTCAGGGTTTTGAGCTGTCAAAAGTAAAATAGAGAGAATTTAAAGGAAACCTACAGCACCTTGGGAATTCATTGTTAAATACAGATAATGAAAGAAAAACTGTTCACACATCAGGAAAAACAAGAACTGGTACTTTGATGAAATCATAGTTGCAACTAAACACTTTCCACCCTGAGATTGGCAGACAGTTGAGTGTACAAATTTTTTCCTGTCTTTAATTATTGTCGACCAGCATGTTATGATAATAGTAGCAGGGAGCCAACAATTCTCTGCACTGCACTTTGTCGAATCAGTTGCAATCTCACAAGTATGCAACTATATGACAAAATGAGGGGGGGAGTTTTTCCCATCTTAGACATTATTCTCTTCTTGCTAATGTGAAATCAAACAAAAATTTAAAAAAAAAAAAAAAATTTATTCAATTCACATAGAAATTAAAAGTTACCATTGAACTTAGCAGGCAAGAAGATGTCAGTAGCAGGGTTCCACATTGCAGCGTCTATCCCATTCACAATACCAAAGTATCTACATAATTACAGAATGCAAGATTGTTACAATGGAAAGAAAAGTATGTACTTTTTTCTATTTTTTGGTACGTAAGAACAGTAATAATTTCTGTTAAATTGAAAAGTCATGTACAAACTAAGGAAGAAGCAGTTAAACACATCATTGCTATTCATAAAGAATAAGTCCCCATTAAAATATTCCCTACAAGATTCACAAGCATATTGGTAACCCAAAGACTCAGACTAAACAAAGAACAATCAGGGAGAAATTTGAAGCAAGCAAGACTGCTACAAGGCAACTGAATATGCACGTGGTAAATAAGAAGCTAACAGCTCCAGCTTTAAAAAATTCATGTCAAATACTATTTTGGTGTTTGACACGGTATGCCAATTTCCATATAAATTGGGATATTTTTCTATTTAGATACATCTTGACATGGGAAAGGGGGTTCACAGGGTAGTGTTTTTATATAGTTTATAAATCCAACTAAAAATATCATATATAAAACAATGCTTGTGTAGAGATGTGTGGAATCTTCTATGCAAGCCTTGAAAAGCCCAATGAGTGGTCCCATCGTACAACCAGAAAAATGTTCCAAGTTGTATTTCAAATAACTACAAGATATCAGTAATATTGCATCGTCAGTTTATTCAAGAATACCTTGATCTAAA